>NW_028270139.1:178219899-178519899 GCF_037043375.1 Chiloscyllium plagiosum | reverse complement strand
GCTAAGGTAAGGGAACAGTGGTTTACTACAGAAATTGCATCTCTTGTTAAGCAGAAGAAGGAGGCTTATGTGATGTTAAGACGAGATGATTCAGATGAGGCAATGGAGAGGTACAGAGTAGCGAGGAAGGATTTAAAAAGAGAGTTAAAAAGAGCAAGGAGGGGACCGGAGCAATCTTTAGCAGGTAGAATAAAGGAGAAGTCTAAAGCTTTCTATGTGTATGTGAAGAATAACAGGATGATGAGGGGAGGAATAGGGCCAGTCAAAGACAGAAGTAGAAAGCTATGTGTGGACCCTGTGGAGATCGGAGAGGTGCTAAAGGAATATTTCTCATCGGTTTTCACTCAGGAAAGGGAGAATATTGTAGAGGAGAAGACTGAGGTCCTGGCTATTAGACGAGAAAGGATTGAGATTAGTAAGGAGGTGGTGTTATCAATTCTGGAAAGTGTGAAAGCAGACAAGTCCTCTGGGCCGGGGGATTTATCCAAGGATTCTCTGGGAAGTTAGAGAGGAGATGTTGGAGCCTTTGGCCTTGATCTTTGAGTGGTCATTGTCTACATGTTTAGTACCAGAAGACTGGAGGATTGCAAATGTTGTGCCCTTATTCAAGAAGGGCAGTAGAGATAACCCAGGTAATTATAGACAATATAATAGACAATAGACAATAGGTGCAGGAGTAGGCCATTCTGCCCTTCGAGCCTGCACCACCATTCAATATGATCATGGCTGATCATTCTTAATCAGTATCCTGTTTCTGCCTTATCTCCATAACCCTTGATTCCACTATCTTTGAGAGCTCTATCCAACTCATTATTAAATGAAACCAGAGACTGGGCCTCCACTGCCCTCTGAGGAAGAGCATTCCACACAGCCACCTCATCTCTGTCCTAAATGGCCTACTCCGTATTTTTAAGCTGTGTCCTCTGGTTCGGTAGACCCGTGAGCCTTACATCTGTTGTCGGAAAGGTTTTAGAGAGGATTAGAAGAGACAAAATGTATAATTATCTAGCCAGCAACAATTTGTTGTTTCTGTGCTGTATGACTGTCTGACAAGAGAGTTTGCAAGACACTGTTGAAATTTTGTTTGCTGTCAATATATTAAACTCTGCATTGCTTTAATGCTGTTTCAAATTCTTCAACATCCTGTCATAGTCACATTAACGAAATCATACCTCACAGACAATGTCCCAGACCCCACCATCACCATCCCTGGACATGCCCTGTCCCACCGGCAGGACAGACCCAACAGAGGGGCAGCATAGTGGATACAGTTGGGAGGGAGTTGCCCTGGGAGTCTTCAACATTGACTCCAGACCCCATGAAGTCTCATAGCTTCAGGTTAGACATGAGCAAGGAAACCCCCTGCTGATTACCACGTACCACCCTCCCTCGGCTGGTGAATCATTACCCCTCCATGTTGAACAACACTCAGAGGAAGCACTGAGGGTGACAAGGTCACAGAATGTACTCTGGGTGGGGGATATCAATGTCCAACCACCAAGAGTGGCTCGGCAGCAGCATTACTGATCGAGCTGGTCGGGTCCTAAAGGACATCGCTGCTAGACTGGGTCTGCGGCAGGTGGAGAGGGAACCAACCAGAGGGAAAACCATACTGACCTCATCCTCACCAATCTGTCGGCTGGAGATGTATCTGACCATGACAGTATCGGTGAGAGTAACCACTGCACATGTTGAAGGTGCGAGATTGAGCAAGCTGTCAGCCTCCTAGACTGAGGCCTACAGAGCAGCAAGGTACAAAAACAGAAATTGCTGGAAAAGCTCAGCAGGTCTGGTAGCATCTGGAAAGAAAAATCAGAGTTAACATTTCAGGTCGAATGACCCTTCCTCAGAATTGATGGTAGCTGGGAAAATATTGGTTTATATGCAGCACATGGGGTGGGGTGAAGATCTAAAGAGTAAACGCTGGGTAGCAATAGAGCTCAAAGGGAGACAAGAGCAATTAGACAGACAAAGCAATCGAGTTTAAGAGCCGTGAGGTTTTGCTGCAGCTCTACAAGTCCCTGGTGAGACCACACTTGGAATATTGTGTCCAGTTCTGGTCACCCTACTATAGGAAAGATACAGAGGCTTTGGAGAGGGTGCAAAGAAGGTTTTCCAGGATGCTGCCTGGACTGGAGGGCTTGCCTTGTGAAGAAAGGTTGAATAAGCTTGGACTTTTCTCTCTGGAGAGGAGGAAGAGAGGTGACCTGATCAAGATGTACAAAATAATGAGAGGAATAGATAGAGTCAATAGACAGAGACTTTTCCCCAGGGCAGGATTGACTGGTACAAGATATTAGGAGGAAGGTATAAAGGAGACGTTAGAGGTAGGTCCTTTACGCAGAGAGTTGTGAATGCATGGAATGCTTTGCCAGCTGTGGTGGTGGAAGCAGAGTCATTGGAGACATTGAAGCAACTGTTGGACATGCACTTGGAGAGCAATGAGTTGGGGGGTGTGTAGGTTAAGTTACTATATTTTACTGTTGTGGTTCTGTTCTCCGAGCTGGGAATTTGTGTCACAGATGTTTCGTACCCTGTCTAGGTGACATCCTCAGTGCTTGGGAGCCTCCTGTGAAGCGCTTCTGTGATCTTTCCTCCGGCATTTATAGTGGTTTGTACCTGCCGCTTCCGGTTGTCAGTTCCAGCTGTCCGCTGCAGTGGCCGGTATATTGGGCCCAGGTCGATGTGTTTATTGATAGAATCTGTGGATGAGTGCCATGCCTCTAGGAATTCCCTGGCTGTTCTCTGTTTGGCTTGTCCTATAATAGTAGTGTTGTCCCAGTCGAACTCATGTTTCTTGTCATCTGCGTGTGTGGCTACTAAGGAAAGCTGGTCATGTCATTTCTGAACTGACAGCCAGACTACTGCGACCACTAGGACTCATAACAGCACACAAACCAACAGCCACTCTCAGACAACAACTCACCAGGATGAAGGACCCGATACCCAGTTTGAGCAAAACCAATGTAGTGTACAAAATCCCTTGCAAGGACTGCACAAAACACTATATAGGACAAACAGGAAGACAGCTAACAATCCACATACATGAACATCAACTAGCCACGACACGACACAACCAGCTATCCTTAGTAGCCACACACGCAGATGACAAGAAACATGAGTTCGACTGGGACAACACTACTATTATAGGACAAGCCAAACAGAGAACAGCCAGGGAATTCCTAGAGCCATGGCACTCATTCGCAGATTCAATCAATAAGCACATCGACCTGGACCCAATATACCGGCCACTGCAGCGGACAGCTGGAACTGACAACCGGAAGCGGCAGAGACAAACCACTACAAATGCCGGAGGAAAGATCACAGAAGCGCTTCATAGGAGGCTCCCAAGCACTGAGGATGTCACCTAGACAGGGTACGAAACGTCTGTGACACAAATTCCCAGCTCGGCGAACAGAACCACAACAACAAACACCCGAGCTACAAATCTTCTCACAAACTTTGAATATTATATTTTACATTAGGATTAATCCTCGGCACAACATCGTGGGCCAAAGGGCCTGTTCTGTGCTGTACTTTTCTATGTTCTATGTTTTATAATGATCAGACTAGGAGGGTGAATAGCTGTTAATGGGGACTGTTAGTGGCTAACAATGAGTTAACAATGGTCTAGATCAGAGTGGTGCTGGAAAAGCACAGCAGGCAAGAACCCTTCATGTCCGAAACGTTGATTCTCCTGCTCCTCGGATGCTGCCTGACCTGCTGTGCTTTTCCAGCACCACTCTGATCTAGACTCTGGTTTCCAGCATCTGCAGTCCTCACTTTTGCCTAATGAGTTAATGACGTACTAACCAGTCCTGGTGTGTGGGTGTTGGGTAAGGACATGGAGATTTTAAGACCTAAAGTTATTGAGCTTGATATTGAGTCTGGAAGCCTGCAGGGTCCCTAAGCGGAAAATGAGGTGCTTGATGTTTTTTTTTGTTCTGGATTCCAATATCCGTTAATGTTTAGTCCCAGTTGCCTCTTTCTGAGACCCAATGTTCTTGTTACATCTGTTCTGTAATGTTAATGGCATTTAACATATGGAAAACTTCCTGAGAGGTTTTCTTGGGATGCAATGAAATGAGAAGGGATTGATACTGAGATGTGACCATCTTCTTACAGTACCAGTGTTACTATCAGGGATCTGTGAGAAGATATCCTGGATCCCAGGTCTCTGCAAGCACCTGCTCAGGACTCAGGTAAACTGACAGATTCTTCTCTGCATTTTACTCAGGTTCATGAAACGTAAGCTAAAATAGTCAATGGTTTTAATCTGTGACCTGTTCAGTTGGGGAGACCTTGTAAATGAAATAAAATGTTTTATACTGGGAAAAAAATTTGCTGACTGTGTAACTATAAATATAGAACAGTACAGCACAGCACAGGCCTTTCAGCCCACAATGTATTGCCGAGCATTTATCTTCATCTAACACCAGCCGAACCTACACACCCCTCAATTTACTGCCATCCATGTTTTTGTCCAGCAGTCACTTAAATGTTCCTAATGTCTCTGACTCCACTCCCACCACTGACTGTGGCATTCCACGCACCCCCCACTCTGTGTAAAGAACCTACCTCTGATATCTCCCTTTACCTTCCTCCAATCACCTTAAAATTATGAGCCCTCATGATAGACTTTTCTGTCCTGGGGAAAAGTCTCTGGCTGTCTACACTATCTTTGCCTCTCATTACCTTGTATGCCTCTATCAAGTCACCTCTCTTTCTTCTTCTCTCCGTTGTGAAAAGCCCTTAGCTCACTCAACCTCTGTTCATGAGACATGCCCCCAATCCAGGCAGCATCTTGGTAAATCTCCTCTACACCCTCTCAAAAGCATCCATCTCCTTCCTATAATGAGGCGTCCAGAAATGAACAAAATATTCCAAGTGTGGTCTAACCACAGTTTTATAGAATCATTGAATCCCTACTGGCCCTTCAGACCAACAAGTCTACACTGACCCTCCGAAGAGTAACCCATCCAGACCCATTCCCTGACCTTCTTTTTACCCCTGACTAATGGACTAACCAACACATTCCTGAACACAATGGGTAATTTAGCATGGCCAATTCATCAAACCTGCACATTTTTAGATAGTGGGAGGAAACCGGAGCACCCGGTGGAAACCCATGAGGACACAGGGAGAATGTACAAACTCCACCCAGACAGTCACCCAAGGCTACGAGGCAGCAGTGCTAATCAGTGTGCCACCCCATGCCACCTCACATTTCTTAAACTCAAATCCTGTTAATGAAAGCCAAAACACCATTCGCCTTCTCAACATCCCTATCAACTTTGGTGGCAACTTTGAGGCATCCCACTGTTCCTCCTATTGCCAAGAATCCTGTCTTTAACCCTGTACTCAGCATTCAAATTTTACTTTCCAAAATAAGAGTAACAAAAAGATGGGGTACTGGGCTAATGGTCGGATACTTGGTAGTGTGGATGAGCAGAGGGATCTTGGTGTCCATGTACACAGATCTCTGAAAGTTGCCACCCAGGTAAATAGTGTGGTGAAGAAGGCATATGGCGTACTGGCTTTTATTGGTAGAGGAATTGAGTTCCGGAGTCCTGAGGTCATGTTGCAGTTGTATAAGACTCTGGTGCGGCCACATCTGGAGTATTGTGTGCAGTTTTGGTCGCCATACTATAGGAAGGATGTGGAGGCACTGGAACGGGTACAGAGGTGGTTTACCAGGATGTTGCCTGGTATGGTAGGAAGGTCGTATGAGGAAAGGCTGAGGCACTTGGGGTTGTTTTCATTGGAGAAAAGAAGGTTTTGGGGTGACTTGATAGAGGTGTACAAGATGATTAGGGGTTTAGATAGGGTTGACCGTGAGAACCTTTTTCCACGTATGGAGTCAGCTATTACGAGGGGGCTTAGCTTTAAATTAAGGGGTGGTAGGTATAGGACAGATGTTAGGGGTAGGTTCTTTACTCAGCGAGTCGTGAGTTCATGGAATGCCCTGCCAGTAGCAGTGGTGGACTCTCCCTCTTTATGGGCATTTAAGCGGGCATTGGATAGGCATATGGAGGATAGTGGGCTAGTGTAGCTTAGGTGGGCTTGGATCGGCACAACATCGAAGGCCGAAGGGCCTGTACTGCGCTGTATTCTTCTATGTTCTATGTTCTATGTTAACAGCAGTTCCTGAGTATAATATAGAGAACAGAAGATGCTGTGTCTGTGTCTGTGTCTAATACATTTATTCAGGTTGAACTCCATCTGCCACATTTCAGCCCAGCTCTGCATCCTGTCAATGTCTTGTTATAGCCTGTAACACCCCTTGACACTGTCTACAACACTCCACTGACCTTTGCGTCATTGGCAAAATTACCAACCTACCCTTCCACTTACTCATCCAAGTCATTTATAAAAACTACAAAGAGCAGAGGCCCAAGAACAGATCCCTGCAGGACATCACTGGTCATTGACCTCCGGGTGGAGTACTTTCCATCCACTACCATTCGCTATCTTCTTTCAGCCAGCCAATTCTGTATCCAGACAGCCAAATGTCTCTGTATTCCACACCTCCTAACTTTCTGAATCTGAATGAGCCTACCATGGGGAACCTTATCAAATGCCTTACTGAAGTCCATATCCACCACATTCACTGCTCGACCTTCGTCAACTTGTCTCGTCACATCCTCAAAGAACTCAATAAGATTTGTGAGGCATGACCTGTCTCTCACAAAGCCATGCTGACTGCCTTTAATCAAACTATGTATTTCCAAATAATCATAAATCCTAACTCTCAGAATCCTTTCCAGTACCTTGCTGACCATAGACTGACTGGTCAGTAATTCCCAGGGATTTCCCTATTCCCTTTCTTGAACAGAGGAAAAAATTCACCTCCCTCTAAGTAACCGATACTACTCCCATGGAGAGTGAGGATGCAAAGGTCATCACCAGAGGCACACCAATCTCATTCCTCACTTCCTGTAGTAACCTTGGATATATCTGGTCCAATTGGAGGAGAAAGTGAGGACTGCAGATGCTGGAGATCAGAGCTGAAAATGTGTTGCTGGAAAAGCGCAGCAGGTCAGGCAGCATCCAGGGAATAGGAGAATCGACGTTTCGGGCATAAGCCCTTCTTCAGGAATGAGGAAAGTTTGTCCAGCAGGCTAAGATAAAAGGTAGGGAGGAGGGACTTGGGGGAGGGGCGTTGGAAATGTGATAGGTGGAAAGAGGTCAAGGTGAGGGTGATAGGCCAGACTGGGGTGGGGCGGAGAGGTCAGGAAGAAGATTGCAGGTTAGGAAGGCGGTGCTGAATTCGATGGATTTGACTGAGACAAGGTGGGGGGAGGGGAAATGAGGAAACTGGTGAAATCCGAGTTCATCCCTTGTGGTTGGAGGGTTCCTAGGCGGAAGATGAGGCGCTCTTCCTCCAACCGTCGTGTTGTTGTGGTCTGGCGATGGAGGAGTCCAAAGACCTGCATATCCTTGGTGGAGTGGGAGGGGGAGTTGAAGTGTTGAGCCACAGGGTGGTTGGGTTGGTTGGTCCGGGTGTCCCAGAGGTGTTCTCTGAAACGCTCCGCAAGTAGCCGGCCTGTCTCCCCAATATAGAGGAGGCCACATCGGGTGCAGAGGATGCAATAGATGATGTGTGTGGAGGTGCAGGTGAATCTGTGGCGGATATGGAAGTTCCTTTGGGGCCTTGGAGGGAGGTGAGGGGGGAGGTGTGGGCGCAAGTCTTGCACCTCCTGCGGTTGCAGGGGAAGGTGCCGGGAGTGGAGGTTGGGTTGGTGGGGGGTGTGGATCTGACAAGGGAGTCACGGAGGGAGTGGTCTTTCCGGAACGCTGATAGGGGAGGGGAGGGAAATATATCCTTGGTGGTGGGGTCCGTTTGGAGGTAGCGGAAATGACGGCGGATGATGCGCTGTACATGGAGATTGGTGGGGTGGTAGGTGAGGACCAGTGGGGTTCTGTCTTGGTGGCGGTTGGAGGGGCGAGGCTCAAGGGCGGAGGAGCGGGAAGTGGAAGAGATGCGGTGGAGGGCATCGTCGACGATGTCGGGGGGGAAATTGCGGTCCTTGAAGAAGGAGGCCATCTGGGTTGTACGTTTTTGGAACTGGTCCTCCTGGGAGCAGATGTGGCGGAGTCGAAGGAATTGGGAGAATGGGATGGCGTTTTTACAGGGGGTAGGGTGGGAGGAGGTGTAGTCCAGGTAGCTGTGGGAGTCGGTCAGTTTGTAGTAGATGTCCGTGTTGATTCGGTCGCCTGAGATAGAAATAGAAAGGTCGAGGAAGGGGAGGGAGGAATCTGAGAGTGTCCAGGTGAATTTGAGGTCGGGGTGAAAGGTGTTGGTAAAGTGGATGAACTGTTCAACCTCCTCGTGGGAGCACGAGGCGGCGCCGATACAATCATCGATGTAGCGGAGGAAAAGGTGTGGGGTGGGGCCAGTGTAGTTGCGGAAGATGGATTGTTCCACATATCCTACGAAGAGGCAGGCATAGCTGGGGCCCATGCGGGTGCCCATGGCTACTCCTTTCGTTTGGAGGAAGTGGGAGGATTGGAAAGAGATTGGAAAGAGGCCTCCAAGGCCCCAAAGAGAACTTCCATATCCGCCACAGATTCACCTGCACCTCCACACACATCATCTATTGCATCCTCTGCGCCCGATGTGGCCTCCTCTATATTGGGGAGACAGGCCGCCTACTTGCGGATTGTTTCAGAGAACACCTCTGGGACACCAGGACCAACCAACCCAACCACCCTGTGGCTCAACACTTCAACTCCCCCGCTCACTCCACCAAGGACGTGCAGGTCCTTGGACTCCTCCATCACCAGACCACAACAACACAACGGGTTGGAAGAAGAGCGCCTCATCTTCCGCCTAGGAACCCTCCAACCACAAGGGATGAACTCGGATTTCACCAGTTTCCTCATTTCCCCTCCCCCCACCTTGTCTCAGTCAAATCCATCGAATTCAGCACCGCCTTCCTAACCTGCAATCTTCTTCCTGACCTCTCCGCCCCATCCCAGTCTGACCTATCACCCTCACCTTGACCTCTTTCCACCTATCACATTTCCGACGCCCCTCCCCCAAGTCCCTCCTCCCTACCTTTTATCTTAGCCTGCTGGACAAACTTTCCTCATTCCTGAAGAAGGGCTTATGCCCGAAACGTCGATTCTCCTGTTCCCTGGATGCTGCCTGACCTGCTGCGCTTTTCCAGCAACATATTTTCAGCTATATCTGGTCCGACCCTGGGGACTTAGCTATTTTGATGGTTCCCAGAATTTCCAGCACATCCACTTCCTTAACATCAATCTGTTCGACCCGATTAACCTGGTCACACAGTGTTCTCATTATCAACAAGATCCTTCTCTCTAATGAATACTGAAACAAAAATCTCATTTAGTGCCTCCCCACCTTTTCAGACTCCAGGCACAAGTTCCCTCCACTATCCCTGGTCGGCCATACCCTCTCTCTGATCATTCTCTTATTCCTCATGTAAGTGTAGAATATCTTTTGGGTTTTCCCTAATCCTTCCCGCCAAGGCTTTTTCATGCTCACTCGTAACTCTCCTCAACCCATTTTTGAGTTTTTTTCCTAGCTACCCTCTAACGCTGCACAGGATCCTTGCTTCCTCAACCTTAAGTAAGCTTCCTCCTTTGTCTTGATGAGAAGTTCCTCTGCTCTTGTCATCCAAGTTTCCTTAACCTTTCCATTCCTTGCCTATCTCGGTGGGACAAAGTTATCCAACAGTCGCAACAAGGGCTCCTTAAACAGCCTCCATGTTTCTGCTGTGCATTTCCTGTCGAACAATTGTTCCCAATTTATACTCCACAGCTCCTGTCTAATAGCAGTATAATTTCCCTTCCCCCAATTAAATACCTTCCCATACTGTCTGCTCCTATCCCCCTCCCCCAATTAAATACCTTCCCATACTGTCTGCTCCTATCCCTCTCCCCCAATTAAATACCTTCCCACACTGTCTGCTCCTATTCCCCTCCCCCAATTAAATACCTTCCCATACTGTCTGCTCCTATCCCCCTCCCCTAATTAAATACCTTCCCATACTGTCTGCTCCTATCCCTCTCCATGGATATGTTAAAGGTAAGGCAGTTGTAGTCACTGTCACCGTAATGTTCTGCCACTGAGAGATCTGACACCTGGCCTGGCTTGTTGCCAAGCACAAATCCAAATCCTTTTGGCCTATCGATATGAATAAGAAAGGTTTAGAAGAATATGGACCAAATGCTAGCAAATGGGAATAGATTAATTTTGGACAGTTGGTTGGCATGGACAAGTTGGACCAAACAGTCTGTTTCCATGCTGTACATCTCTGACTCGATGAGAAACTCCAATATAAGCAGCAGCTCCCCTCTGTCGAAGGTCACTGCTGATGGAGCACAATGAAAAATGACAGGCAAGAGGTTTAGAGAGAACGAAAAGAAAACATTTCTCACGAGGATCGTGGATATCTGGAATGCATTGCTTAAAAGAGTGTTTTTCACTTATTCACTCGTGGAGGTGGGCATCACTGTCACGGCCATTGAGAAGGTGGAGGTGAGCTCCTTCTTGAATTGCTGCAGTCCACCTGCTCTGTGTTGATGTACAGTGCCTTTGGGAGGGAATTCCAGGACTTTGTCCATCTACAAGGACAAGTGTAGCAGATACATGTCAATACCACCTCCTGTAAATTCCAACCTAAAGGGATTGTGGATCAACTTAAAACAGATGGACTGTAACGGTACAAGAAGGCAGCTCACCAGCACATTCTCAAGGACAATTAGGGATGGGGAATAAATGCTGGGTCCAGGCAGAAATGCCCATCTCCCACAAGTGTACATAAAAAAAGCTCACTGTGTAACTGTACTGGGATATGTTTGTTCAGCAGGGTAAGCGTCACTCACAGTATAACTGTACTGGGGTGTGTTTATGCAGCAGGGTGAGGGTCACTCACTGTGTAACTGTACTGGGATGTGTTCATTCAGCAGGGTGAGGGTCACTCACAGTATAACTGTACTGGGGTGTGTTTATTCAGCAGGGTAAGGATCACTCACTGTGTAACTGTCCTGGAGTGTGTTTATTCAGCAGGGTGAGGGTCACTCACTGTGTTACTGTACTGGGATGTGTTTATTCAGCAGGGTGAGGGTCACTCACTGTGTAACTGTACTGGGATGTGTTTACTCAGCAGGGTGAGGGTCACTCACTGTGTAACTGTACTGGGATGTGTTTATTCAGCAGGGTGAGGGTCACTCACTGTGTAACTGTACTGGGATGTGTTCATTCAGCAGGGTGAGGGTCACTCACTGTGTTACTGTACCGGGATGTGTTTATTCAGCAGGGTAAGGATCACTCACTGTGTAACTGTACTGAGATGTGTTTATTCAGCAGGGTGAGGGTCACTCACAGTATAACTGTACTAGGATGTGTTTACTCAGCAGGGTGAGGGTCACTCACTGTGTAACTGTCCTGGAGTGTGTTTATTCAGCAGGGTGAGGGTCACTCACTGTGTTACTGTACTGGGATGTGTTTATTCAGCAGGGTGAGGGTCACTCACTGTGTAACTGTACTGGGATGTGTTTACTCAGCAGGGTGAGGGTCACTCACTGTGTAACTGTACTGGGATGTGTTTATTCAGCAGGGTGAGGGTCACTCACTGTGTTACTGTACCGGGATGTGTTTATTCAGCAGGGTAAGGATCACTCACTGTGTAGCTGTACTGAGATGTGTTTATTCAGCAGGGTGAGGGTCACTCACAGTATGACTGTACTGGGGTGTGTTTATTCAGCAGGGTAAGGATCACTCACCGTGTTACTGTACTGGGATGTGTTTATTCAGCAGGGTGAGGGTCACTCACTGTGTAACTGTACTGGGATGTGTTTACTCAGCAGGGTGAGGGTCACTCACTGTGTAACTGTACTGGGATGTGTTTATTCAGCAGGGTAAGGGTCACTCACAGTATATTCAGCAGGGTGAGGGTCACTCACTGTGTAACTGTACTGGGATGTGTTTATTCAGCAGGGTGAGGATCACTCACTGAGTAACTGTACTGGGATGTGTTTATTCAGCAGGGTAAGGGTCACTCACAGTATATTCAGCAGGGTGAGGGTCACTCAGTGTGTAACTGTCCTGGGTTGTGTTTATTCAGCAGGGTGAGGGTCACTCACTGTGTAACTGTACTGGGATGTGTTTATTCAGCAGGGTGTAGGACACTCAGTTTATATCTCTTTCTGGGGCATTATGTGTTGAGCAGGGCATGAGGTATATAATCTGTAGGTACAGGGTTTCTGTTAATTAAATGATTGTTGAGTGTTTTCTGTCTCTGTCTCTGTCTCTGTCTCTGTGTGTATCTCTCTCTCTTCCAGTGCTCTGATCATTTTCAATAATCGAACTTATATTATTGAACCTCTTGAGGGTGATGAAAGTGGCCGACATGTTGCCTACAGAGCTGAAGAATTCTCTCGAGTGTCCACTAACTGTGGAGTTAAACATTCTGTCCAGGAGTTAACCATCACTGATCGTTTTCTGCCTCAGCCAAGGGTAAGTGATAAACATAGCAATTAACTGAGTCAAAGCAACATATGTCAGTACTTTACCTTGCAAAAATTCTGCCTAATCAGGCCATGTACCTTCTACTTGATAATAATTAGAATATTTTTCACTATGTTCTCTTAAAAGAAAAGAATTTCATGATAATATTTGTGGTCCATCACTAATTGCCGTGATCAAGGTGTCAATGAGCTGTCTTCTACAAATGCTGCAGTTCCCACACTTCAGAAGGAGCTTCCAGGAGGTTTTGAGTTGAAAAGGGATAATCTTTGGACAAATGTCTTATGATTTCAATCAGATGCAACTTGCCATTTTTAAACATTTGCACTAAAACTCTGACGTAACTGTTCAGGGTACATTATCAATGGTAATATCTTGGCCAATATCAGACCAGCTGCTGATCAATCAGCACCCTGTTTCTCGTGCACTACAAATTATTGTTCCCTTTGGAATTCGGTATTTTTGCGTTTTGCATTTGGCCACTGGTGAGGTACCAGAGGACTGGAGAATAGCCAATATTGTCCCATTGTTTAAGAAAAGTAGAAAGAATAATCCAAAAAACATTACAGGCCTGTGAGCCTCACATCAGTGGTAGGGAAAGATTTTTAAAAAGATTCTCAGGGACTAGATTTATATGATTTTAATGATAGACAGAATGGTATTGTGGAGGGGGTGTGGAGGTCGTGCCTCACTAACTTTGTCGATGTTTTTGAGGAGATGACAAAGGTGATTGATGAGGGAAAAACAGTTAATGCTGTCGACATGGACTTCAGTAAAGCCTTTGACAAGGTCCCTCATGGCAGACTGGTACAAAAGGTGAAGTCACATGGTATTGGATGAGCTGGTAAGATGGATGCAGGAAGAGCTTAGTCATTGGATACAGAGACTAGTGGTGGAAGGACGTTTTTCAGAATGGAAAGCTGTGACTAATGATATTCCACAGGAATCAGTGCTGAGACCTCTGCTGTTCATGACCTTTATAAATGATTTGGAGGAAGACATAGCTGGTCTAATTAGTAAGTTTGCGAATGATACAAAGATTGGTGGCGTTGCGGATCATAAGAGGATTGTCAGAGGATACAGCAGGATATAGATGAGTTGGAGGCATGGGCAGAAAAATGGCAGATGGAGTTTAATCTGGACAAATGTGGGGTGTTGCATTTCGGAAGGTCAACTACAGGTGGAAATTATACAGCGAATGGTAGAACCCTTATGAGTATTGATATGCAGAGGGATCGGGGTGCAGATCCACAAATCACTGAAGGTGGCAGCGCAGGGAGATAAGGGCCTGTGGCATGCTTACCTTCATTGGAAGGGCTTAAAAATGTGTTGCTGGAAAAACGCAGCAGGTCAGGCAGCATCCAAGGAGCAGGAGAATTGACGTTTCGGGCATAAGCCCTTCATTGGAAGGGGCATTGATGATAAGGATAGGCAAGTTATGCTGCAGCTTTATAGAAATTTAGTTGGGCCACACTTGGAATATTGTGTACAGTTCTGGTCACCCCACTACCAGAAGGATGTGGATGCTTTGGAGAGGGTACAGAAAAGGTTTACCAGGATCTTGCCTGGTCTGGGGGATTTTAACTATGAAGAAAGATGGAATAGACTAGCTTTGTTCTCACTGGAATGCAGGAGGTTGAGAGGTGATCCGATGGAAGTTTAAGAGATTGTGAATGGCATGGATAGAGTGGGATTTTTGAGGGTTTTTTTCCCCAGGTGGAGAGGTTAATTACTGAGGACACAGGTTCAAGGTGCAAGGCTGTGGGTGCAGTTTAAAAGAGATGTGCAAGGCAAGTTTTTCACACAAAAGGTGGTGAGTGTCTAGAATGTGCTGCGAGAGGTGGTGATGGGGGAAGTGGATGCTTGTGGATATGCTGCCAATCAAGGGAAGCGCTGCTGTGTCCTGGATGGTGTGATGCTTCTTGTGTGTTGTTGGAGCTGCATCTGGTGAGGCAAGTAGGGAATATGCCATTACACTCCTGACTTGTGCCTTGTTGATTGTGGCTGAAAATGTGTTGCTGGAACAGCGCAGCAGGTCAGGCAGCATCCAGGGAATAGGAGAATCGACATTTCGGGCATAAGCCCTTCTTCAGGCTTAAGCCCGAAATGTCGATTTTCCTGTTCCCTGGATGCTGCCTGACCTGCTGCGCTGTTCCAGCAACACATTTTCAGCTCAGATCTTCAGCATCTGCAGACCTCACTTTCTCCTTGTTGATTGTGGACAGGCATTGGGAGTCAGGAGGTGAGTTCCTCACCGCACGATTTCTAGCCTCTGACCTGCTCTTGTAGCCGGCGTCCTTATGTGGGGAATGGTAACCCCCGCCCAGAATGGTAATGGGGGGGGTTCAGTGATAAAAACACCATTAAATGTCAAGGAATGGTGGTTAGGTTATGTCTTATTAGTGATAGTCATTACCTGACATATGTGTGGCATGAATGTTATTTGCTACTTTGATTTAATTTTATTTATTTAATATATTGAGGTCACATGTACCTAAGGACAGTGAAAAGCTTTGTTTCTGAGCAGTACAGGCAAATTATAGTGAGCAAGACTATATAGATAATAGGGTGCTTAGACAGAGTGAGGCATACAGATTATACTGCACAGGTAGTGTCTGAAGTAAGATCAGCATTGCCAAGATCAACATTATTTGAAGTTAGATAGTCTCTTCATCAGTCTAATGCTGGCAGGGAACCTGCTGCTACGTGTGTTCAAGTGTCTGTATCTTCTGCCTGATGGAAGAGGTTGAGGGAGAAGGGCAACACAGTGGCTCAATGGTTAGCACTACTGCCTCACAGCAATAGAGATCTAGGTTTCATTCCACCTCGAAGCGACAATCTGTTGAAGTTTGCATGTTCTCCCCGTTTGCGTGGGTTTCCTCTGGATGGGCCAATTTTCTTCCACAGTCCAAAAATGTGCAGGTCAGGAGAGTTCGCCATGGAAAATGCAGGATGATACGGGTAGTGGTGGGGCTGGCTGAGATGATTATCGGCGGTTTGGTGTGGACTCAATGAGCCGAATAGCCTGCTTCCACATTGTAGGGATTCTATGAAAGTATTACTTGGATGAGAGGAGTCGTTGCTGAAATTGACAACCTTTCTGCAGTAACGAGGAATGTAAATGGAGTCCACGGATGGGAGGGTGGATACCGTGTTGGTCTGGGCTGTGCACACAACCTTCTGTAGTTTCTTACGGTCCTGGGCAGAGCTGTTACCGTATCAGGCCGTTATACACCCGGACAGTCTACTCTCAATGATGTATCTGTAGAAGTTGGTGAGGGTCCTTATGGACATGCTGAATATCCTGAGCTGCCTGAGGAAGAAGAGGCGTTGTTGTGTCTTCTTAAACATCACATCTACGTGGGAAATCCAGGATAGGTTGTCAGTTATTGTCACTCCGAGGAACGTGATGCTCTCCACCCTCTCAACCTCTGCTCTGTTGATGTAGATGGGGGTGTGTTTACCACCTTTCTCTCTGAAGTTAATGATGGTTCTTTCATTTTGCTGAAGTTGGGAGAGAGGTTGTTCTCATTACACCACATCACCAAGCCCTCTATCTCCCTTTTCTATTCTGACTCGTTGTTGTTAGATGTCCATCCTCCCACGGTGCTGTCATCAGCGATCATGTAGATAGAGTTTGTTCAGAGTTTGGCCACACAGCTGTGGGTGTACAGGGAGTACAGGAGGGGGCTGTGAACACAACCTTGGGGGGCTCCAGTGTTGAGGGTCCTCGTGGAGGAGGTGCTGTTGTCTATCCTCACTGCCTGCGGTCTGTGGGTCAGGAAGCTGAGAATCCAGCTGCGGGGGGTGGGGGGGGAGGAGCTGAGACCAAGGTCTCAGAGTTTTGAGATCAGTCTGGAGGGGATGATGGTCCTGAAGGTGGAACTGGAGTCAATGAGCAGGAATCTGGTGTTCTTGTTTCAAGGATGAGTGCAGGGTGAGGGAAACGACATCCACTGGGGACCTGTTACAACAGTCGGTATATTGTAGGGGATCGAGGCAGGGGGAGACTGGAGCCGATGTGGACCATGACCAGTTTCTCGAAGCACTTCATGGAGGTCCAAGCCACTGGGTGGCAGTCAGTAAGGCACATTGCATGTGCTTCCTTAGGTACTGGGATGATGGTGATTGTCTGGAAGCAGGGAGGGAGATGTTGAAGATGTCAGTGAATCCCTCTGCCAGCTGGTTCACACAGGATCTAAGTGCATGGTCGGAGGCTCCCTCTGGGCCTATCCCTTTCCTTGGGTTGTCTCCCAGGAAGACTGATCTGACATCTGCAGCGGTTACCGAGGGAACAGGTGTGTCTGGGTCTGTCGGGGCAGCTGACACCGTGACACTGGCATTCTGCTCAGAGACAGCATTGAATACATGGAGCATGTCAGAGAGGGATAGTCTGGGTCTGCTATCTTGCTCTGCTTCATTTTCTATCCCGTTCTGTTGTGTACGCCTTGCCACAGGCAATGGGTGTCTGTATGTTTGGTTTGAGCCTCTAACGTGGTCCAGTACTGCCTCCCAGCATCTCTGATGGCTTTGTGGAGTTGTATCTGGATTTCTTGTAGAGGCTGGATCGCTCGATTTGAATGTAGCACTCCTGGTTTTGTGTAGGGAGTGGATTTCCTGGCTCATCCAAGGTTTCTGGTTGGGGAATACATGAACTGACTTGAATGATTCCTGTCAGCTGATCACCCTCCTCATCTCCATGTAATGACTCACTTATTCACTCAAAGACTTGATCATTATGTTTCAGACAATACCTTGCACAGTGATATTTGGATACAGACCTATAAAAACATGCGTTCATCATTCTTTGGTTATTTCTCAAGCTCATGCACCTCCTGTTCCCACCCCAGTCCTGCTTTCTGTCTTAAATTGGTGCAGAGTAAAATATTTCTCAGGCTGTTTAGAATCCCTACATGGTGGAACAGGCCCTTCAGCCCGACAAGTCCACACCGACCCTCCAGAGAGTATCCCACCCAGACCCATGCCCTACAGAACACTATGGGTAATTTAGCACAGTCAGTTCACCTAGCCTACACAGCTTTGCATTGTGGGAAACTGGAGGAAACCCACACAGAGAATGTGCAAACTCCACACACAGTTTCCAGCCCAAGGCTGGAATCGAACTGGGGTCTCTGGCACTGTGAGGTAACAGTGCTCACCACTGAGCCACCGTGCTGCCGTTTTAGATTCCCCTGTCCACTGGGGAAGAGCTGTCCACTGTCTACCTTATCTCTGCCTGTCATGATTTCATAGACCTCTATAAGATCACCGCTCAGTCTCCTACGCTGCAAGGAAAAGAGGCCGGCCTATCCAACCTCTCCTTACAACACAAACCTTCCAGTCCAGGTATATCCTTGGAAATCTTTTCCACCATTATAGAGGTCTATAAAATCATGAGGGGCATGGACAGGATAAATAGACAAAGTCTTTTCCCTGAGGTGGGGGGTTCCGGAACTAGAGGGCATAGGTTTAGGGTGAGAGGGGAATGATAGAAAAGGGTCTGAAGGTGCACGTTTTTCACTCAGAGGGTGGTACGTGTATGGAATGAGCTGCCAGAGGAAGTAGTGAAGGCTGGTACAATTGCAACAGGCATCTGGATGGGTATATGGTAGGGCAATCAAAATAGCACGCAATACTCTTAATGTGGCCTTACCAACATCTTATACAGTTGCAACAAGACATCCCATCTCCTGTATTCAATGTGAGGTTATGTTGCGGCTGTCCAGGACATTGGTTCGGCCACTTTTGGAATATTGCATGCACTTCTGGTCTCCTTCCTATCGGAAAGGTGTTGTGTAACTTGAAAGGGTTCAGAAAAGATTTATAAGGATGTTGCCAGGGTTGGAGGATTTGAACTACAGGGAGAGGCTGAACAGGCTGGGTCTGTTTTCCCTGGAGCGTCGGAGACTGAGGGGTGACCTTATAGAGGTCTATAAAATCATGAGGGGCATGGATAGGATAAATAGACAAAGTCTTTTCCCTGAGGTGGGGGGTTCCGGAACTAGAGGGCATAGGTTTAGGGTGAGAGGGGAATGATATAAAAGGGTCTGAAGGGGCACGTTTTTCACTCAGAGGGTGGTATGTGTATGGAATGAGCTGCCAGAGGAAGTAGTGAAGGCTGGTACAATTGCAACAGGCATCTGGATGGGTATATGAATAGGAAGGGTTCAGAGGAATATGGGCCAAATGGTTGCAAATGGGACTAGATTGAGTTGGGATATCTGGTCGGCATGGACGAGTTGGACTGAAGGATCTGTTTCCGTGCTGTGTATCTCTCTGACTGTCATGAGTCTGACCAATGAAAGCTTCCATGCTAAAAGTTGACTTCAGCATATTGTCGACTTATGACTCAATTTTCAAAGAGTGATTAACCTGTATCCCTAGATCTCTTTGCTCTACAACACTTTCCAGGGTCCTACCATTGACTGTAAGTCCTACCCAGGTTTGTCTTCCCAAAATGCAACATCTTGCATTTCTCTAGATTAAACTCCCTCTGACATTCCTCAGGCCCAGTTGATCAACCTCTTCCTGCATTCCCAGATAACCTTAGAATTAGAATCCCTACAATATGGAAACAGACCCTTCGACCCAACAAGTCCACACTGACCCTCCGAAGGTGGGTCCTTTGCCCCACTATCCTATGTTTACCCCTGACAAATGCACCTAACCTGCACATCCCTGAACACTATGGGCAATTTCGCATGGCCAATTCACCTAACCTGCACAGCTTTGGATTGTGGGAGGAATTGAATTGAACTTATTTGTTGTCATGTGTACAGAGGCACAGTGAAAAAGCTTTGTCGTGCAAGCAAACCAGAGCAAGCCCACGCAGTCACAGGGAGAATGTGCAAACTCCAATTCAACAGTTGCCCGAGACTGGAATCGAGCCTAGGTCCCTGATGCTGAGGCAGTAGCGCTAATCACTGAGCCACTGTGCCACCTTCTTTAGGTGTCTACTATAGAATCCAATCTCAGTGTCATCTGCAAACCTACGAACCATACTCCTCAGTTCTCATGTAAATTAATTACATAAATATTGAGTAACAGTGGACACAGCACCAATCCTTGTGGCACAATGCTGATCACAAGCCTCCAGTCTGAAAAACAAGTTTCCACCATCATCCTCTGTCTTCTACCATCAAGACAATTTTGTATCCAATTGGCAGGCCCTCCCTGGATTCTGTGGGATTTACCCTTACTCAGGGCTGTTGTTGGTTGCACCGGGACATTGATAGGATGCAGAGCTAGGCTGAGAAGTGGCAGATGGAGTTCAACCTGGAAAAATGGAAGGTTGAATTTGAATGCAGATTACAGGGTTAAAGGCAGGATTCTTGGCAGTGTGGAGGAACAGAGGGATGTTAGGGTCCACGTCCATGGATCCCTCAAAGTTGCCACTCAAATTGATAGGATTATTAAGAAGGCGTATGGTGTGTTGGCTTTCATTAGCTGGGGAATTGAGTTTAAGAGCCGCAAGGTTACACTGCAGCTCTATAAAGCCCTGATTAGACCACACTTGGAATATGTGGGCATTAGGGTTGCTCAATGCAGCCTCACAGTGCCAGGGACCCAGGTTCAATTCCAGCCTGGGGTGACTGTCTGTGTGGAGTTTGCACATTCTCCCCGCATCTGCATGGGTGCCCTCTGGATTCTCCAGTTTTCTCCCGCAGTCCAAAGATGTGCAGGTTAGGTGAATTGGCCATGCTAAATTGCCAGTAGTATTCAGGGATGTATAGTTTAGGTGCATTCGCCAGAGGAAATGTAGCACAATATGGTAGGGTAATGGGTCTGGGTGGGATACTCTTCAGAGGGTTGGTATGGACTTGTTGGGCCAAAGGGCCTAATTCTAATTGTGTTCAGTTCTGATTGCCTCATTATAGGTAGGATGCGGAAGCTTTAGGGAGGGTACAGAGGAGATTTACCAGGATGCTGCCTGGACTGGAGGGCATGTCTTATGAAGGGCTTTTCTCATTGGAGAGAAGAAGGATGAGAGGTGACATGATAGAGGTGTACATGATGATGAGAGGCATAGACAGAGTAGATAGGCAGAGACCTTTTCCCAGGGTGGAAATGTCTATCACAAGGGATGTAATTTTAAGGTGATTGGAGGAAGGTTGAGGGGAGATGTCAGAGGTAAATTCCTTACACAGAGAGTGGTGGGTGTGTGGAATGGTGGGAGTAGAGTCAGATAATTAGAGGTATTTAAGTGACTCTTGGATAGACACATGGATGATAGTAAAATGAGGCGTATGTAGGTTAGTTTGATTTTAGAGTAGGCTAAGAGGTCGGCACAACATCGAAGACTGAAGGGCCTGTTCTATGCTGTACTATACTGTTCTATGTTCAACCATGTTTCCTGTCACTAATTAGTTCATTTTCTTCTTAATGTGCATAATGTCTTGTCCCTCTGTATCTTCTCCAAGAGCTTCCCCACCAGACATCAGGCTCACTGGCCTAGAATTTCCTGGATTATCCCTGTTTCCATTCATAATCCCTTGTAAAATCTCTTTGGACTCTTCTCTACCTTATCTGCCAAAGTTATCTTATGTCCCCTTTTAGCCCTCCTGATTTCTCCCTTAAGTGTACCTTCTGTACTCCTCAAGGGATTCACTTGATCCCAGCTGTCTCTACCTGTCATATGCCTCCTTTTTCTTGACCAGGGCCTCAATAACTCTAGTTATCCAGAGTTCCCTACTCCTGCCAGCCTTACCATTCACTCTAGAACATAGAATGTAGAACAATACATTGCAGAACATACCCTTCGGCCATTGATGTTCCCCTGACTTGTGAACTATTCTCAGCTCGTCCCCCTACACTATCCCATCATCATCCATGTGCTTATCCAAGGACTGCTTACATCTCCCTAATGTGGCTGAGTTGGCTACAAGGGCATTCCACTCCCTTACTACTCTCTGAGTAAATAACTTGCCTCTGACATCTGATTTAAATCTATCACCCCTCAATTTGTAGTTATGCTCACTCATATAAACTGACATCATCATCCTAGGAAAAATACTTTCACTGTCTACCCTATCTAATCCTCTGTTCATCTTGTATGTCTCTATCAAATCCCCTCTTAGCCTTCTTCTCTCCAATGAGAACAGACTCAAGTCTCTCAGCCTTTCCTCATCAGACCTTCCCTCCAGACCAGGCAACATCCGGTAAATCTCCTCTGCACCTTTTCCAATGCTTCCACATCCTTCCTGTAATGGGGCGACCAGAACTGTACACAATATTCCAAGTGTGGCCGCACTGGCGTTTTGTATAGTTGCAGCATGATATTGTGGCTCCGGAACTCAATCCCTCTACCAATGAAACCTAACACACCGTATGCCTTCTTAACAGCACTATCCACCCGTGTGGCAACTTTCAGGGATCTATGCACATGGACTACAAGATCCCTTTGCACATCCACACTACCAAGAATCTTTCCACTGACCAAGTACTCTGCCTTCCTGTTATTCTTCCCAAAATGTGTCACCTCACATTTAACTGCATTGAACTCTATTTGCCACATCTCAGCCCAATTCTGCAGTTTATCCAAGTCTAACCGGAACACGCTGGCCCTGAACCCTCATTAACTCACTTTGGAAAACCTCCCATTTAGTAAATGTCCCTTTGCCTGCCAACACACTCCCTAGATCAGCTTTTGAAAGTTCCTGTCTAAGACCATTAAATTTGCCTTGCCTCAATTTAGAAGTTTAACTTGTGGACCAGACCTATCATTTTTCAAAGCTGTTTTAGAACGAATAGAATTCTGGTCACTGTTCCCAGAACACTACTTTTACTTGCCCTGTCTTATTTCCAAAAAGGAGGTCAAGTTTTGGGCCCTTCTCGAGGTGAGCCATCTACATACTACACAAGAACTTCTTCCTGAACTTCTCTCCATCCAAGTCCTTAATAGTATGGTAGTCCCATTCAATGTACCCTGTCAAAATTGTTCATAATTTTGAACACCTCAATAAGGCCATCTCTCTGTTCCAAGGAGAATAAGGCCAATTTCTCTTTTCTTTCCTTCTAAAGCCACTCATTCCTGATATCATTCTAGTAAATCTCCTTTGAATTCTCCCCACGTCTTTTACATCCTTTGTTCAATAACAGGTGTCTAGAACTGAACACAATACTCTAAATGTGACCTAAACAATGATTTGTAGAGGTGTAGTATCACCTCCTTGCTTTTATACTCTACGCTTCTAGTTATAAACCCAAGGATCCTGTAAGCCTTCGAAACAACTGTTACAACTTGCCTAGTCATCTTCAGAGAATCATGTAAGTGAATCCTGAGGTCCCTCCCCTCAAAGTTATACCATTGAGCCTGCATTATCTCTCTGTGATTCTTTTCTCTGAATTCATTTCCTCACATATCTCTGCACTGAAATCATCTGCCAGGTGTCTGCCCATTTAGCTAACTTGTCAATGTCCCTCTGAAGTCACTCAGAATCATCCTCACAATTCACTATTCTTCCTGGTTTAGTATTATGTGCAAATCTGGACCAGATGGACTACACCCCAGGGATCGAAAGGAGATAGCTGAAGAGATAGTGGAGGTACTAGTGGTAATCTTTCAGGAATTGCTAGAATCTGGAAGGATCCCAGACAGTATTGGAACGATGTTGTGAAACTTGAAAGGGTTCAGAAAAGATTTACAAGGATGTTGCCAGGGTTGAAGGATTTGAACTGTAGGGAAAGGTCGAATAGGCTGGGGCTGTTTTCCCTGGGGCGTCGGAAGCTGAGGGGTGATAGATGTTTATAAAATCATGAGGCACATAGATATGGTAAATAGACAAAGTCTTTTCCCTGGGGTCGGGGAGTCCAGAACTGGAGGGCATAGGTTTAGGATGAGAGGGGAAAGGTATAAAAGAGACCTATGGGGCAACTTTTTCACATAGAGGGTGGTACGTGTATGGAATGAGCTGCCAGAGGATGTGGTGGAGGCTGGTACAATTGCAACATTTAAGAGGCATTTGGATGGGTATATGAATAGGAAGGGTTTGGAGGGATATGGGCCGGGTGCTGGCAGGTGGGACTAGATTGGGTTGGGATATCTGGTCGGAATGGACAGGTTGGACTGAAAGGTCTGTTTCGTACTGTACACCTCTCTGACTCTATGACAGGAAAATCGCCAACGTGGCACCCTGTTCAAAATGGAAGTAAGGCAAAAGATGGAAAACTACAGACCGATAAGCTTGACCTTGGGCGTGGGTAAGATTCTGGAATCCATTGTGAAGGATGAGATTTCTGAATACTTGGAAATGTATGGCAAAATAGGGCAGAGTTAGCATGGTTTTATCAAGGGGAGGTCACGCCTGACAGATCTGCTCACATTCTTTGAGGAAGTAATGAACAGGTTAGACCAAGGACAGCCAATGAATGTCATCTACTGGGACTTCAAGAAGGCCTTTGACAAGGTGCCACACAAGAGGCTGCTGAATAAGATAAGGGCCCATGGTGTCAGAGGCAAGGTACTAGCATGGATAGAAGCTTGGCTGTCTGTCAGGAAGCAGAGGGTGGGGATAAAAGGGACTTTCTCAGGATGGCAGCCTGTGACGTGGTGTTCTGCAAGGCTCAGTGTTGGCACCATAACCTTTCACTTTATACATTAATGATCTAGATGAAAGAACTGAGGGCATTCTGACTATGTTTGCAGGTGATACAAAGGTAGGTGGAGGGACAAGTAGTATTGAGGAGGTGGGGAGGCTGCAGAAGGATTTGGACAGGTTAGGAGAGTGGGCAAGAAAATGGCAGCCGAGTACAATGTGGGAAAGTGTGGGGTCATGCACTTTGGTAGGAAGAACAGAGGCATGGAGTATTTTCAAAATGGGGAGAAAATTCAGAAATCTGAGGAGCACAGTGACTCGGGAGTTCTAGTCCAGGATTCTCTCAATGTTACCTTGCAGATTGAGTCAGTAATTGGAAAGGCAAATACAGTGATGGCATTTATTTTGAGAGGACTTGAATATAAAAGCAGAGATAGCCCTTCCTGAAGAAGGGCTTATGCCCGAAATGTCGATTCTCCTGTTCCCTGGATGCTGCCTGACTTGCTATGCTTTTCCAGCAACACATTTTCAGCTCTGATCTCCAGCATCTGCAGACCTCACTTTCTCCTATAAAAGCAGGGATGTACTTCTGAGGCTGTATAAGGCTCTGGTCAGACCATATTTGGAATGTTGTGTGCAGTTTTGGGCCCCATATCTCAGGAAGAATGTACTGACCCTGGAGTGTGTTCAGAGGAGGTTCATGAGAACGGCCTCGGGAATGAAAAGCTGAACATATGAGGAACGTTTGAGGACTCTGGGGTTGATACTCGATGGATTGGAGAAGGATGAGGGGGATCTAATTGAAACATACAGAATACTGAATGGCCTGGACAGAGTAGATGTTGGGCAAATGTTTCCATTAGTTGGAGAGACTTGGACCTGAGGGCACAGCTTTAGAGTAAAAGGGAAGACCTTTTAGAATGGAGATAAGGGGAAACTTCTTTAGCCAGAGAGTGGAGAATCGATGGAATTCACTGCCACAGAAGGCTGTGGAGGCCACGTCAATGCGTATATTTAAGATGGAGATAGACGGGTTCTTTAGGATCAAGGGGATCAAGAGTTACAGGGAAAAAGCTGGAGAATGGGGTTGAGAAACTTATCAGCCATGATTGAAGGCAGAGCAAACCTGCTGGGCTGAATGGCTAAATTGCTGTTCCTGCATATTATGGTCTTAAATTTAGAGGTCTTACCCTCACTAACCATCTCCAAGTTGTTTCCATAAATCAGAAGGAGCAAGGTTCCCAATACAGACCCCAGGGGATGGATGGATTGACGAGCCCCAGGCTGAGGATCCTGAACGCTACCTACTCCGCTGCTGCCACCTTGAACTAACCTTTACTCACCAACCTGCCATGTGGCACTGTATCAATGCTTTCAGAACATCTCAAACTGACAACATCCTCAGGATAAGGTTGTTAAGAAGGCATATGGTGTGTTGGTGCTTATTGGTAGATGAATTGAGTTTCAGAGCCATAAGGTCATGTTGCAGCTGTACAAATAACTGTTGTGGCCACGACTGGAGTATTGCATACAGTTCTGGTCAGTGCATTACAGGGAGGATGTGGAAGCTTTGGAAAGGGTGATGAGGACATTTACTGGGTTGGTGACTGGTATGGAGGGAAGGTCTTATGAGGCACGGCTTAGGGACTTGTGGTTGTTTTCATGAAAGAGAAGAAGGTTGAGAGGTGACTTAATTGAGAGATATCTTCTCAAATCTTCTCAAAACTCACTGAGACATATAAGATAACCAGAGGCTTAGATAGGGTGGACAGTGAGAGCCTTTTTCCTCAGATGGTAATGGCTAGCATGAGGGGACATAGCTTTAAATTGAGGGGTGATAAATATAGGACAGATGTCAGAGGTAGTTTCTTTACTCAGAGAGTAGTAGGGGCGTGGAACACACTGTTTGCAACAGTAATAGACTCACCAACATTAAGGGCATTTAAATGGTCATTGGGTAAACATATGGATGATAATGGAATAGTGTAGATTAGATAGTTCCACAGGTTAGCGCAACATCGAGGGCTAAAGGGCCTGGTACTGCGCTGTAATGTTCTATGTTTCGCCTACCTGTATCCAGTGCCTGTGTCACCTTGTCAAAAACTGAATTAAATTTGTCAGACAAGCCCTGCCCCTTGACAAAGCTATGCTGACTGTCCAGAATTCATGTATTTTTCTCTGAGAGTATATTTGCCTTATCCTGTATTATAACCTCCATCCGTTTCCCCATTTTTGATGTCATTTGACAGGTCTGGCATTTCCTCAGTTATCCAAGAGTCATAGAGTCATAGGGATATATAGCATTAAAACAGACCCTTCGGCCCAACCCGTCCATGCCGACCATATATCCCAACCCAATCTAGTCCCACCTGCCAGCACCCGGCCCATATCCCTCCAAACCCTTCCTATTCATCCACCCATCCATATGCCTCTTAAATGTTGCAATTGTACCAGCCTCCACCACTTCCTCTGGCAGCTTATTCCATAAATGCACCACCCTCTGCATGAAAATGTTGCCCCTTAGGTCTCTTTTATATCTTTCCCCTCTCACCCTAAACCTATGCCGTCTAGTTCTGGACTCCCCCACCCCAGGGAAAAGACTTTGTCTATTTATCCTATCCATGACCCTCATAATTTTGTAAACCTCTATAAGGTCACCCCTTAGCCTCCGACGCTCCAGGGAAAACAGCCTGTTCAGCCTCTCCCTGTAGCTCAAATCCTCCAACCCTGGCAACGTCCTTGTAAATCTTTTCTGAACCCTTCCAAATTTAACAACACCATTCCGATAGGAAGGAGACCAGAATTGCACGCAATATTCCAACCAATGTCCTGTACAGCCACAACGTGACCTCCCAACTCCTGGACTCAATACTCTAACCAATAAAGGAAAGCATACCAAATGCCTTCTTCACTATCCTATCTGCCTGTGACTCTATTTCAATGAGCTATGAATCTGCACTCCAAGGTCTCTTTGTTCAGCAACACTCCCTAGGACCTTACCATTAAGTGGATCAGTTCTGCTAAGATTTGCTTTCCCAAAATGCAGCACCTCGCATTTATATGAATTAAACTCAATCTGCCACTCCTCACCCCATTGGTCCATATGGTCCAGATCCTGTTGTAATCTGAGGTAACCCTCTTCGCTGTCCACTACACCTCCAATTTTGGTGTGATCTGCAAACTTACTAACTGTACCTCTTATTGCTCACATCCAAATCATTTATGTAAATGACAAAAAATAGAGGACCCAGTACCGATCCTTGTGGCACTCCACTGGTCACAGGTCTCCAGTCTGAAAAACAACCCTCTACCACCACCCTCTGTCTTCTACCTTTGAGCCAGTTCTGTCCAAATGTCTAGTTCTCCCTGTATTCCACGAGATCTAACCTTGCTAATCAGTCTCCCATAGGGAACCTTGTTGTACACCTACTGAAGTCCATATAGATCACATCTACCGCTCTGCCCTCATTAATCCTCTTTGTTACTTCATCAAAACACTCAATCAATTTTATGAGACATGATTTCCCATGCACAAAACCATGTTGACTATCTGTAATTAGTCCTTGCCTTTCCAAATACATGTACTTCCTGTCCCTCAGGATTCTCTCCAACAACTTGCCCATCACCAACGTCAGGCTAACCGGTCTATAGTTCCCTGCCCATCTTAAACAGTGGCACCACGTTTGCCAACCTCCAGTCTTCCGGCACCTCACCTGTAACTATCGATGATACAAATATCTCAGCAAGAGGCCCAGCAATCACTTCTCTAGCTTCCCACAGAGTTCTTGGGTACACCTGATCAGGTCCTGGGGATTTATCCACTTTTATGCATTTCAAGACATCCAGCACTTCCTCCTCTGTTATCTGGACATTTTGCAAGATGTCACCATCTATTTCCCTACAGTCTATATCTTCCATACCCTTTTCCACAGTAAATACCGATGCAAAATACGAATTTAGTATCTCCCCCATTTTCTGTGGCTCTGCACAAAGACCATCTTGCTGATCTTTGAGGGGTCCTATTCTCTCCCTAGTTATCCTTTTGTCCTTAATGTTTTTGTGAAAACCCTTTGGATTCTCTTTAACCCTATTTGCCAAAGCAATCTCATATCCCTTTTTGCCCTCCCGATTTCCCTCTTAAGTATACTCCTATTTCATTTATACTCTTCTAAGGATTCACTCGATCTATCCTGTCTATACCTTACATATGCTTCCTTGTTTTTGTTAACCAAGCCCTCAATTTCTTTAGTCATCCAGCATTCCCCATACCTACCAGCCTTCCCTTTCACCCTGACAGGAATATACTTTCTCTGGATTCTCGTTATCTCATTTCTGAAGGCTTCCCATTTTCTAGCCATCCCTTTACCTGTGAATATTTGCCCCCAGTCAACTTTCGAATGTTCTTGCCTAATACCACCAAAATTGGCCTTTCTCCAATTTCGAACTTCAACTTTTAGGTCTGGTCTATCCTTTTCCTCATTATTTTAAATCTAATAGAAATATAATCATTGGCCCCAAAGTGATCCCCCACTGACACCTCAGTCACCTGCCCTGCCTTATTTCCCAAGAGTAGGTCAAGTTTTTTTTTATAGATTACATTACAGTGTGGAAACAGGCCCTTCGGCCCAACACCGACCCGCCGAAGCGTAACCCACCCATACCCCAACATTTACCCCTTACCTAACACTACGGGCAATTTAGCATGGCCAATTCACCTGACCTGCACATCTTTGGACTGTAGGAGGAAACCGGAGCACCCGGAGGAAACCCACGCAGACACGGGGAGAACGTGCAAACTCCACACAGTCGGTCACCTGAGGCGGGAATTGAACCCGGGTCTCTGGTGCTGTGAGGCAGCAGTGCTAACCACTGTGCCACCATGCCGCTTTTGCACCTTCTCTAGTAGATACATCCACATACTGAATCAGAAAATTGCCTTGTACACACTTAAATTCCTCTCCATCTAAACCCTTAACACTACGGCAGTCCCAGTCGATGTTTGGAAAGTTAAAATCTCCTACCATAACTACCCCATTATTCTTACAGATAGCTGAGATCTCCTTACAAGTTTGTTTCTCAATTTCCCTCTGATCACCTACCCTGCATATCTGCGGACTCATCTCTCTCTACAGACTTGCTGACTTTCTCCAGGTTTTACTTTCCTTCATAATTATTTGTTACTTTAAGAGCAGAAATTTGTGGAATGGGAACCAAATGAGGAGGTTGGTGGACAGGAGGGAGGTAGTAACCAAAGCCTATAAGGAACTAGATAATGAAGTCAGTGTGACTAAGGGGACGAGGACACAGGGAGCAGAGGATGAACGCAAGGGACTGGTGATCTGAGGGGCATTTATTTTAATGTGAGGAGTATAGTCAGTAAGGCAGATAAACTTAGGGCTTGGATTGGTACCTGGGAGTATGATATTATTGCTATTTCTGAGACATGGTTGAGGAAATGGCAAGATTGGCAACTAAATATCCCAGGTTATAGATGCTTCACGGGGATAGAGATGGAGGTAAAAGGGGTGGAGGAGTTGTATTACTGGTCAGAGAGGATATCGCAGCTGTGCTTAAGGAGGGCACAATGGAGGACTCAAGCAGTGAGGCAATATGGACAGAGCTCAGAAATAGGAAGGATGCAGTAACAATGTTGGGGCTGTACGACAGGCCTCCCAACAGCGAGAGTGAGATAGATTTTCCAAACATTGACTGGGATTCACTTAATGTTTGAGGTCTAGATAGAGCAGAATTTGTAAGAATCATCCAAGAGGGTTTTCTAGATCAGTATGTAAATGGTCCAACTCAGGAAGGTGGCATTGAGGTTTCAGTAGGGGATTACTTTGGAAATAGTGATCATAATTCCTTAGGTTTTAGAATACTCATGGACAAAGACGAGAGTATTCCTAAAGGAAGAGCGCTAAATTGGGGCAAGGCCAACTCTACCAAAATTTGGCAGGAGCTAGAGAATGTAGATTGGGAGCAGCTGTTTGAAGGAAAATCCAAATTTGATATGTGGGAACCTTTTAAAGAGAAGTTGACAAGAGTTCAGGACATATATATCCCTGTGAAAACGAGGTATAGAAATGGCAAGATTACAGGATCATGGAAGACAGGTGATATTGTGAGACTAGCTAAGAGGAAAAAGGTCTAAGTGACTGAAGTCAGACGTAGCTTTGGAAGAATATCAGTAATGCAGGACTGATCTGAATTGAGGAATTAAGAGAGCTAAAAGGGATCATGGGATATCCCTAGTGAGCCGGGTTAAGGAAAGCCCCAAAGCCTTTCATTCATATATAAGGAGCAAGAGGGTAACTAGGGAATGGGTTGGCCCACACAAGGACAAAGGAGGAAGGTTATGCGTGGAGTCATAGAAAATGGGTGAGATTCTTAATGAGTACTTTGCGTTGGTATTCACCGAGGAGAGGACATGATGGATGTTGAGGTTAGGGATAGATCTTTGATTACTCGAGGTCAAGTCAGCATAAGGAGGGAGGAAGTGTTGGGCATTCTAAAAGGCATTAAGGTGGACAAGTCCCCAGGTCCAGATGGGATCTATCCCAGGTTACTGAGGGAAGTGAGAGAGGAAATAGCTGGGGCTTTAATCTTTGCAGCATTCTTGAACACGGGGGAGGTCTTGGAGACTGGAGAATTGCTAATATTGTCCCCTTGTTTAAGAAGGGTAGCAGGGAAAATCCAGGTAATTACAGACCTGTAAGCCTGACGTCAATATTTGGGAAGCTACCGTAGAAGATACAAAGGGATAGGGTATATACCCATTTGGAAGAAAATGGGCTGATCAGTGATAGGCAGCCCATGCAGGGAAGGTTCCCCATGGTAGGCTGATGATGAAGGTGAAGTCTCATGGAGTCTACGGTGATCTACTGAGATGGATAGAGAACTGGCTGGGCAACAGGGGACAGAGAGTAGTAGTGGAAGGGAGCTTCACATGGAGACCTGTGCTGGGACCACTGTTGTTTGTGATATACATAAATGATTTGGAGGAAGGTAAAGGCGGTCTGATTAGAAAGTTTGCAGATGACAGTAAGATTGGTGGAGTAGCAGATAGTGAAGGGGACTGTCAGAGAATGCAGCAGAATATAGGTAGGTTGGAGAGTTGGGCAGAGAAATAGCAGATGGAGTTCAATCTGGACAAATGTGAGGTAATGCATTTTGGAAGATGCAATTCAAGAGTGAACTATACAGTAAATGGAAAAGTCCTGGGAAAAATTGATGTACAGAGTGATCTGAATTGTCAGTTCCATTGTTCCCTGAAAGTGGCATCGCAGGTCAGTCAAGTGTTCAAGAAGGCATACGGCATGCTTTCCTTCATTGGATGGGGTATTGAGTAAAAGAGTTGGCAGGTCTTATGACTTTGGTTTGACAACATTTGGATTAATGCAAAAGGATGTGGATGCTTTGGAGAGGGTGCAGAGGAGGTTCATCAGGATGTTGCCTGGTATGGAGGGCAGTAGCTATGAAGAGAGGTTGAGTAGATTAGGATTATTTTCATTGGAAAGAAGGAGGTTGAGGGGGGACCTGATTGAGGCCAACAAAATCATGAGAGGTATCGGCAGGCTGGATAGCAAGAAGCTTTATCCCAGAGTGGGGGAATCAATTACTCGGGGTCACGAGTTCAAAGTGAGAAGGGAAAAGTTTAGGGGAGATATGCATGGAAAGTCCTTTATGCAGAGGGTGATGGATGCCTGGAACATGTTGCCAGCGGAGTTGGGAGGGCAGGAACAATAGCATCATTGAAGATTTATCTAGGCAGATACATGAATGGGCAGGGAGCAGAGGGATTCTTAGAAAATAGGCAACAGGTTTAGACAGAGGATCTGGGTCAGTGCAGACTTGGACAGCCAAAGGGCCTGGTCCTGTGCTGTACCGTTCGTTGCTCTGTAGTTAGCAGACCAAACTGAATAAAATATTTATCTGTGAAAAGTTTGATTCATGCAATTTGTCTTGTGATTAGTTTCCTCCCAGTGAAAACCAGTTGTATGTTTTCATCTCAAACTGACTGAGAGATTCTTTTTTTCCAGGTTCAGAAGGTTGTACTGAGAGAGATAAAATATCTCGAGACGGTGTTTGTGGCAGACAAACAGTTGGTGAGTTTTTTTAATGTATTCACAAGATGTGGATGTCGCTGGCTGCCCGTCCCTAGTTGCCCTTGAGAAGGTGGGGGTGAACGGCATTCTAGAACCACTGCAGTCCATGTCTGTAGGGTAGACCCACAATGCCCTTAGAGAGGGAATTCTAGGATTTTGACCCAGCAACAGCAAAGGAATGGCAATGCATTTCCAAGTCAGGATAGTAAATGGCTTGGAGAGGAACTTAAAAGTGGTGGTGTTCCCATATATCTGCTGCCTTTGTGCTTCTAGATTGAAGTGGTTATGGATTTGGAAGGTGCTGTCTGAGAATCTTTGGTGAATTTCTGCAGTGCAACTTGGAGATAGCACACACTGCTGCTCCTGAGTGTCCATGGTGGAGGGAGTTGATGTTTGTCGATGTGCTGCCAATTGAGCAGGCTGCTTTTTTCTGGATGGTGTCAAACTTGATTGAGTGTTGTTGGAGCTGCACCCATCCAGGCAAGTTGGGAAGATTCCATCACACTCCTGACTTGTGCCTTTTAGATGGTGGATAAACTCTGGGGAGTCAGGAAGCGAGTTACTTGCTGCAGTATTCCTAGACTCTGACCTGCTCCTATAGCACACTCTCGACTCTGGTTTCCAGAGTCTGCAGTCCTCACTTTCTCCTTGATGCCTCAGTTAATCGAATGCAGCCTTGATGTCAAGGAAAAGTGATGAATTTTGGAAGGTCGGACTTGTAAACTGAATATAGGATTAAAGACAGGATTCTTGGCAGTGTGGAAGAACAGGGGGATCTGGGTGTGCAAGTACATAGATCCCTCAAAATTGCCACCCAAATGGATAGGGTTGTTAAAAAAGCATATGGTGTTTTGGCTTTCATTAACAGGGGGATCGGGTTTAAGAGCCGTGAGGTTTTGCTGCAGCTCTACAAGTCCCTGGTGAGGCCACACTTGGAATATTGTGTCCAGTTCTGGTCACCCTACTATAGGAAAGACAGAGGCTTTGGAGAGGGTGCAAAGAAGATTTACCAGGATGCTGCCTGGACTGGAGGGCTTGACTTGTGAAGAGAGGTTGACTAAGCTTGGACTTTTCTCTCTGGAGAGAAGGAGGAAGAGAGGTGACCTGATCAAGATGTACAAGGTAATAAGAGGAATAGATAGTGTCAATAGCCAGAGACTTTTCCCCAGGGCAGGATTGACTGGCACGAAGTGTCATAGCTTTTAGATATTAGGAGAAAGGTATAAAGGAGACGTCAGAGGTAGGTTCTTTACGCAGAGAGTTGTGAATGCATGGAATGTGTTGCCAGCGGTGGTGGTGGAAGCAGAGTCATTAGGGACATTTAAACGACTGCTGGACATACACATGGATAACAGTGAGTTGAGGGGTGCGTAGGTTACGTGATTTTATTTTACATTAGGATTAATCCTCGGCCACAACATCGTGGGCCAAAGGGCCTGTTCTGTGCTGTACTTTTCTATGTTCTATAAATTTCTACTCTGCTGTGCAAGGGAACTCTTTAGTATGGAAGGATTTTGTGGCTGGGATCAGGTATGGGATAGTGAAATTTGTGATTGAATGATCAATGAGCATTTGTTTTCTTTTCAGTTCGAGAAACATAGGAGTAGAGATGCTACAGTGAGGCACTTGCTTTCTGTTGCCAATACATTGGACATGGTGAGTGTGGAGAGATTTTAAATCAAACTGTTTCAACCTTTGATAACACACCTCTGGAGTGGGTGGCAGTTGCTGCCTGCCCTCCTTTATCAATGATAGGGACACTACCTCAGGAGGTTTCCTATTGAATATGGAGCTGTGTTCACACTGATGAAAAGTTCACCTTTCCCTTCCATTTCTCTCATTCATTCATTCATTTTTAATGGGTTGTGTGCATTGCTGGCTGGGCCAGTATTTATTGTCTATCACTAGTTGCCCTTTGAGAAGGTGGGGGTGAGTTGCCTTCTTGAACCGCTGCAGTCCATGTGCTATAGATTGACCCACAATGCCCTGAGGGAGGGAATTCCACGATTTTGACCCAATGACATGAAGGAACGGTGATATATTTCCAAGTCAGGATGGTGAGTGGCTTGGAGGGGAACAGGAAGGCAATGCCAAGCGATATTATTGCTCGAAACCCAGAAACTATTAATCCAGAAACCCAGAATAATGTTTTGGGGACTCAGGCTCGAATCCCACCATGGCAAATGGTGGAATTTCAATTCAATAAAAGAAGTCTGGAATTAAGAGTCGACTGATGACCAAGAAACCATTGTCAATTGTCAGAAAAAACCCATCTGGTTCATAACTGTTGTTTGGGTAAGGAAATCTGCCATCCTTACCTAGCCTGGCCTACATATGACTCCAGAGCCACAGCATTGTGGTTGACTCTCAACTGAAAGTCCCAACAAAGAAATGGAACTGGAAGGACCACCTGGCATCGAACTTGGAACCGGAAAAGACAACGGCAAAAACACAAACAGCCCGGTTGACCATGCAAAGTCCTCCTAACCAAAACCTGGGGGCTAGAGTTGAAATTGGGAGAGCTGTCTCTCAGACTGGTGAAACAACAGCCTGACACAGTCATACTCTCAGAATCATACCTTACAGACAATGTCCCAGACCCCACCATCACCATCCCTGGACATGCCCTGTCCCACCTACAGGAATGACCCAGCAGAGGGGGGGAAGCACAGTGGATACAGTCGGGAGGGAGTTGCCCTGGGAATCCTCAACATTGACTCCAGACCCCATGAAGTCTCATGACTTCAGGTTAAACACGAGCAAGGAAACCCCCTGCTGATTACCACCTACCGCCCTCCCTCGGCTGATGAATCATTACCCCTCCAAGTTGAACAACACTCAGAGGAAGCACTGAGGGTGACAAGGTCACAGAATGTACTCTGGGTGGGGGATTTCAATGTCCCACCACCAAGAGTGGTTCGGCAGTAGCATTACTGATCGAGCTGATCGATCCTAAAGGACATTGCTTCTAGACTGGGTCTGAGGCAGATGGGGAGGGAACCAACAAGAGGGAAAGCCATATTGACCTCATGCTCACCAATCTCTGGCTGCAGGTGTATCTGACCATGACAGTATTGGTGAGAGTGACCGCCGCACTGTCCTTGTGGAGACAAAGTCCCACCTTCACATTGAGAATACCATCCATTGTGTTGTGAGGCACTGTCACCCTGCTAAATGGGACAGACTTCAACAGATCTAACAACTCAGGGCGGGGCATCCATGAGACACTGTGGGTCATCAACAGCAGCAGAACTGTGCTCCAGCACAATCTGTAACCTCATGGCCTGGCATATCCCCCACTCAACCATTACCACCAAGCCAGGGAATCAACACTGGTTCAACGGAGAATGCGGGAGGGCATGCCAGGAGCAGCACCAGGCAGACCTGAAGATGAGGTGTCAGCCTGGTGAAGCTACCAAACACGAATACTTATGTGCCAAATGGCATAAATAGCAAGTGATAGACAGAGCTAAGCGATCCCACAACCAACAGATCAGACCTCATTAGACTCAAAATGTCAGCTCTTTTCTCTCCTTACAGATGCTGCCAGACCTGCTGAGATTTTCCAGCATTTTCTAGTTTGGTTTCAGATTCCAGCATCCGCAGTAATTTGCTTTTATTTAGATCAGATCTAAGTTCTGCAGTCCTTTGACATCCAGTCATGAATAGTGGGGGGCAATTAAACAGCTCACTGGAGGAGGAGGTTTCACAAATATCCCCATCCTCAATGATGATGGAGCCCAGCCCAGATAAGGCTGATGCATTCACAACAATCTTCAGTCAGAAGTGCCAAGTGGATGATCCATCTCAGGCTCCTCCAGTGATCCCCAGCATCACAGACACCAGTCTCCAGCCAATTTAATTCACTCCACATGATATCAAGAAACAGCTGGGGACACTGGTTACTGCAAAAGCTATGGGCCCTGATTACATTCTGGCAATAGTACTGAAGACATGTGCTCCAGAACTTGCTCCCCTGGCCAAGCTGTTTCAGTACAGTTACAACACTGGCATCTACCCAACAATGTGGGAATTTGCCCAGGTACGTCCTGTTCATAAAGAAACAGGACAAATCCAACCTGATCAATTACCACCCCATCAGCCTACTCTCCACGTAAAGTGACGGAAGGGGTCATCAACAGAGCTATCAAGCAACATCTGCTCAGCAATAACCTGCTCAGTGACACCCAGTTTGGGTTCCCCCAGGGTCACTCAGCTCCTGACCTCATTATAGCCTTGGGTCAAACATGGACAAAAGAGCTGGTTTCCAGAGGAGGGGAGAGGGACAGCCCTGACATCAAGGCTGCATTCAACCGAGTGTGGCATCAAGGAGCCTGGATGAAACTGGAATCAATGGGTATCAGGGGCAAACACTCCCCTGGTTAGAGTCAAACCTGAGACATAGGAAGATGGTTGCGGTTGTGGAAGGTCAGTCATCTCAGCTCCAGGACATCTCTGCAGGAGTCCCTCAGGGTAGTGTCCTATGCCCAACCATCTTCAGCTGCTTCATCAATGACCTTCCCTCCATCATAAGGTCAGAAATGGGGATGCTTGCCAATTATTGCACAGTGTTCAGCACCATTCAGCACCTCAGATACAGCAGTCCGTGCTCAAATGCAACAAGAACTGGACAATGTCTAGGCTTGGGCCGACAAGTGGCAAGTAACATTCGGGCCAAAAACATGCCAGGCTATGACCATGACAAATAAGAGACAATCTGACCACCGCCCCTTGACAACCGTATCACAGAGTCCCCCACTGTCAACATTCTTGGAGTTACCATTGACAGGAAACTCAACTGGACTCACCACATAAACACAGTGGTGACAAGAGCAAGTCAGAGCCTAGGGATACTGCGACAAGTAACTTATCTCTTGACATCCCAAAGTCTATCCACCATCTACAAGGCACAAGTCAGGAGAGTGATGAAATATTCCTGACTTTCCTGGAATAGGGTGCATCTCCAACAACACTCAATCAGGTTTGACACCATCCAAGACAAAACAACTCACTTGATTGGCATCACATCTACAAACATTCAGTCCCTCCAGCATCAGTGCTCAGTAGCAGCAGTGTGCACTGTCTACAAGATGCACTGCAGAACTTCACCAAAGATCCTTAGACAGCACTTCCAAACCCATGACCACTTCCATCTAGAAGAACAAGGGCTGCAGATACTTGGGAATACCACTCCTGCAAGTTCCCCTCCAAGCCACTTACCATCCTGACTTGGAAATATATCATCGTTCCTTCACAGTTGTTGGGTCAAAATCCTGGAATTTCCTCCCATTAGCATTGTGGGTTTACCCACAGTAGGTGGACTGCAGTGATTCAAGAAGGCAACTCACCCCCACCTTTTCCAGGGTAAATAGGGATGGGCTATCAATGCTGGCCAGCCAGCAATGCCCAAGGCCAACAAATGAATAAGAAAAATAACTAAAAGTGTGTTGTTCCCATGTATCTGCTGCCCTTGTCCTTCTAGATGGAAGTGGTTGTGGGTTTGGAAGGTGCTGTCTGAGGATCTTTCGAACACATAACATAGAACTATACAGTGCACTACAGCCCTTCTGCCCTCGATTTGCGTCACCTTGTGAAACCAATCTGAAGCCCATTTAACAGACACTATTACATTCTTGTCCATATGCTTATCCAATGACCATTTAAATGCCCTTAAAGTTGGCAAGAACACCCGCACGAAGCAACCCACGCTCCGCGGCTGAACATTTCAATTCCCCCTCCCACTTCACCAAGGACAGGCAGGTCCTTCCATCGCCAAACCTTAAGTATCCGATGCCTGGAGGAAGAGCACCTCATCTATAACAGAGAATAATTAACTAAGAACTGTTTATAAATTATTTGGATGTGAGCATAAGAGACGTAGTGGCCAGCAAAGAAGGTTACCTAAGATTACAACAGGATCTTGACCAGATGGGCCAATGGGCTGAGAAGTGGCAAATCGAGTTTAATTCAGATAAATGTGAGGTGTTGCATTTTGGGAAAGCAAATCTTAGCAGGACTTATACATCTTAATGGTAATGTCCTAGGGAGTGTTGCTGAACAAAGAGATTTGGAGTGCAGGTTCATAGCTCCTTGAAAGTGGAGTCGCAGATAGATAGGATAATGAAGAAGGCGTTTGATATGCTTTCCTTTATTGGTCAGAGTATTGAGTACAGGAGTTGGGAGGTCATGTTGCAGCTGTACAGGACATTGGTTAGGCCAGTGTTGGAATATTGCGTGCAATTCTGGTCTCCTTCCTATCGGAAAGATGTTGTGAAACTTGAAAGGGTTCAAAAAAGATTTATGATGATGTTGCCAGGGTTGGAGGATCTGAGTACAGGAAGAGGCTGAACAGGCTGGGGCTGTTTTCTCTGGAGAATCGGAGGCTGAGGGCTGACCTTATAAATGTTTACAAAATCAAGAGGGGCATGGAAAAGGTAACTAGACAAAGTCTTTTCCCTGGGGTGGGGGAGTCCAGAACTCGAGGTCAAAGTTTAGGGTGAGAGGGGAAAGACATAAAAGAAACGTAAGAGGCAACTTTTTCACACAGAGGGTGGTACGTGTATGGAATGAGCTGCCAGAGGAAGTGGTGGAGGCTGATACAATTGCAACATTTAAAAGGCATCTGGATGGGTATATGAATAGGAAGGGTTTGGAGGGATATGGGCCGGGCGCTGGCAGGTGGGACTAGATTGGGTTGGGATATCTGGTTGGCATGGACGGGTTGGACCGAAGGGTCTGTTTCCATGCTGTACATCTCTATGACTCTATTTGCCATTCCTTATTCTAACCAATCTGTTAGCTTCTTTTGATAATAGTAGTCCGATAAAACTCCCAATTAAGATTTACACAACAAGACTTCTTATCTCAAAACCAGGCAGTTTTCATGCTTCTGTTCGGATCTTTCTGTGTCATTGTCGTCTTCTTCTTCCTCGGAATTTCTGTGTCACAAGTTACTGATCGAAAATGTACTTTTAAGAGAGATATTTTTCAAGCAGTCTGTTACACGCTGGGACTTGATAATTCTCCTCCCAACTGTTCAATTTCCCTGGTCTGATACCCCAGAACAACAGGTTGTGTCATTGGCCTTTAAGCTGGTCAATATACTCAATTCAAACTTGTTTGGAAATTGGTACTTTTTTCGGAGAATAATTTAAACTGATTGGCCTAGTTCGAATCTGTTTTTGTCATTTCCAGGCAACCAGTTACTGCAGTAGCTGGAACCCATGTAACATTGCATCTTGTTGAGAACACTTGGTGCTGTCACTGCTAACTTTTAACTCTCATGCAAGGTATAGTTCACCCACATCTTCATAACACACCACACTTTTGGCTTCAAGTTGGCAAGTCTACTACTGTTACAGGCAGGGCATTCCGTGCCCCTACTACTCTGAGCAAAGAAATTACCTCTCACATCTGTCCTATATCTACCACCCCTCATTCAAAAACTAGGTCCCCTTGTACTAGCCATCATTATCTGAGGAAAAAGACTGTCACTGTTCACCCTATCTAACCCTCTGATTATCTTGTATGCCTCTATAAAGTCACCTCTCAACCTTCTTCTCTCTAACAAAAATAGCTTCAAGTCCCTCAGCCTTTCTTCATACGACCTTCCCTCCACACCAGGCAACATTCCAGTAAATCTCCTCTGAACCCTTTCCAAAGTTTCCACATCCTTCCTATAATATGGTGACCAGAACTGTACACAACACTAGGTAAAAACAATAACAGCAGTTGCTAGAAACCAGAGTCTAACTTAGAGTGGTGCTGGAAAAGCACAGCAGTTCAGGCAGCATGCGAGGAGCAGGAAAATCGATGTTTCAGGCAAAAGCCCTTCATCAGGAATACAGGCAGAGTGCCTGCAGAGTGGAGAGATAAGTGAGAGTAGGGAGAAAGTAGCATAGAGTACAATAGGTGAGTAGGGATGGGGATTAGATTAGATTAGATTAGATGACTTCCAGTGTGGAAACAGGCCCTTCGGCCCAACAAGTCCACATCGATCCGCCGAAGCGCAACCCACCCATTCCCCTATATTTACCCCTTTACCTAACACTAGGGGCAATTTAGCATGGCCAATTCACCTGACCTGCACATCTTTGGACTGTGGGAGGAAACCGGAGCATCCAGAGGAAACCCACGCAGACACGGGGAGAAAGTGCAAACTCCACACAGTCAGTCGCCTGATTCGGGAATTGAACCTGGGTCTCTGGCGCTGTGAGGCAGCAGTGCTAACCACTGTGCCACCGTGCCGCCTTCTTAACAACCCCATGAAGGTGATAGTTCAGGGAGGAGGGTGGGGGAAGGTAGCAAATGAGGAAACTGGTGAAGTCCACATTGATGCCCTGGGGTTGAAGTGTTCCGAGTGGTCTCCTCTACATTGGGGAGACTGGACGCCTCCTCGCAGAGCGCTTTAGGGAACATCTCCGGGACACCCGCAACCAATCAACCACACCGCCCTGTGGCCCAACATTTCAACTCCCCCTCCCACTCTGCCGAGGACATGGAGGTCCTGGGCCTCCTTCACCGCCGCTCCCTCACCACTAGACGCCTGGAGGAATAATGCCTCATCTTCCGCCTCGGAACACTTCAACCCCAGGGCATCAATGTGGACTTCACCAGTTTCCTCATTTCCCCTTCCCCCACCTCATCCCAGTTCCAAAGTTCCAGCTCCACCTCACACTTTTCCGCATTAAACTCCATTTGCCACCTCTCAGTCCAGCTCTGAAGCTCTGTAACCTGCAGCATCCTTCAGCATTATCCACAACTCCACTGACCTTAGTGTCATCCGCAAATTTACTAATCGTTCTACACCCTCATCCAGGTCATTTATAAAAATGACAAACAGCAGTGGCCCCAAAACAGATCCTTGTGGTATACCATGAGTAACTGAACTCCAGGATGAACATTTCCTATTAACCACCACCTTCTCACTGATTTCTTTCAGCTAGTGAATCTTTGATCCAAACCGCTAAATCACCCTCAATCCCATGCCTTCATATTTTTTGAAATAGCCTATCATGGGGAACCTTACTGAAATCCATATACACCACATCAACTGCTTTACCCTCATCCACCTGTTTGGTCATCTTCTCAAACAACTCAATAAGGTTTGTGAGACACAACCTACCCTTCACAAAACTGTGTTGACTATCCTGAATCAAATTATTCCATTCTAGATTATTATAAATCCTATCTTTTACAACCTATTCCAACACTTCATCCATAACTGAAGCACGGCTCACTGGTCTATAATTACCAAGGTTGTCTCTACTCCCCTTCTTGAACAGGGGGACAATATTTGCTGTCCTCCAGTCATAGAATCATAGAGGTGTACAGCACGGAAACAGACCTTCGATCCAACTGGTCCATGCCGACCAGACATCCCAACCCAATCTAGTCCCACCTGCCAGCACCTGGCCCATATCCCTCCAAACCCTTTCTATTCATATACTCATCCAGATGCCTCTTAAATGTTGCAATTGTACCAGCCTCCACCACTTCCTCTGGCAGCTCATTCCATACATGTACCACCACCTATCCACTCCACCCTCTCCTCCCTGACCTATCACCTTCATCTCCTCCCCCACTCACCCATTGTACTCTATGCTACTTTCTCCCCACTCCCACCCTCCTCTAGCTTATCTCTCCACACTTCAGGATCACTGCCTTTATTCCTGATGAAGGGCTTTTGCCCGAAACGTTGATTTCGCTGCTCGTTGGATGCTGCCTGAACTGCTATGCTCTTCCAGCACCACTGATCCAGAATCCATGAATAGACAATAGACAATAGGTGCAGGAGTAGGCCATTCTGCCCTTCGAACCTGCACCACCATTCATTATGATCATGGTTGATCATCCTCAATCAGTATCCTGTTCCTACCTTATCTCCATAACCCTTGATTCCACTATCTTGAGAGCTCGATCCAACTCTTCCTTAAACGAATCCAGAGACTGGGCCTCCACTGCCCTCTGGGGCAGAGCATTCCACACACCCACCACTCTCTGGTTGAAGTAGTTTCTCCTCATCTCTGGCCTAAATGGCCTACCCCTTATTTTTAAGCTGTGCCCTCTGGTTTGGGACTCACCCATCAGCGGAAACATGTTTCCTGCCTCCAGAGTGTCCAATCCTTTAATAATCTTATACATCTCAATCAGATCCCCTCTCAGTCTTCTAAACTCAAGGGTATACAAGCCCAGTGGCTCCAATCTTTCAACATAAAATAGTCCCGCCAATCCAGGAATTAACCTCGTGAACCTAGGCTGCACTCTGTCAATAGCCAGAATGTCTTTCCTCAAATTTGGAGACCAGAACTGCACACAATATTCCAGGTGTGGTCTCACCAGGGCCCTGTACAGCTGCAGAAGAACCTCTTTGCTTCTATACTCAATCCCTCTTGTTATGAAGGCCAGCATGCTATTAGCTTTCTTCACTACCTGCTGTACCTGCATGCTTGCCTTCATTGACTGGTGTACAAGAACACCCAGATCTCTTTGTACTGCCCCTTTACCTAATTTGACTCCATTTGGGTAGTAATCTGCCTTCCTGTTCTTGCCACCAAAGTGGATAACCATACATTTATCCACATTAAACTGCATCTGCCATGCATCTGTCCACTCACCTAACCTGTCCAGGTCACCCTGTAATCTCCTAACATCCTCCTCACATTTCACCCTGCCACCCAGCTTTGTATCATCAGCAAATTTGCTAATGTTACTATTAATACCACCTTCTATATCATTAATATATATTGTAAAAAGCTGCGATCCCAGCACTGATCCCTGCGGTACCCCACTGGTCACCGCCTGCCATTCCGAAAGGGAGCCGTTTATCACTACTCTTTGTTTCCTGTCAGCCAACCAATTTTCATTCCAAGTCAGTACTTTGCCCCCAATACCATGCACCCTAATTTTGCTCACTAACCTCCTGTGTGGGACTTTATCAAAAGCTTTCTGAAAGTCCAGGTATACTACATCCACTGGATCTCCCTTGTCCATCTTCAGAGTTACATCCTCAAAAAATTCCAGAAGATTAGTCAAGCTTGATTTTCCCTTCATAAATCCATGCTGACTCTGACCTATCCTGTTACTGCTATCCAGATGTGTCGTAATTTCATCCTTTATAATAGACTCCAGCATCTTTCCCACCACTGAGGTCAGACTAACTGGTCTATAATTTCCTGCTTTCTCTCTCCCACCTTTCTTAAAAAGTGGTACAACATTAGCCACCCTCCAATCTGCAGGAACTGATCCTGAATCTATCGAACTCTGGAAAATAATCACCAACGCATCCACAATTTCTCGAGCCACCTCCTTCAGTACCCTGGGATGCAGACCATCAGGCCCCGGGGACTTATCAGCCTTCAGACCTAACAGTCTCTCCAACACCAAATCCTGGCAAATATAAATTCCCTTCAGTTCAGGTCCTTCAGCCACTGTTACCTCTGGGAGATTGCTTGTGTCTTCCCCAGTGAACACAGATCTGAAGTACCAATTCAACTCTTCTGCCATTTCTTTGTTCCCTGTAATATATTCCCCTGTTTCTGTCTTCAAGGGCCCAATTTTAGTCTTAACCATTTTTTTCCCTTTCACATACCTAAAAAACGTTTACTATCCTCCTTTATATTTTTGGCCAGTTTACCTTCGTACCTCATTTGTTCTCTGCGTATTTCCTTCTTAGTAATCCTCTGTTGTTCTTTAAAAGCTTCCCAGTCCTCCGTTTTCCCACTCACCTTTGCTATGTTATACTTTTTCTCTTTTGACTTTATATGTTTCTTAACTTCCCTCATCAGCCACAGCCACCCCTGCCTCCTCATAGGATCTTTTTTCCTTTTAGGAATGAACTGATTCTGCATCTTCTGTATTATACCCAGAAATATCTTCCATTGTTCCTCCACACTTCTCCCAGCTAAGGTATTGCACCATTGACCTTTGGCCAGCTCCTCCCTCATAGCTCCATAGTTCCCTTTATTCAACTGAAATATTGTCACTACCAATTGTACCCTCCCTTTCAAATTGCAGATTGAAATTTATTGTATTATGGTCGCTACCTCCTAATGGCTCCTTCACTTTGAAGTCCCTGACCAATTTAGGTTCATTGCACAATACCAGGTCCAGAATTGTCTTCTCCCTGGCAGGCTCCAGCACCAGCTGTTCTAAGAATTCATCTCGGAGGCACTCCACAAAGTCTCTTTCTAGAGGTTCAATACCATCCTGATTCTCCCAGTCTACCTGCATGTTGAAATCCCCCATAACAACTGTAGTAACATCTTTGCAACAGGCCAATTTCAGCTCCTTATTCAACTTACACGCTACATCCATACTACTGTTTGGGGGCCTGTAGATAACTCCCAAGAGGGTCTTTCTACCCTTAGAATTTCTCAACTCTATCCATACTGACTCTACATCCCCTGATTCTAGGTCCCCCCGCGTAAGGGACTGAATATCATCTTTTACCAACATGGCCACCCCACCCCCTCTGCCCGTCAGTCTGTCCTTATGATAGCATGTATAGCCTTGAATATTCGTTTCCCAGGCCCTGTCCACTTGAAGCCACGTCTCAGTTCTCCCCACAATATCGTAGCTGCCAATTTCCAAAAGACCCTCAAGCTCATCCATCTTATTTCTAATACTTCATGCATTCATATATAGTATTTTTAATTTGTTACTGCCCTCACCTTTCCCATCAATCCCTATTTCACTCAACCTTATGGCATGATCCCTTCGGTCTCTTTTATATCTTTCCCTCCCTCCCTAAACCTATGCCCTCTAGTGTAGACATGATGACATAAAGATCAAACCAAAGGCTCTCTAATCCCCTTCCCGGAGAATCTGAGGATAAATTCCATCTGGCGCAGAGGACATACCTATTTAACTATTAACTATTCTTTTTGTACCTAAATCCCATCTAGTCTAGTAACCTGTATCTCAGTATTCTCCTCAACAATATTGTCTTTTTCCTGTGTGAATACTGATGAAAAATATTCATTTAGCACCTCTCTTTTTTTCCTTAGACTGCACAACTTCCCACTACTGTCCTTGACTGGCCCTAATCTTACTCTAGTCATTCTTTTGTTCCTGACACACTTGCAGAAAGCTTTATATCCTAACTACTCAAGACTTCTCATGTCACCACCACCCCTCCCCACCCCCACCCCACTCTTCTCATCTCTGTTTATGTCCATCGTGACTAACCTGTAACTCTCAAGCGCCCTAACTGAGCCTTCATGTCTCATCCTTACATAAACCTTCTTCCTCCTGACAAGAGATTCAACTTCTTTAGTAAACCATAGCTCCCTCACTTGACCACTTCCTCCCTGTCTGACATGTGCATACTTATCACGGATACGCAGTAGCTGTTCCTTGATTAAGGTCCACATTTCAATTGTGTCCAGCAGAGATGTCCTGGAGCGGAGATGACTGAACTTCCACAACCACAATCATCTTTCTATATGTCAGGTATGACTCTAACCAGCGGAGAGTTTGCCCCCAATACCCATTGATTCCAGTTGAGAGTGTGGTGCTGGAAAAGCACAGCAGCTCAGGCAGCATCTGAGAAACAGGAGACTCGGCTGAAAGCAACGGAGACTAATGCATTTCCCTTTAGCAGTCTCTTAAGCGACCATCTCTCAGAGATGGATGACTGCCGTTCTGAAGGGACGATTGATGGCCTCCGTTGCCTAAGCCGATTCTCCTGCTCCTCGGATGCTGACTGATTTGCTGTACTTTTCCAGCACCACACGCTTGACTCTGATCTCCACCATCTACAGTCCTCATTTTCCCCTACCCATTGATTCCAGTTTTGTCCGGACTCCTTGATGCCACACTCGGTTGAATGCAGCCTTGATGTCAGTGCTGTCCATCTCCCTCTCCTCTGGAAACCAGTTCTTTTGTCCCAAGGCTATAATGAGGTCAGGAGCTGAGTGACCCTGGTCTAACCCAAACTGGGTGTCACTGAGCAGGTGTTGCTTGATAGCTCTGTTGATGACCCCTTCCATCACTTCACTGATGATGGAGAGCAGACTGATGGAGCGGTAATTGGCTACGTTGGATAGGTCCTGGTTTTTAAGTACAGGACATACCTGGGCAATTTCCCACATTGTTGTGTAGATGCCAGTGTTGTAACTGTACTGGAAGAGCTTGGCTAGGGGAACAGCAAGTTCTGGAGCACAAGTCTTCAGTACTATTGCTATAGTACTATAGTCTTTGCAATATCCAGTGTCCCCAGCTGTTTCTTGATGTCATGTGGAGTGAATCAAATTGGCTGGAGACTGGTGTCTGTGATGCTGGGGATCACTGGCAGGGGCTGAGATGGATTATCCACTTGGCACTTCTGACTGAAGATTGTTGTGAATGCATTAGCCTTATTGTTTGCTCTGATGTGCTGTGCCCTTCCAGCATTGAGGACGGGGATATTTGTGGAGCTTCTTCCTCCACTAATTTGTTCAATCATCCACCACCATTCACGACTGGATGTGGCAGGACAGCTGTTTTGTTGTGGAATAGCTTAGCTCTGTCTAACACTTGCAGTTTATTCTGTTTGCCATGCAAGTATTCGTGTTTGGTAGCTTCACCAAGTTGACTCCTCATCTTCAGGTATGTCAGGCACTGCTCCTAGCATGTCCTCCTCCTGCACTCTCCATTGAACCAGGGTTGATCCCTTGGCTTGGTGGTAATGGTTGAGTGGGGGATATGCCGGGCCATGAGGTTACAGATTGTGCTGGAGTACAGTCCTGCTGCTGGTGATGACCCACAGTGTCTCATGGATGCCCCGTCCTGAGTTGTTAGATCTGTTGAAGTCTGTCCCATTTAGCAGGGTGACAGTGCCTCACAACACAATGGAGGGTATTCTCAATGTGAAGGTGGGGACTTTGTCTCCACAAGGACAGTGCGGTGGTCACTCTCACTAATACTGTCATGGTCAGATACACCTGCAGCTGACAGATTGGTGAGGATGAGGTCAATATGGTTTTCCCTCTTGTTGGTTCCCTCCCCACCTGCTGCAGACCCAGTCTAGCAGCGATGTCCTTTAGGACCCGACCAGCTCGATCAGTAATGCTGCTGCCAAGCCACTCTTGGTGGTTGGACATTGATATCCCCCACCCAGAGTACATTCTGTGTCCTTGCCACCCTCAGTGCTTCCTCTGAGTGTTGTTCAACTTGGAGGGGTAATGATTCATCAGCCGAGGGAGGGCGGTATGTAGTAATCAGCAGGGGATTTCCTTGCCCATATTTCACCTGAAGCCATGAGACTTTGGGGTCCGGAGTCAATGTTGAGGATTCCTAGGGCAACTCCCTCCCCACTGTATCCCACTGTGCTGCCCCCTCTGCTGGGCCTGTCCTGCTGGTGGGACTGGACCTATCCAGGGATGGTGATGGTGGGGTCTGGGACGCTATCTATGAGGTATGATCCCATGAGTATGATTGTGTCAGGCTGTTGCTTGACAAGTCTGTGAGACAGCTCTCCCAGTTTTGGCAATGGTCCCCAGATGTTCATAAGTAAGACTTCGCAGGGTTTACAGAGCTGTTTCTGCTATTGTCTTTTCTGGTGCCTGGGTCAATGCCAGGTGATCCATTGTTTTCATTTCTTTGAGACTTTGTCATGACTGGTATAACTTGAGTGGTTTGCTTGGCCACCTCAGAGGGCAACTGAGAGTGAACCCCATTGTTATGCATTTGGAGTCACCAGTAGAACAGACCATGTGAGGATGGCAGATTTACTTCCCTGATGGACATTAGTGAACCACATCAAGTCACAGAGATGTATAACACGGAATCAGACCTTTTGGTCCAATTCATACATGGCGACCAGATATCCTAAATTCATCTTGTCCCATTTGCCAGCACTTGGCTCATATCTCTTTGAGCCCTTCTTATTCATATACACATCCAGATGCCTTTTAAATGTTGTACCTGTACCAGCCTCCACCACTTCCTCTGGCAGCTCATTCCATACATGCACCACCCTTTTCGTGGAAGATTTGCCCTTTTAGGTCTCTTTTAAGTACTTCCTCTCTCACCCTAGACCTATGCTCTCTAGTTCTCCACTCCCCTACCCCAAGGGAAAAGACCTTGCCTATTGACCCTATCCATGCCCCTCATGATTATATAAACCTCGATAAAGTTATCCTCAGCCTCTGACGCTCCAGGGAAAACAGCCCCAGCCTGTTCAGCCTCTCCCTGTAGCTCAAATCCCCCAAGCCTGGAAACATCCTTGTGAGTCTTTTCTGAACCCTTTCAAGTTTCACAACATCCTTCTGATAGGAAGGAGACTAGAATTGCACACTGTTACAACAGAGCTGAAAACCCTTCCATTAATTAAAACAAACTCCCAGAAAAGCTCACCTCACCTCATAATCTGTTAAAGTATAAGTGACACAGAACTCCTAAATTCCACTATCTAAAGAAAAAAATGTCAAGTTACTCCTTAAGTCAAATAGTGAACATGAAACAACAACTGTTCACAATTCTAAGCTCCAATTTCTCTGAACTGCTTATTATCTGCCTTCATCTCTATAACAGTAGACTGTTCCAATAAAAATATAGAACATAGGACTTTACAGCCCAGTTCAGGCCCTTTGGTCCTCAATGTTGCACCAAACTGTGGAACCAATCTGAAGTCCATCTAACTGACATGGTTCCATTTTCTTCCATATGTTTATCCAACAATCATTTAAATGTCTTAAAGTTGGCGAGTCTACTACTGTTGCAGGCAGGGCACATCCCTAAATTTAAAGCTATGTCCCCTCATGTTAGCCATCACCATCCAAGGAAAAAGGCTCTCACTGTCCACCCTTTCTAACTCTCAGATTAACTTATGTCTCAATTAAGTCACCTCTCAACCTTCTCTCTAACAAAAACAGCCTCAAGTCCCTCAGCCTTTCCTCATAAGACCTTTCCTCTATACCACGCAACATCCTGGTAAATCTCAAACAAAGGAAAGAAACAAAGAAAATTTGCAGCCCAGGAACAGGCCCTTCGGCCCTCCAAGCCTGAGCCAATCCAAATGTACTGTCCAAAGCTGTCAGTTAATTCCCAAACATCTGTATCCCTCTACTCCTCAGCTACTCATGCATTTGTCCAGACGCATTTTAAATGACTAGGTGAAAACAAGAACTGCAGATGCTGAAAACCAGAGTCTAGATTACAGTGGTGCTGAAAAAGCACAGCAGGTAAGGCAGCATCCGAGGAGCAGGAAAATCGATGTTCCGGGCAATAGAAGGAATAGAGACAGGGAGCCTGCAGGGTGGAGAGATAAATGAGATGGAGGTGGGGGTGGGGAGAAAGTAGCACAGAGTACAATGGGTGAGTGGGGGTGAGGACGAAGGTGATAGGTCAGAGAGGAGGGTGGAGTGGATAGGTGGAAAGGAAGATAGGCAGGAGGACAGACCATGAGGGCGGTGCTGAGTTGGAAGGCTGGAGCTGGGGTGAGGTGGGGGAAGGGGAAATGAGGAAACTGGTGAAGTCCACATTGATGCCCTGGGGTTGAAGTGTTCCGAGGTGGAAGATGAGGCGTTCTTCCTCTAGGCGTCTGGTGGTGAGGGAGCAGTGGTGAAGGAGGCCTAGACCTCCATGTCCTCGGCAGAGTGGGAAGGGGAGTTGAAATGTTGGGCCACAGGGCAGTGTGGTTGATTGGTGCAGGTGTCCCAGAGCTGTTGCCTAAAGTGCTCTACTAGGAGGCGTCCAGTCTCCCCAATGTAGAGGAGACAGCATCGGGAGCAACGGATACAATAAATGATATTAGTGGATGTGCAGGTAAAACTTTGATGGATGTGGAAGGCTCCTTTGGGGCCTTGGATGGAGGTGAGGGAGGAGGTGTGGGCGCAGGTTTTACAGTTCCTGCGGTGGCAGGGGAAGGTGCCAGGATGGGAGGGCGGGTTGTTGGGGGGTGTGTACCTGACCAGGTAGTCACGGAGGGAATGGTCTTTGCGGAACGCGGAAAGGGGTGGGGAGGGAAATATATACCTGGTGGTGGCGTCCGTTTGGAAGTGGCAGAAATATCGTCGGATGATGCGGTTTATGCGAAGGTTGGTAGGGTGGAAGGTGAGCACCACGGGGGTTCAGTCCTTGTTACAGTTGGAGGATTGGGGTTTGAGGGCAGAGGGGCGGGATGTGGACGTTTTGCACTGGAGGGCATTTTTAACCACATGGGAAGGGAAATTACTGTCTCTAAAGAAGGAGGCCATCTGATGTGTTCTGTGGTGGAACTGGTCCTCCTGGGAGCAGATACAGCAGAGGCGGAGGAATTGGGATTATGGGATGGCATTTTTGCAGGAGGTAGGGTGGGAAGAGGTGTAATCCAGGTAGCTGTGGGAGTGGGTTTAGTCTTGCCTAAATGCATCACCTCACATTTGTCTGGATTGAAAACCATCTGCCACTTTTCCATCCGACTTTCCAGTCTTGCGATGTCCTCCTGTTTGCTTTGACAGTCTCTTAAGCTTTCTGCTACTCTACCAATCTTCATGCCATCTGCAAATTTGCTCATCATACCAACAGTGCCCTCTTCCAGATCATTTATGTATATTACAAACAACAGTGGCCCCAACACTGATCCCTGTGGATCACCACTGGTCACCTTTCTCCATTTCAAGAAACTCGCTTCAACTACTACTCTCTGTCTCCTGTTGCTCAACCAGTTCTTTATCCACCTCGCTAGAACACCCTGCATACCATGTGACTTCACTTTCTCCATTAGTCTACCGAGGGGAACCTTATCAAACACCTTACTAAAGTCCGTGTATATGACATCAACAGCCCTTCCTTCATCTATCAACTTGGTCACTTTCTCGAAGAACTTTATTAAGTTGGTAAGGCACGATCTCCCCCGCAAAAAAACATGTTGCTAATCACTGATAAGCCCATTCTTTTCTAAATATAAATAGATCCTATCCCTCAGTACCTTCTCCAACAACTTTCCCACCACTGACGTTAGGCTCACTGGTCTGTAGTTACCCGGAGTATCCCTACTACACTCCTTGTACAGGGAGACAACATGAGCAACCTTCCAATCCTCCGGCACCTCACCTGTATTTAAGGATGCCACAAAGAAAACTGTCAGGGCCCCAGCTATTTCCTCTCTCAGCTCCCTCAGCAACCTGGGATAGATCCCATCCTAGGGATTTGCCCACCTCAATAACCTCTTGCCTGTCCAACACATCTTCCCTACTTATGTCAATGTGATCTAGATTAATCAAACTTCTATCTCTAATCTCAACATTCATCATGTTTCTCTCCTCAGTGAACACTGATGCAAAGTAATCGTTCAGAATCTCTCCTCTGAACCCTTTCCAATGTTCCACGCCCTTTCTAAAATGTGGTGACTAGAACTGTACGCAATACTCCAAGTACAGCCATACTAGAGTTTAGTACAGCTGCAGCATGATCTCATGGCTTTAAAGCTCTATCCCTCTACCAATAAAAGCTAACACACCATATGCCTTCTTAACAAACCTAACAATCCGGGTGGCAATTTTCAGGAATCTGTGTACATGGACACCGAGATCTCTCTGCTCATCTTTATTCTTGTTGCTCTTTCCAAAGTGAATCACCTCACACTTTTCTCCATTTGCCAACTCCATTTGCCACTTCTCAACCGAGCTCTGCAGCTTATCTATGTCCCTCTGTAACCTAAAACGTCCTTCGGAATTATCCACAACTCCACCGACCTTAGTGTCATCCGCAAATTTATTAACCTATGGTTCTACGCCCTCATCCGGGTCATTTATAAAAATGGCAAACAGCAGTGGACCTAAAACAGATCCTTGCGGTACACCACCAGTATCTAAACTCCAGAATGAACATTTCCCATCAACCACCACCCTCTGTCTTCTTTCAGCTCGCCAATTACTGATCCAAACCACTAAATCATCCTCAATCCCATGCCCTTGTATTTTGTGCAATAGCCTACAGTGGGGGAACCTTATCAAATACCTTACTGAAATCCATATACACCACATCAACCGCTACACCCTCATCCAACTATTTGGTCACCTTCTCGAAGAACGCAATGAGGTTTGTGAGGCATGACCTACCCTTTACAAAACTGTGTTGACTATCCCTAATCAGCTTATTCTCTCTAAATGATTATGAATCCTATCTCTTATAACCTTTTCCAACACTTTGCCCACAACCAAAGTAAGGCTGACAGGTCTATAATTACCAAGGTTGTCTCTACTCTCCTTAAACTCTCCTTAAGAGTAACAAAAAGATGGGGTACTGGGCTAATGGTCGGATACTTGGTAGTGTGGATGAGCAGAGGGATCTTGGTGTCCATGTACACAGATCTCTGAAAGTTGCCACTCAGGTAAATAGTGCGGTGAAGAAGGCATATGACATACTGGCTTTTATTGGTAGAGGAATTGAGTTCCGGAGCTCTGAGGTCATGTTGCAGTTGTATAAGACTCTGGTGCGGCCGCATCTGGAGTATTGTTGCAGTTTTGGTCGCCATACTATAGGAAGGATGTGGAGGCACTGGAACCGGTGCAGAGGAGGTTTACCAGGATATTGCCTGGTATGGAAGGAAGATCGTATGAGGAAAGGCTGAGGCACTTCGGGGCTGTTTTCATTAGAGAAAAGAAGGTTTAGGGGTGACTTGATTGAGGGGTACAAGATGATTAGGGGTTTAGATAGGGTTGACCATGAGAACCTTTTTCCACGTATGGAGTCAGCTATTACGAGGGGGCATACCTTTAAATTAAGGAGTGGTAGGTATAGGACAGATGTTAGGGGTAGGTTCTTTACTCAGCGAGTCGTGAGTTCATGGAATGCCCTGCCAGTAGCAGTGGTGGACTCTCCCTCTTTATGGGCATTTAAACGGGCATTGGATAGGTATATGGAGGATAGTGGGCTAGTGTAGGTTAGGTGGGCTTGGATCGGCGCAACATCGAGGGCCAAAGGGCCTATACTGCGCTGTATTCTTCTATGTTCTATATGTTCTATGTTCTAAACAAGGGGATAACATTTGCTGTCCTCCAGTCTTCTGGCACTATTCCTGTAGACAATGACAACATAAAGATCAAAACCAGAGGTTCTGCAATTTCCTCCCTGGCTTTCCAGAGAGTCTGAGGGTAAATCCCATCTGGACCAGGGAACTTATCTATTTTCATACTTTCCAGAATTGTGAACACCTCCTCCAATTCTAACACCTAGCCCTACTGAAACATCTAAATCCCAGAACCTGCAACAGTCATTCCTGTCCCTGCTCACTCCATTTTTCTGAAATGGCCACGACATCAAAGTCCCAGGTACTAACCCATGCTGGAGGTTCACCCACCTTATTCCGGATGCTTCTGGTGTTGAAGTAGACACATTTCAAACCTCCTTCCTGCTTGTCGGTGAACTCTTGCAACCATATTTCTGACCTCACTGCTGTCAACCTCCTGGACACTGGAAGAACAATTTAGGTTCCCATCCCTCAGTTGAATGAGTTTAAACCCTTCTGAAGAGCATTAGCAAAATCGCTCAGTGCAAAATAGAATTCACTCTCTCTTAAAGGCACAGTACGTACCTTCAACTTCATAACACCTCCCCCTTTAAGAAAAAATGAGCCATCATAATGAAAAAATGTCTTCTTTTTTCTCTAATTCTTAACCCCATTATAATGAAATACATAGGACATTAATCTAAGTTCGTATTAATTTCTGTGCATTTATATATATATATATATATATATATCTATATATCTATTCAATTTTATGTATACTATCATATTTTTACGACACCAACTCCTTTTCAATGGTATTTTCTCTAGTCGGTGTTGAGTTTCTTTGAACAGTAGCCAATTGGATGTTCAATTCCATCAAGGTCTTCCGTAGCAGTATAGTTCCAACTCCTATATCACTGACACTAATTGCAACCTTGTAGGGTTTCAAAACATTTGGTGTAGCTAAAACTGATGCAGTGCTTCACACGGTTTTTAAATTGACAAATGCCTCCTGGCATTGTTCTGTCCACCGAAATTTTGTGTTCTTCTTCAGCAAACTGTTAGTGGTGCCACTACATTGCAGTAGTTTGGAACAAACTTCCGGTAGAATCTGCTTAGTCCCAAAGTCGAAGCACCTCTTCCTTCGAGGTTGGTCATGAAAACTCTTCGATGGCCTTCCTTTTTGCATTCCTTGGGGTCAACCTTCTATGACCCATGATATGTCCCCAGAACATCACTTCTGCCTTCGCAAATTCTGTTTTCTTTAAGTCTATTACCAGTTTTGCTTCACTTAATCATTCAAAGAGCTTAGCCAACTGAACTAGGTGATCTTTCCATGACTCATTAAAGATCACTACATCATCCAGATGAACTGTTAATCAGGCCACAACTCTGTTCGTGAGTCTTTAGAAGATGGGGGGTGCATTCTTCATTCCAAAAGGCATCACTTTGAATTGCTACTGAGCTTTTGGGGTTATAAACGCAGAAACGTCTTTCGCTTTTTTTGATGAAGGTACCTACCAATAACCATAGAGTAAGTCCAACTTAGTGATGTAACTGGTTTGTCCACCTTTCTCCATACACCCCTCCAATCTTGATATTGGATATGAGTCCAATTTTGTTATGGCGTTGACCTTCCGATAGTTCACACAAAATTGTTGAGTCCCATCAGGTTTGGGAACTAACGCGATTGGCAAATGCCACTTGCTGTGACTCGGTTCGATGATATCTTCATTGTGCATCGCATCCACTTCCTTCTGGACCTGTGTGACTTTGAAAGGATTAAATCTGTAGGGGTGTTGTTTTATCAGAACAGCCTTCCCCATTTCCATCTCATGCACAATAGTATTAGTCCTCCCCATCTTATTCCTGCATATGTCCTTATAGAGCTACAACAAACCTTTCAACTGCGTTCTTTGCTCAGGAGACATATGGTTCGCTAACAGATCCCACTGCTCAAGGACTACCTCATTGTTTAATATATTTTGAGGCACATCAGACTCCACAACATCTGGAAGCAAAAGTGAGGACTGCAGATGCTGGAAATCAGACTCGAGATTTGAGTGGTGCTGGAAAAGCTCAGCAGGACAGGCAGCATCCGAGGCACAGGAAAATCGATGTTTCGGGCAAAAGCCTTGATGAAGGGTGCTCCTCGGATGCTGCCTGACCTGCTGAGCTTTTCCAGCACCACTCTAATCTAGACTCCACAACATCTGGATTTGATTCCTCACTCTGTGGGCAGTAACTAACACCTGTTTCTCCAGATCCCTGTCTCTATTATACAGAAGGTTTCAACATATTCACGTGACATACCCAATACAGTTTTTTCCAATCCGGCATCTTTACCAGATAGTTTACCTGACTCAACCTTTTCCTCAATTTGTTAGGGACCACTAAACCTGGCTTTGGAGGGCTCTCCTACCACTGATAGCAATAGTAATACATCATCCCCAAGGGGAAACGTTCGAATTTTAGTGTTTTTATCTGCCACCTGCTTCATTCTATGCTGCACCCTCTTCAGGTGCTGTTTAGCTAACTCACCTACCCAATTTAATCTCTCCCTCACCTCAGATACATAATCCAAGTGTGAGATCTCCGACTTCGGTCCTGTCAATTTCTATTTAATTAATTCTAAAGGCTTCTCATTTCACGTTCGAATATTAACTCAAAGCGAGTGCATTGAGTAGATTAATTTGGAGCATCTCCAATGGCAAGCAATATGAATGAGATACCTTTACCCAATCATTTGGGTAATCCTGACAGTATGCTCTTAACACGGTCTTCAAGGTCTGATGCCACCTTTCCAAATCTCCCTGGGATTCAGGATGACAGGCACTGGATTTAAAGTGCTGTATGTCTAACCCATCCATAACTTGCTTAAACAGCCGAGCAGTAAATATAGACCCTTGGTCTGATTGAATCTCTCTGGGTAGTCCATACTATGTGAAAAAAGCTACTAACCCCTCGACCACTCTTTTTTCGTGAATACTCCATCATAGAATTGCCTCTGGAAATCTGGTAGACACATCCATTCTGGTTAACAAGTATTGGTCCCAGTTTTAGTTATTAGGAGGGGACCTACACAACCAATCATAACCCAGGTGAAATGTTCTTCAAATGTGGGAATTGGCAGCAAAGGGGCTGGTTTTATTACAGCCTGTGGCTTACCTACCATCTGGCATGTATGACACGTACAGCAAAAGTTAACCACATCCTTATGCATTCCAGGCCAGTAGAAATGTTTTTGTACCTTAGCCTGAGTCTTTCATAGCACAAAGTGACCTCCTACAGGTAGTTCATGTGTTACCTGTAACACCTCCAGTCTGTATGCTAGCAGCAACACAATCTGCTGCACTTCAGCCCATTTCTCCTCCGCACTAACCTGCCATGGCATCCATTTTCATCTTAGGATATCTTTAAGATAATAACCCTCAGGAATACATTGTGACTCCTTTGCTAAGTATGCATCAATATATATATCTTTTATTGTCTGTTGTAAATCCATTAGCCTTTCAGGACTAAACATTTCTGTCTGACTCTCTGCCTGTTCAGGTTTTTCCTGCACCATTACATCAAACCGAGTGTCCGCTAGCTGAACCTCAACTCCTTCATTGTTCTCTTTAGTTTTTGTTTCATGCAGTGACTCAGACAATGGGATCTTGTTATTATGCTGTCTGAAAAAATTACAGGATATTTTCTTTTAACTCCTCAGTTCCCTGGTCTTCCTTTGGCTTTTCCACAACAAGGGATGTCATTCCCACTTTGGATCCTGCTATATTGTTCCCAGAACAAACTGAATTCCTGTAACTGATACTCTGTTAATCACTCTCACTATAACTTCCCTAGACTTGAGTTGGCACTCCAACCTGATCTTATATAGGTGAACGCTACATTTCTGTCCATCTATCCCACAAATTACTACTGTCTCAGGTAACAGATCAGAAGGAGTGCAAATATGTTCATCTTTTACTATTAGAGACTGATTAGATCCTGCATCTCTCAAAATTATAGCTTCTCTCCCTTCGACCCCTGTCCCTCCTGAGTAAACTTTCCCCACAGAGGTGAAGTCTTTGTAGAGATCAGGTACTAATTCCATTCTCAACCCCTGCCTAGGCTGTGCACTCTCCTGAAGCTCCTAAACTTCTTTTTGGGGTTTCCTTTACTACTTTCACTAATGCCACCGGATTAGTCTCTTTTACCACATCTTTTCCCATCTTTTCTTTAATGACCAGCATTGTTACTTTACATGTCCCAGTTTACCACAGTGGAAACACTTGAGGCCTTTTACCTCCTTTCCACCCTCTGGGGCTTCTTTATTAACCTGTGGTAAACTATTCCCAGTGTGCTCTACTCTTTATTTCGTACAGTAGGATCTCCCCTTCTCCCAATTTCCATCCCTCACACGGTGAAAATCTTGCCGGAAGCTAAATTTTGCCTTATGCACCAGTGCATACTCATCTGGATGTTGCCTGGTATCGTGGGAAGGTCTTATGAGGAAAGGCTGAGGCACTTGAGGCTATTCTCGTTAGAGAGAAGAAGGTTGAGAGGTGTCTTAATTTAGACATACAAGATAATCAGAAGGTTAGATAGGGTGGACAGGGAGAGCCTTTTTCCTCTGATGGTGATGGCTAGCATGAGGGGACATAGCTTTAAACTGAGGGGTGGTAGATATTGGACAGAAGACAGGGGTAGTTTCTTTCCTCATAGAGTAGTAAGGGCATGGAATGCCCTGCCTGCAACAGTAGTAGACTTGCCAGCTTTAAGGACATTTAAATGGTTATTGGGTAAACCTATGGGCGATAATGGAATAGTGTAAATTAGATGGACTTCAGATTAGTTTCACAGGTCGATGCCACATCAAGGGTCAAAGAGCCTATACTGTGCTCTAATGTTCTATGTTCTGTCTGCCACTCTTCTCACTTCTTGAACTTTCTGTTCATCCACATGAATTCTTATCATCTCTGGAAGTAAATTTTTAAACTCTTCCAGCAGAATAATCTCTCGTGGAGCCTCATAGGTTTTATCTATTTTATGTTCAATTCTTTCAAACTCAATATACCGTTTATACTTGTCTATAGGTTGAATTTTGAAGACTTTTTTTAAAGTTGAAATTAGGTGGTTGACTAATACACAGGCACAAGTTTTGAGGGGCTGAAATTCACACTGCAGTTTGAAATGCTATATCATTAGCAAAAGTTGATTTGATCACACAATTATTCCCGAGTAAAAAAAGAGAAACACAACAAATTGCAGTAAAGGTAATTACCGGATAAAAGCAAGAGACCAGTACGAAAATTTCACCTTTACTTTTGTCCTCGGTTAGACCCAATTCTAACCTGCTAATTGTAAACATATGGCCTTTTTATGATTTTCTAAACATTTTTGGCAAATTTGGGAATCATCTTTCAATCCCAGAGCCTCTTTAGCAATGTTAAGAACCATTTCTCTTACACTTAATTTAACCAACCACAAGTAACCAAAATTAAACAAATTTTTACCTAAGTTTTACTTAAAGATCGAGGACACTAATTGTCAAGTGTTTAAATCTGCTGGGCTCTTTCGTACCCCAAATCTGTCCAAATCTCAGACTGGATCTGTCTAAATCTGTCCAAATCACGGAGCCAAGCTCCCAAACTGTTACGACCCATCGGTGAACCCTTCTGCTAATTAAACTAAACACCCAGAAAGCTCGCTGAGTGACAGATAACTTCTAAATTCCACTATTTAAAGGACAAATATCAAGTTATTCCTTCAGTCTAAAAGTGAACATTAAACATATGTATTCACAACTCTAAGCATCCCCTCCCACCACTTCTCTTAACTGCTCATGATCAGTCTCCAATGCTATAGCAATATACTGTTCCAATAAAACACTTACTAAAATTACATCAAGTTAATTCCAAAACCACACCGCTGCTGTCATTTTCGATGTCAGTCTTCGTCCAGCTGAAGATCTCCCTGGGTTGTCTTTGTTTTTGTTGTGAATATGTTTCATATGAAAAGGTACATTTGATAGAGAGTGTTTTGGAATGTCAGTCTTTCTCGATGTCAGTTACTCTCTCAATGGCAGTTATTCTCTGACTTTCAAAATGCTTGTTTTTATATACCCCAAACATCGGATCGTCTCATTGGCAAAAACAATAAATTCAAACTCTATTTGGTTTTAGCATTCATAATTTAAACTGTTTGTTGAATCTGAATTATTGTCAAAACAGAAACCAACTCAGGTATCTATTTCACAGCCAAATGTTACATATTTTCAATTTTCCAGTACACTCTGGGGCTGATAGTCATATGACAGGTTCTTGTCAGCTGTCAGTGCAAAACAGCATTCAGGTACATTATATGCCTTCAACTTCATAACAACACAATATTGCAAAAATGGCCAACCAATATCTTGTACAGTCGCAACATGACCTCCCAACTCCTGTACTCAATACTCTGACCAATAAAGGAAAGCATACCAAACACCGCCTTCACTATCCTATCTACCTGCGACTACTTTAAAGGAACAATGCACCTGCACTCCAAGGTCTCTTTGTTCAGCAACATTCCCATGGACCTTACCATTAAGTGTATAAGTCCTGCTAAGATTTGCTTTCCCAAAATGCAGCACCTCACATTTATCTAAATTAAACTCCACCTGCCACACCTAAGCCCATCGGCTCATCTGATCAAGTCCTTGTTGTCTTCATTCAGGGAGAGAGGGAGAGCAAGTGCAGTCAAAAAGACTTCAGAGAGAGGGAGAGGGGGAGAGAGAGAGTGCATACATAGAGAGGGAAATAGAGTACATTTTACAGAAGGAGGTTGGGAGAGTACAGTCAGAGTGAGGGAGAGAGAGATAGGCAGAGAGAAAGTAGGGGTGCAGTTGGAGAGAGGGAGGGAGAAAGAGTGATGCAGAGAGAGGGAGGTTGGCAGAATGCAGTCAGACAGAGAGAGAGTGCAGTTAGAGAGAATTGGAATCCCTACAATGTGGAAAAGGCCATTTGGCCAAACAAGTCCACACCAACCCTGCAAAGAGTATATCACACAGACCCAGTCCTCTCCACATTTCTCTGAACTGATGCACTTAACCTACACATTCCTGAACACTATGGGTAATTTCGCTCTGCCAGTTCACCCAACCTGCGCATCATTGGACTGTGGGAGGAAACTGGAACACCTGAAGGGTCCCTGGTGCTGTGAGGCAGCAGTGCTAACCACTGAGCCAATGTGTTACTGCTCACGGTGGAGGGGGCAGAGAGAGAGAGAGACAGAGAGGTCAAAGAGAGGGACAGCGAGAGGGAGAGAGAGAGAAGTCAAAGAGAGGGAGGGGGAGAGAGAGAGCAGTCAGAGAGAAGGAGGGAGGGAGGGACTGCACTCCCCCTCACCCTCACTCCCTCCCTGATTGCACCCTCCCCACCTCTTAACACCCCTTTCCCCCCTCCTCCATACATCTTCCCCCTCTCCCCCCCTTTCCTCCCCTCCCCCTCTCCATCTCCTGTCTCCCCTCCCCGCCCCCTCACAAACCTCACCCTCCCCTTTGACAAACCTCCCCCCCTCTCCACCATCACCCCCTCTCCCCTCTCCATCTTCCCACCACTCCCTCCCCTCTACCACCTCCCCCTTCTCACTTGCCTCAAGCCCCTCCCCTCTCTCCGCTCCCCTTTCCCCTCACCCACCCCCATACACCTCCCCCACCCCTCAGCTTCCCCTCTACCCCCTCTCCCCTACCCTCTATACCTCTCCTGTCTCCTCCATTCCTCTCCCCTCTTTCCCTCTCTCAACTTCTCCGCTCTGCAGTCTCCCTCCTTCCCCTCCCTCCTACTGCCTCCGCTCTCTTGCCTCCCCCTCCCCCTCCCCTTCCCCTCCCACCCCTCTCCTCTCCCTCATCTTCTCTCCCCATTCCCCTCTCCCCCACTTTCCTGCATGCTGTCTGCCCCCCTGCACTCTCTCTGCCGCTCACCCCACCACCTTCCCCCTTTCCTCCCGCTCCGTCCCCCTCTCCCTCTCCCCTTTTCCCCTCCTCTCTTACCCCCTCTCCTTCCCCTTGTCCTCCCTGAAGCTGTCTTTCCTCTCCTTCCAATACCCTCACCCCCCACCCATCCCCCTCTTCCAACTCCCTCTCCTCCCCTCTTTCTCCCCCCACCGACTCCCCTCCTCACCCCTACCATCACCCCCACTGTCACCCCCTGCCCCCACTCCCACCCTACCCCTCCCATCAGGTGGAACTTCCTCTGAGAGTAATGGAATCATAGAGGTCAACTGCCTGGAAATAGGCCCTTTGGCCCAACATGCCCATGCCACCCATTTTTCACAATTTAAATTAGTTCCACGTGCCTGAATTTGGTCTATATCCTTCAATACCTATCTTATCCATGTACCTGTTGAAACCTGTTCTTAAATAATGAAACTATACTCGCTTCCACCACTAACTCTGATGGTCTGTTTCAGACACTAACCACCCTCTGTGTGAAATAATTGCCCCTCTGATCCCTTTTGTATCTCTCCCCTCTCTCCTTAAAACTGTGATCTCGAGTTTTAGACTCCCCTATCACTGAGGAAAATCTGTTGCTATCTACCTTACCTATGCCTCTCATGATTTTATAGACCTCAATAAGGTCATCCCTCAGTCTCCTACGCTCCAGAGGTAAAAAAGCCCAAGCCTATCCAACCTCTCCTTAGAACACAAACCTTCCAATCCATGTAGCATCCTGGTAAATCATTTTCCCACTCTTTCTAGTTTAATAATTTCCTTTCTATAGGAAGGCTATGAGAATTGCACATGGGACTCCAAACGTGGCCTCACCAATGGGGCTCAGTGGTTAGCACTGCTGCCTCACAGCACCAGGGTCCCGGGTTCAATTCCAGCCTCGGGTGACTGTCTGTGTGGATTTTGCACATTCTCCCTGTGTCTGCGTGGGTTTTCTCCGAGTGCTCCGGTTTCCTCTCACAATCCAAAGATGCGCAGATCAGGTGAATTGGCCATGCTAAATTGCCCATAGTGTCAGGGTTAAATGTGGGGTAGGAGAATGGGTCTGGGTGGGTTGCTCTTCGGAGGGTTGGCATGGACTTGTTGGGCCGAAGGGCCTATTTCCATACTGTGGGGAATCGAATCTAATCTAAAATGTCTTGTACAGCAGCAACAAGACTTCCCATCTTCTACATTCAATGCTCTGACCGATGAAAGCAAGCATGCTGAAAGCTTTAATTACCACGCTGTCTACCTGTGACTCTATTTTCAAGCAGCTATGAACCTGTACCCCTAGATCTATAACACTGTTGTATAACACTCCTCAGGGTCCTACCATTGACTGTGTAAGTCCTGCTCAAGTTTGTCTTACCAAAATGAAACAGCTTGCATTTATCTAAATTAAACTCTATCTGCCATTCCCCAGCCCACTGGCCCAGTTATCATCGAGCTATAGAATTCTACATCATGGAGACAGACCCTTTGACCCAAACTGCTCCATGCCGACCAAAATATCCACCCATGCTAACCCCATTTCCCTGCACTTGGCCCATATCCTTCTAACCCTTTCCTATCCATGTATTTGTCCAAATGCCTTTTAAATGTTGTTAATGTACCCGCCTCAACCACTTCCACTGGCAGCTCATTTTATGTGTGTACCACCCTCTGTGTAAAAAAGTTGCCCCTCAGGTTCCCTTTTATTCTTTCCCCTCTAACCGTAACCTGATGCCCTCTAGTCCTCGATTCCCGAACCCTGGGAAAAAGACTGAGTGTATTCACCTTATCTATGCCTCTCATGATCTTATACACTTCTGTAAGATCCCTCCCTCAGTCTCCTACATTCTAAAGAAACAAGTCCTAGCTTGTTCAACTTCTCCCTATAACTCAGACCATTGAATCCTTCCTTATAGCAAGGTGACCAAAACTGACCACAATACTCCAAGTGCAACCTCACCAATGTCCTGTAAAACTGCAACATAACTTCCCAACTTCTACACTCAGTGCCCTGACTGATGAAGGCCAGTGTGCCAAAAGCCGCCTTCACTGCCCTGTCTACCTGGGACTCCACTTTCAAAGAACAATGCACTTGAACTCCAAGGTTCCTCTGTTGATAAAGATCTCACTGCATCCCCAAATAACCTTCTTCATTATCCACTACACCACTAATCTTGGTGTCATCCACAAACTTACTAACCATACCTCCTATATTCACATCCAAATCATTTGTACAAATCACAAAAAACAGTGGACCCGGCTTTGATCCCTGTAATACACCACTGGTCAGAGGCCTCCAATCTGAATACAACCCTCCACCCCACCACCCTCTGCATTCTATCATCAGCCAGTTCGGTATCCAATTGGCTAGCTCTCCCTGGATTCAATGAGATTTATTCTTACTCAACAACTGACCATGCAGTATCTTATATAAGGCCTTGCTAAACTTATGTAGACAGTGCAGGAGAGAGACAGAGAGAGAGAGAGAGAACCTGCACAGTTACTGCCTTTGCTGTTTGAATTCATGTGTCGCTTGACATCGGAGTGCATCTGGGAAATTTAACAAACAGTGAATTTCATAACTAATCTTGGAGGAACCGGTTTGGGCGAAGTTCACAACACAGACTCAGAGAAGTTAATTGTTGTTTTAAGTCTGTCCAAGAGAAAGGCTGTGTTAGTGAGTACAGTGGGTTCTTTCTTGATTATGTTTTTGGACATAAGTCTCTTGATTAAACTTAAAATATAAGCCATAGCTATTAATTTAACCTGGTGCAGTGTTTTGTTGAGGAATAAGACGGTGTTATTTTCAGGGTCTGTAGATTGTGAAGGAGCAAAAATGGCCTTTGCAGTGATATGTACTTCTTGTCAGATGTGGGAGTTTAAAGAGAGTTTAAGGTTTACTGTGGATTATATCTTCCATAAATGCTGTTGGATGCAAATCTTATCAGATCGAATGGATCGGTTGGAGAGACAGATAGAAGCGATGAGAAATTTGCAGCAGCAACAGTATATGATAGATGGCAGTTATAGGAAGGGGGGAAAGTCTCAGATACAGTCACGTAGATGGGTTAACTCCAGGAAGGGTAAGAGAGGTCAGCACCTAGGGCAGGAGTCTTCTGTGGATATACCTATTTCAAACAGGTATGCTGTTTTGGAAAATGTTGGGGATGATGGATTCTCAGGGGAACGTAGCACCAACAGCCAAGTTTCTGGTATTGAGACTGGCTCTAATGCAACGAGGGGTACGTCGGCTTCCAAGAGATCAATTGTGTTAGGGGATTCTGTAGTCAGAGGTACAAACAGATGTTTCTGTGGCCAGCAGTGAAAAAGCAGAATGGTGTGTTGTTTCCCTGGTGCCAGGATCAAGGATGTCTCAGAGAGGGTGCGGAATGTTCTCACGGGGGAGAGGGGCCAGCAAGAGGTCATTGTCCACATTGGAACCAACGACATAGGAAGGGAAAAGGTTGAGATTCTGAAGGGAGATTACAGAGAGTTAGGCAGAAATTTAAAAAGGAGGTCCTCAAGGGTAGTAATATCTGGATTACTCCCAGTGCTACAAGCTAGTAGGGCAGGAATAGGAGGATAGAGCAGATGAATGCATGGCTGAGGAGCTGGTGTATGGGAGAAGGATTCACATTTTTGGATCATTGGAATCTCATTTGGGGTAGAAGCGACCTGTACAAGAAGGACGGATTGCACCTAAATTGGAAGGGGACTCAGACTGGCAGGGAAATTTGCTAGAACTGCTTGGGAGGATTTAAACTAGTAAGGTGGAGAGGGGGTGGGACCTAGGGAGATAGTGAGGAAAGACATCAATCTGAGACTGGTACAGTTGAGAACAGAAGTGAATCAAACAGTCAGGGCAGGCAGGGACAAGGTAGGACTAATAAATTAAACTGCATTTATTTCAATGCAAGGGGCCTAACAGGGAAGGCAGATGAACTCAGGGCATGGTTAGGAACATGGGACTGGGATATCATAGCAATTACAGAAACATGGCTCAGGGATGGGCAGGACTGGCAGCTTAATGGTCCAGGATACAAATGCTACAGGAAGGATAGATAGGATACACGGAGGCAAGAGAGGAGGGGGAGTGGCATTTTTGATAAGGGATAGCATTACAGCTGAGCTGAGGGAGGATATTCCTGGAAATACATCCAGGGGAGTTATTTGGGTGGAACTGAGAAATTAAACAGGGATGATCAACTTATTGGGATTGTATTATAGACCCCCCAATAGCCAGAGGGAAATTGAGAAACAAACTTGTAAGGAGATCTCAGCTATCTTAAGAATAGGGTGGTTATGGTCGGGGATTTTAACTTTCCAAACATCGACTGAGACTGCCATAGTGTTAAAGGTTTGGATGGAGAGGAATTTGTTAAGTGTGAACAAGACAATTTTCTGATTCAGTATATGGATGTACCTACTAGAGAAGGTGCAAAACTTGACCTACTCTTGGGAAATAAGGCAGGGCAGGTGACTGAGGTGTCAGTGCGGGAGCACTTTGTGGCCAGCGACCATAATTCTATTCGTTTTAAAATAGTGATGGAAAAGGATAGACCAGATCTAAAAGTTGAAGTTCTAAATTGGAGAAAGGCCAATTTTGATGGTAGTAGGCAAGAACTTTTGAAATTTTGGATCAGTGGTGCTGGAAGAGCACTGCAGTTCAGGCAGCATCCAACGAGCACTGAAATCGACGTTTCGGACAAAAGCCCTTCATTAGGAATCCATAGCTCAGCAGTAAGAGCACTGGTCTTGTAAACCAGGGGTCGTGAGTTCAAATCTCACTGGGGTCTCTCAGCTGTGTTGCCAGAACTTTTGAAAGCTGATTAGAGGCAGATGTTCGCAGGTAAAGGGACGGCTGGAAAATGGGAAACCTTCAGAAATGAGTTAACAAGAATCCAGAGAAAGTATATTCCTGTCAGGGTGAAAGGAAAGGCTGGTAGGTATGGGGAATGCTGGATGACTAAAAAAATTGAGGAGAAAGTGAGAACTGCAGATGCTGGAGATCAGAGCTGAAAATGTGTTGCTGAAAAAGCACAGCAGGTCAGGCAGCATCCAACGAGCAGAAGAATCCACGTTTCGGGCATGAGCCGTGGAGAAGGGCTCATGCCCGAAACATCGATTCTCCTGCTCTTTGGATGCTGCCTGACCTGCTGTGCTTTTCCAGCAACACATTTTCAGCAAAGAAATTGAGGGTTTGGTTTAAAAAAAAGAAGGAAGCATATGTCAGGTATAGACAGGATAGATTGAGTGAATCCTTAGAAGAGTATAAAGGAAGTAGGAGTATACTTAAGAGGGAACTCAGGAGGGCAAAAATGGGACATGAGATAGCTTTGGCAAATAGAATTAAGGAGAATCCAAAGGGATTTTACAAATATATTAAGGACATTAGGGTAACTAGGGAGAGAATAGGACCCCTCAAAGATCAGCAAGGCGGCCTTTGTGTGGAACCACAGAAAATGGGGGGATACTAAATGAATATTTTGCATCAGTATTTACTGTGGAAAAGGATTTGGAAGATAGGTAATCCAAGATGGAGGACGGGAAAAATTTCTGGCTGTAACAGCTGCTCCTTTTTTTGAGGTATTTTAGGTGCTGGAGATGATTTCCTCGAATTCCAACAGCAGCAATTACTGTTTTATATGCTGTTGCATTGTTTTGGAACTTTGGAAAAAAAAGTCAAAACAACAGCAGTTTTAAAAGGGAGAAGAGCAGAGGAAGGAAGCACATGGTGAGGTCAGTGCAGGAGAGAGAGAGAGAGAGAGAACAAACCTGCACAGTTACTGCCTTTGCTGTTTGAATTTGTGTATCACTGGACATCGGAGTGCATCTGGGAAATTTAACAAACAGTGAATTTCATAACTAATCTTGTTTGGGCGAAATTCACAACACAGACTCAGAAGTTAATTGTTGTTTTAAGTCTGTCCAAGAGAAAGGCTGTGTTAGTGAGTACAGTGGGTTCTTTCTTGATTATGTTTTTGGACATAAGTCTCTTGAATAATCTTAAAATATAAGCCATAGCTCTTAATTTAACCTGGTGCAGTGTTTTGTTGAGGAATAAGATGGTGTTATTTTCTGGATCTGTAGATTGTGAAGGAGCAAAAATGGCCTTTGCAGTGATATGTACTTCTTGTCAGATGTGGGAATTTAAAGAGAGTTTAAGGGTTACTGCGGATTATATTTGCCATAAATGCTGTTGGATGCGAATCTTATCAGATCAAGTGGATCGGTTGGAGAGATAGATAGAAGCGATGAGAAATTTGCAGCAGCAACAGTATGTGATAGATGGTAGTTATAGGAAGGGGGGAAAGTCTCAGATACAGTCACATAGATGGGTTAACTCCAGGAAGGGTAAGAGAGGTCGGCACCTAGGGCAGGAGTCTTTTGTGGATATACCTATTTCAAACAGGTATGCTGTTTTGGAAAATGTTGGGGATGATGGATTCTCAGGGGAATGTAGCACGAACAGCCAAGTTTCTGGTATTGAGACTGGCTCTAATGCAACGAGGGGTACGTCAGCTTCCAAGAGATCAATTGTGTTAGGAGACTCTCTAGTCCGAGGTACAGACAGACGTTTCTGTGGCCAGCAGTGAAAAAGCAGAATGGTGTATTGTTTCCCTGGTGCCAGGATCAAGGATGTCTCAGAGAGGGTGCAGAATGTTCTCACGGGGGAGAGGGGTCAGCAAGAGGTCATTGTCCACATTGGAACCAACGACATAGGAAGGGAAAGGGTTGAGATTCTGAAGGGAGATTACAGAGAGTTAGGCAGAAATTTAAAAAGGAGGTCATAAGGGTAGTAATATCTGGAATAATCCCAGTGCTACGAGCTAGTGAGGGCAGGAATAGGAGGCTACAGCAGATGAATGCATGGCTGAGGAGCTGGTGTATGGGAGAAGGATTCACATTTTTGGATCATTGGAATCTCTTTTGGGGTAGAAGTGACCTGTACAAGAAGGACGGATTGCACCTAAATTGGAAGGGGACTCAGACTGGCAGGGAGATTTGCTAGAACTGCTTGGGAGGATTTAAACTAGTAAGGTGGAGAGGGGGTGGGACCTAGGGAGATAGTGAGGAAAGAGATCGATCTGAAACGGGTACAGCTGAGAACAGAAGTGAGTCAAACAGTCAGGGCAGGCAGGGACAAAGTAGGACTAATAAATTAAACTGCATTTATTTCAATGCAAGGGGCCGAATAGGGAAGGCAGATGAACTCGGGGCATGGTTAGGAACATGGGACTGGGATATCATAGCAATTACAGAAACATGGCTCAGGGATGGGCAGGGCTGGCAGCTTAATGTTCCAGGATACAAATGCTACAGGAAGGATAGAAAGAGAGGCAAGAGAGGAGGGGGAGTGGCATTTTTGATAAGGGATAGCATTACAGCTGTGCTGAGGGAGGATACTCCCGGAAATACATTCAGGGAAGTTATTTGGGTGGAACTGAGAAATAAAACAGGGATGCTCACCTTATTGGGATTGTATTATAGACCCCCAATAGTCAGAGGGAAATTGAGAAAACAAATTGTAAGGAGATCTCAGCTATCTGTAAGAATAATAGGGTGGTTATGGTAGGGGATTTTAACTTTCCAAACATTGACTGGGACTGCCGTAGTGTTAAAGGTTTAGATGGAGAGGAATTTGTTAAGTGTGTACAAGACAATTTTCTGATTCAGTATGTGGATGTACCTACTAGAGAAGGTGCAAAACTTGACCTACTCTTGGGAAATAAGGCAGGGCAGGTGAGTGAGGTGTCAGTGGGGGAGCACTATGTGGCCAGCGACCATAATTCTATTCGTTTTAAAATAGTGATGGAAAAGGATAGACCAGATCTAAAAGTTGAAGTTCTAAATTGGAGAAAGGCCAATTTTGACGGTATTAGGCAAGAACTTTTGAAAGCTGATTGGAGGTAGATGTTCGCAGGTAAAGGGATGGCTGGAAAATGGGAAACCTTCAGAAATGAGATAACAAGAATCCAGAGAAAGTATATTCCTGTCAGGGTGAAGGGAAAGGCTGGTAGGTATAGGGAATGCTGGATGACTAAAAAAATTGAGTGTTTTATTAATAAAAAGAAGGAAGCATATGTCAGGTATAGACAGGATAGATCGAGTGACTTCGAAGAAGAGTATAAAGAAAGTAGGAGTATACTTAAGATGGAAATCAGGAGGGCAAAACGGGGACATGTGATAGCTTTGGCAAATAGAATTAAGGAGAATCCAAAGAGTTTTTACAAATATATTAAGGACATTAGGGTAACTAGGGAGAGAATAGGGCCCCTCAAAGATCAGAAATGACGGCCTTTGTGTGGAGCCATAGAAACTGGGGGAGACACTAAATGAATATTTTGCATCAGTATTTACTGTGGAAAAGGATATGTAAGATATAGACTGTAGGGAAATAGATGGTGACATCTTGCAAGATGTCCAGATTACAGAGGAGAAAGTGCTGGATGCCTTGAAATGGTTAAAGGTGGATAAATCCCCAGAACCTGATCAGGTGTACCCGAGAACTCTATGGGAAGCTAGAGAAGTGATTGCTGGCCTCTTGCTGTGATATATGTATCTTCGATAGTCACAGGTGAGTTGCTGGAAGACTGGAGGTTGGCAAACGTGGTGCCACTGTTTAAGAAGGGTAGTAAAGACAATCCAGGGAACTATAGACCGGTGAGCCTGACGTCGGTGGTGGGCAAGTTGTTGGAGGGAATCCTGAGGGACAGGATGTACATGTATTTGGAAAGGCAAGGACTGATTCGGGATAGTCAACATGGCTTTGTGCATGGGAAATCATGTCTCACATACTTGATTGAGTTTTTTGAAAAAGTAACAAAGAGGATTGATGAGGGCAGAGCAGTAGATGTGATCTATATGGACTTCAGTAAGGCGTTCGACAAGGTTCCCCATGGGATCTCATGGAATACAGGGAGAACTAGCCATTTGGATACAGAACTGGCTCAAAGGTAGAAGACAGAGGGTGGTGGTGGAGGGTTGTTTTTCAGACTGGAGACCTGTGACCAGTGGAGTACCACAAGGATCGGTGCTGGGCCCTCTATTTTTTGTCATTTACATAAATGATTTGGATGTGAGCATAAGAGGTACAGTTAGTAAGTTTGCAGATGACACCAAAATTGGAGGTGTAGTGGACAGCGAAGAGGGTTACCTCAGATTACAACAGGATCTGGACCAGATGGGCCAATGGGCTGAGAAGTGGCAGATGGAGTTCAATTCAGATAAATGTGAGGTGCTGCATTTTGGGAAAGCAAATCTTAGCAGGACTTATACATTTAATGGTAAGCTCCTAGGGAGTGTTGCTGAACAAAGAGACCTTGGAGTGCAGGTTCATAGCTCCTTGAAAGTGGAGTCACAGGTAGCTAGGATAGTGAAGAAGGTGTTTTGTATGCTTTCCTTTATTGGTCAGAGAATTGAGTACAGGAGTTGGGAGGTCATGTTGCAGCTGTACAGCACATTGGTTAGGCCACTGTTGGAATATTGCATGCAATTCTGGTCTCCTTTCTATCGGAAAGATGTTGTGAAATTTGAAAGGGTTCAGAAAAGATTTACAAGGATGTTGCCAGGGTTGGAGGATTTGAGCTATCGGGAGAGGCTGAACAGGCTGGGGCTGTTTTCCCTGGAGCGTCGGAGGCTGTGGGGTGACCTTATAGAGGTTTACAAAATTATGAGGGGCATGGATAGGATAAATAGACAAAGTCTTTTCCTGAGGTTGGGGAGTCCAGAACTAGAGGGCATAGGTTTAAGGTGAGAGGGGAAAGATATAAAGGAAACCTAAGGGGCAACATTTTCACGCAGAGGGTGGTACATGTATGGAATGAGCTGCCAGAGGATGTGGTGGAGGCTGGTACAATTGCTATATTTAAGAGGCATTTGGATGAGTATATGAATAGGAAGGGTTTGGAAGGATTGGGCCAGGTGCTGGCAGGTGGGACTAGATTGGGTTGGGATATCTGTTCAGCATGGACGGGTTGGACCGAAGGGTATGTTTCCATACTGTAGATCTCTATAACTCTATGACACTATAACATCAACTGGATTGCCCTCATCTACTTGCCCCAGAGTGTGGGCAATCAGAGAGAAACTGGTGTCCCCTCTCCTAGTGGTGTGCAGAGGGTGATTGACCTTCTTCCTGCAGTTCTGCTCTCACTGGGGTCACAGCCTTAGTCTCTACTCATTCTAGCAAAAGACTTTTTTGTATCCCTGATACTGTACCCTGACCATACATTATCATTCACATAATTGCCTAGATCTTCCTTCACTTCACCTTACCCACTCCATTCCTTGACACCACTCCTTACTCACTCGCTCAGGATAGCCCTCCAGCTCAATCTGAAGTCACAGCAAGGTCATCCACTTGTACACACTTAACACTTTCCTCTCTCTCATTCTGGGTGGTAAACATCCCACAGTAGTCCAGAAAGACTCAAACTGGTTGGTGGGTTGCCCTACTTTCAGCTTCTCACCCCTAATGTAGACAGCACCATCACTCTGACTGGCACTGGACTAATATCAGATGCTGCCCTTCACTTACAATACTGGGAGTGCCTGAACAAAGGCCCTGGTGGCGTAGTGGTTTCCTGGTGTGGTGGTCATCAAGTGGTATGTGGCAGTCTCTTGGCCTGGCATAATCTCAGCATGGTCTCCAGGTCTTGAGGTGTTTCTGCAACAATCTCCAGGCTGCATGAACCTTAATGTGATGCTTGGTGCGAACTGGAGCTAAGGCCTCGTATGGATTAGAGCTAAGGCCTGGTACGGACTGGAGCTAAGGCCTGGTGCGGACTGGAGCTAAGGCCTGGTGCGGACTGGAGCTAGGGCCTGATACGGATTGGAGCTAAGACCCGGTGCGGACTGGATCTAAGGCCTGGTACGGACTGGATCTAAGGCCTGGTACGGACTAGAGCTAAGGCCTGGTACGGACTGGAGCTAAGGCCTTGTGCGGACTGGATCTAAGGCCTGGTACGGACTAGAGCTAAGGCCTGGTACGGACTAGATCTAAGGCCTGGTACGGACTAGAGCTAAGGCCTGGTACGGACTGGATCTAAGGCCTGGTACGGACTGGAGCTAAGGCCTGGTACGGACTGGAGCTAAGGCCTGGTACGGACTGGAGCTAAGGCCTGGTACGGACTGGAGCTAAGGCCTGGTGCGGACTGGAGCTAAGGCCTGGTACGGATTGGAGCTAAGACCCGGTGCGGACTGGAGCTAAGGCCTGGTACGGATTGGAGCTAAGACCCGGTGTGGACTGGATCTAAGGCCCGGTGTGGACTGGATCTAAGGCCTGGTACGGACTAGAGCTAAGGCCTGGTACGGACTAGAGCTAAGGCCTGGTACGGACTGGAGCTAAGGCCTTGTGCGGACTGGATCTAAGGCCTGGTACGGACTAGAGCTAAGGCCTGGTACGGACTGGATCTAAGGCCTGGTACGGACTAGAGCTAAGGCCTGGTACGGACTGGAGCTAAGGCCTGGTACGGACTGGAGCTAAGGCCTGGTACGGACTGGAGCTAAGGCCTGGTACGGACTGGAGCTAAGGCCTGGTGCGGACTGGAGCTAAGGCCTGGTACGGATTGGAGCTAAGACCCGGTGCGGACTGGAGCTAAGGCCTGGTACGGATTGGAGCTAAGGCCTGGTATGGATTGGAGCTAGGGCCCGGTGAGGACTGGAACTAGGGCCTGTTATGGACTGGATCTAAGGCCTGGTACGGACTGGAGCTAAGGCCCAGTGTGGACTGGAGCTAAGGCCCGGTACGGACTGGAGCTAAGGCCCAGTGTGTACTGGAGCTAAGGCCTGGTACGGATTGGAGCTAAGGCCCAGTGCGGACTGGAGCTAAGGCCCGGTACGGACTGGAGCTAAGGCCTGGTACAGATTGGAGCTAAGGCACGGTCTGGGCTGGAGCTGAGGCCCGGTGTGGGATGGAGCTGAGGCCCGGTACAGGATGGAGCTGAGGCCCGGTGCGGATTGGAACTAAGTCTAGTGCAGACTGGAGCTAAGGCCTGGTGAGGATTGGAGCTAAGGCCCAGTATAGATTGGAGTTGAGGCCCGGTGCGGATTGGAGCTAGGGCCTGGTATAGATTGGAGCTAGGGCCTGGTATGGATTGGAGCTAGGGCCTGGTATGGATTGGAGCTAGGGCCCGGTGAGGACTGGAACTAGGGCCTGTTATGGACTGGATCTAAGGCCTGGTACGGACTGGAGCTAAGGCCCAGTGTGGACTGGAGCTAAGGCCCGGTACGGACTGGAGCTAAGGCCCAGTGTGTACTGGAGCTAAGGCCTGGTACGGACTGGAGCTAAGGCCCGGTACGGACTGGAGCTAAGGCCCGGTACGGACTGGAGCTAAGGCCCGGTACGGATTGGAGCTAAGGCCCAGTGCGGACTGGAGCTAAGGCCCAGTGTGGACTGGAGCTAAGGCCTGGTACAGATTGGAGCTAAGGCACGGTGTGGGCTGGAGCTGAGGCCCGGTGTGGGATGGAGCTGAGGCCCGGTACAGGATGGAGCTGAGGCCCGGTGCGGATTGGAGCTATGGCCTGGTATGGATTGGAACTAAGTCTGGTGCAGACTGGAGCTAAGGCCTGGTGCGGATTGGAGCTGAGGCCCGGTGTGGGCTGGAGCTGAGGCTCGATGTAGAATGGAGCTGAGGCCCGGTGTGGGATGGAGCTGAGGCCCGTTGCGGGATGGAGCTGAGGCCCGTTGCGGGATGGAGCTGAGGCCCGGTGCGGGATGGAGCTGAGGCCCGGTGCGGGATGGAGCTGAGGCCCGGTGCGGGATGGAGCTGAGGCCCGGTGCGGGATGGAGCTGAGGCCCGGTGCGGGATGGAGCTGAGGCCCGGAGCGGGATGGAGCTGAGGCCCGGTGCGGGATGGAGCTGAGGCCCGGTGCGGGATGGTGCTGAGGCCCAGTACGGGATGGAGCTGAGGCCCGGTGCGGGATGGTGCTGAGGCCCAGTACGGGATGGTGCTGAGGCCCGATGAGGGTTAGAGCTGAGGCCCCATGTGGGATGGAGCTGAGGCCCGGTACGGGATGGTGCTGAGGCCTGGTGAGGGTTAGAGCTGAGGCCCCATGTGGGATGGAGCTGAGGTCCAATGTGGGTTAGAGCTGAGGCCAATTCAGAATCCTCTAAACTTGGTTCTTCCTTCTGTGCTGTAATCATTAACACCTTCTCCTCTTGCTTTCCTTCCCGATCAAAATACACTCTGTGAGATTCTACCTGTCTGGAGACCTTATCAAGTAGTTCACCTCACTCAATTTCCTCTCAATTTGATACCGTCCACTAAACCTTACTTTTAAAGGCTCATCTGTTGCTGGAAGTAACGCCAATACCTTATCTCCAATTGCAAAATTGTGATGTTTAGTTTCTTATCCGCTTCTTGCTTCATTGTATGCTGTGATACTTTTAAATGCTGTCTAGCCAACTCTCCTGCTCTATTTCATCATTATCTAAAGTTTGGCACATAGTCCAAATGTATGGTCTCTGAATTCTGACTTACCTATTTCTCTTTAATCAATTTTGTCTTCTCACTTCATGCCCAAAAACTAATTCAAATGGATTGAATTTGGCCGATTCATTCAGTGCATCTCTGATCACAAAAAAGCACAAACGGAACTCCCCTATCCTAATCATCTGGATAATCCTGACCATAAGCCCTTAACAAGAGAGGGAGGTAAAAGGGGTGGAGGAGTTGTATTACTGGTCGGAGAGGATATCACAGCTGTGCTGAAGGAGGGAACCGTGGAGGACTCGAGCAGTGAGGCAATATGGGCAGAGCTCAGAAATGTGCTCAGAAAAGAAAGATGTGGTAACAATGTTGGGGCTGTACAACAGGCTTCCCAACAGCGAGTGTGAGGTAGAGGTACAAATATGTGAACAGAAAGATGCAGGAGCAACAGGGTGGTGGTGATGGAAGATTTTAATTTTCCCAACATTGACTGGGATTTACTTAGTGTTAGAGGTCTGCATGGAGCAGAATTTGTGAAGAGCATCCTGGAGGGTATTCTTGAGCAGTAAATAGACCAACTCGGGAAGGGGCCATACTGGACCTGCTGTTGGGGAATGTGCCCGGCCAGGTGGTTGAATTTTCAGTTGGGGAGTACTTCGGGAATAATGATCACAATTCGATAGGTTTTGGAATACTCATGGACAAAGACGAGAGTGGTCCTAAAGGAAGAGTGCTAAACTGGGGAAAGGCCAATGATACCAACATTCGGCAGGAGCTGGGGAATGTAGGTTGGGAGCAGCTGTTTGAAGGGAAATCCACATTCGATATGTGGGAGACTTTTAAAGAGAGGTCGATAGAGTTCAGGAGAGATATGCTCCTGTGATAGAAATGGTAAATTAGGAAATCATGAATGACAGCTGAAATTGTGAGATTAGCTAAGAGGGAAAAGGATGCATACATAAGGTCGAGGCAACTGAAGTCAGACGAAGCTTTGGAAGAATATCGGGAATGTAGGACCAATCTGAAAGGAGGAATTAAGAGGGCTAAAAGGCATCTTGAGATATAGTTAGTGAGCAGGATTAAGGAAAATCCCAAAGCCTTTAATTCATATGTAAGTAGCAAGACAGTAACTAGGGAAAGGGTTGGCCCACTCAAAGACAAAGAAGGAAAGTTATGAGTGGAGTCAGAGAAAATGGGTGAGATTCTTAATGAGTACTTTGTATTGGTATTCACTGAGGAGAGGGGCAACGTTTTTATGCAGAGGGTGGCCCTTGATGTTGCGCCGACCTGTGAACTAATCTAAGCCCATCCCCCTACACTATCCCATCATCATCCATGTGCTAATCCAAGGATTGTTTAAATACCCCTAATGTGGCTGAGTTAACTACACTGGCATGAAGTTCCCTTCATTCCTGACGAAGGGCTCTGGCCCGAAACATCGATTTTCCTGCTCCTTGGATGCTGCCTGACCTGCTGTGCTTTTCTAGCAAAGCACTCTCAATTCTGGTCTCCAACATTCGCAGACCTCACTGTCTCCTAACTACATTGGCAGGCAGGGTATTCCATGCCCTTACCACTCTCTGAGTAAAGAACCTGCCTCTGACATCTGTCTTGAATCTATCACCCTTCAATTTGTAGCTATGACCCCTCGTACAAGCTGACGTCATCATCCTAGGAAAAAAACATTCACTGTCTACCCTATCTAATCCTCTGATCATCTTGTATGTCTCTATCAAATCCCCTCTTAGCCTTCTTCTCTCCAATAAGAACAGACCCAAGTCTCTCAGCCGTTCCTCATAAGACCTTCCCTCCAGACCAGGCAACATCCTGGTAAATCTCCTCTACACCTTTTCCAATGCTTCCACATCCTTCCTGTAATGGGGCGACCAGAACTGTACACAATATTCCAAGTGTGGTCGCACTAGCATTTTGTACAGTTGCAGCATGACATTACGGCTCTGGAAATCTATCCCTCTACCAATAAAACCTAACACACCATACGCCTTGTTACCAGTACATTTTCTGGTAATAGTCCTTCAGGAGTACACATCTCCTCATCCTTCAGCATCCTTAAGACTGAGAGGATCCTGTGTTCCTTAATATTGTAACCTCCTTACTTACTACTCCTGGTCTATGTGAATAAACTTAACCTTTGCATGTATATGTTTTAAGCAGATCTGACACTTCCTCCTTAACCACAAGTTCTGTTCAGCTTGGACACTCTGATGCAGCGTTCTAGCTTCCATTGTGCTTTTTGTTACCATGCCATCAAAATTTCCAGGCTTATCCTGCTTTCCCATGTCTGGCTTCCCTGTGCTTTTCCTTGCCCACCAACACTGTGATTTTATTTTAGATTCCCTACAGTGTGGAAACAGGCCCTTTAGCCCAACCAGTCCACACCAACGCTCTGAAGAGTAACCCACCCAGACCCATTTCCCTCTGACTAATGCACCTAACACTATGGGGCAACTTAGCATGGCTAATTCACCTAAGCTGCGCATATTTGGACTGTGGGAGGAAAGCGGAGCACCCGGAGGAAACCCATGCAGACACGGGGAGAATGTGCAAACTCCACACAGACAGTCACCCGAGGCTGGAACCGAACCTGGGATCCTGGTGCTGTGAGGCAGCAGTGCTAACCACTGTGCCGCCAAATTAGCTAGGTCAACTGCTAAGTTTTAAAAATAAACAAAATCTATTTACAAAATTATGGAATGAAACACAAAGAATATAAAATAGAATACACAATCACTTATCCTATCCAAACCTGATGTAATGATGCTCTTCTGAAACACACACATCCCTTAGCACAAACAGTAAAACATGGCACAGTCTACTCACAGTTGAACATCACATGGGCAGAAGGAGAGAGAGTACCGAGCCTTTCTTTATACACACAACTGCTGAACTGAGCCAATAAACCTCAGCTGCCAGGACTGGCCACTCCCCTTTCTTCATACAAGTTATTTCTAAACCATGAAAGCATTTGACCTAATGAATCATCTGTTTAGGGGGAAACGAAAAGGACCCTAATAAACTATTCATCTCTGCACCAACTCAGCCATTTCGGAGCCTGGGATGTTTTACAACCCCTCTGAAGAAAACCAAGGACATAGTAACTTTGAGGGAAAAGAACGGCTTTGTGATATAGAGGTCAGAAAGATACTGCAAAGTGGACAGAGGGATAGTGTGAAAAAGGGGGACAGAGCACAGCGTGAGAGAGAAGGAGAGAGCACAGCAAGAGAGAGAGAGCAGCAAATTGCGATAGAGGGATTGAGACAATGAGATAGAAGGATAGAACACAGCATGAGAGAGGGATAGAGCAGAGTGGGATAGAGTGATGGAGACAGTGGATAGATTGATAGAGCACAATGGGAGAGAGAGAGGGATAGAGAACATTGGAAGAGAGAGATAGAGCACAGAGGGATAGAGGGATAGACACAGCAGAGAAAGAGGGATAGATGTTATGAAGTGGAGGTCAACATCCCTGTGATAAATAAAAACAAAACATCCAAAGGGGAGGACCTAACTCATAATCTGATAAAGACGTGTGACAAGGAGTATAACCTACCTCTCACCCCCACGATCTGTTACAAAGAAATGTTTAAATGAAATGAAATCCTTTCACTCATTCGACAATCAACAAGTAACAATTTAGTTAAATTCTATTGGTATACTGTTTCTTCGAGGAAGTGACCAAGATGAAGGAAGGGCTTGGTGTCATATACACGGACTTTAGTAAGGTGTTTGATAAGGTTCCCCATGGTAGACTAATGGAGAAAGTGAAGTCACATGGTGTACAGGGTGTTCTAGCGAGGTGGATAAAGAACTGGTTGAGCAACAGGAGACAGAGAGTAGTAGTTGAAGGGAGTTTCTCGAAATGGAGAAAGGTGACCAGTGGTGTTCCACAGGGATCAGTGCCGGGGCCACTGTTGTTTGTAATATACATAAATGATCTGGAAGAGGGCACTGTTGGTATGATCAGCAAGTTTGCAGATGACACGAAGATTGGTGGAGTAGCAGAAAGCATAAGGGACTGTCAGAGAATACCGGAGGATATAGATAGACTGGAGAGTTGGGCGGAGAAATGGCAGATGGTGTTCAATCCAGGCAAATGTGAGGTGATACATTTAGGCAAGTCTAATTCTAGAGCGAACTATACGATGAATGGAAGAGCCTTGGGAAAATTTGATGGGCAGAGAGATCTGGGAGTGCAGGTCCATTGTACCCTGAAGGTTGCTGCACAGGTGGATAGAGTGGTCAAGAAGGCATATAGTATGCTTGCCTTCACTGGACGGGGTATTGAGTATAAGAGCTGGCAAGTCATGTTAAAATTGTACAAGACATTGGTTTGGCCGCATTTAGAATACGGTGTACAGTTCTGGTCGCCACATTACCAAAAGGATGTGGATGCTTCGGAGAGGGTGCAGAGAAGGTTTACAAGGATGTTGCCTGGTGTGGAAGGTGCGAGCTATGAAGAGAGGTTGAGTAGGTTAGCTTTATTTTCATTCGAGAAAAGGAGATTGAGGGGGGACCTGATTGAGGTTTACAAAATCATAAAGAGTATAGACAGGGTGGATAGAGACAAGCTTTTTCCCAGGGTGAAGGATTCAATAACGAGAGGTCACGCTTTCAAGGTGAGAGGTGGAAATTTAAGGGGGATACACGCGGCAAGTACTTCACACAGAGGGTGGTGGGTGTCTGGAACACGTTGCCAGCAGAGGTGGTAGAGGCAGGCACGGTAGATTCATTTAAGATACGTCTGGACAGATGCATGAGTAGGTGGGGAGCAGAGGGATACAGATGTTTAGGAATTGGGCAACAGGTTTAGACAGTACATTTGGATTGGCTCAGGCTTGAAGGGCCGAAGGGCCTGTTCCTTGGCTGTAAATTTTCTTTGTTCTTTATTTCAATAATACAGGTCCCATTGATATAAAGCTGAGCAATAGGAAAACAATAAATTAAAACTGAGTCACTCAAAGTTCACATGGAATGTGTCTTCCAAAATGGTCCTAATCCTTTCTGCTGATTCTGCTGTTAGGATGTTTTCTCTGTAATTTTTTTGTTCTGAATGCCTCCCTCTGTCAAAATCTTCTGTCTGAAATGACGTTTCTGTCATTTACTGTCAAGAATACTTGCTAAATATGCTGTGTACCTTTATAGATATATAGTACTTATTTAGAAGAAGAACAAAAAGCAAAGAACCTTGCAGCACAGGAACAGGCCGTTCGGCCTTCCAAACCTGTGCCAATCCAGATCCTCTATCTAAACCTGTTGTCTATTTTCTAAGAATCTGTATCCCTCTGCTCTCTGCCCATTCATATATCTGTTGTGGTTCTGTTCGCCGAGCTGGGAATTTGTGTTGCAGACATTTCGTCCCCTTTCTCGGTGACATCCTCAGTGCTTGGGAGCCTCCTGTGAAGCGCTTCTGTGATGTTTCCTCCGGCATTTATAGTGGTTTGTATCTGCCGCTTCCGGTTGTCAGTTCCAGCTGTCCATTGCAGTGGCAGGTGTATTGGGTCCAGGTCGATGTGTTTATTGATAGAATCTGTGGATGAGTGCCATGGCTCTAGGAATTCCCTGGCTGTTCTCTGTTTGGCTTGTCCTATAATAGTAGTGTTGACCCAGTCGAACTCATGTTGCTTGTCATCTGCGTGTGTTGCTACTAAGGATAGCTGGTCGTGTCGTTTCGTGGCTAGTTGGTGTTCATGGATGCGGATCGTTAGCTGTCTTCCTGTTTGTCCTATGTAGTGTTTTGTACAGTCCTTGCATGGGATTTTGTACACTACATTGGTTTTGCTCATGCTGGGTATCGGGTCCTTTTGTCCTGGTGAGTTGTTGTCTGAGAGTGGCTGTTGGTTTGTGTGCTGTTATGAGTCCTAGTGGTCATAGAAGTCTGGCTGTCAGTTCAGAAATGCTCTTGATATATGGTAATGTAGCTAGTCCTTTGGGTTGTGGCATGTCCTCATTCCGTTGTTTTTCCCTTAGACATCTGTTGATGAAATTGCAGGTATCCGTTTTTGGGGAATACATTGTAGAGGTGTTCTTCTTCCTCTTTTTGCAGTTCTGGTGTACTGCAGTGTGTTGTGGTCCTTTTGAACAGTGTCTTGATGCAACTTATTTTGTGTGTGTTGGGGTGGTTGCTCTCGTAGTTTAGGACTTGGTCTGTGTGTGTGGCTTTCCTGTATACCTTTGTGGTGAATTCTCCGTTAGGTGTTCTCTGTACCATCACGTCTAGGAATGGGAGTTGGTTGTCCTTTTCTTCCTCTCTAGTGAATCGGATTCCTGTGAGTGTGGCGTTGATGATCCGGTGTGTGTTCTCTATTTCTGTGTATTTAATGATTACAAAGGTGTCATCCACATATCTGACCCAGAGTTTGGGTTGAATTTGCGGTAAGACTGTTTGTTCTAACCTTTTCATTACCGTTTCTGCTATGAGTCCAGAGATGGGTGAGCCCATGGGTGTGCCGTTGATTTGTTCATATATTTGGTTGTTGAATGTGAAGTGTGTTGTGAGGCACAGGTCCAGTAGTTTGAGTATGCCGTCTTTGTTAATAGGTTCACCGTCCTGTTGTCTGTTCTGTATGTCCAGCAGGTTGGCTATTGTTTCTCTGGCGAGAGTTTTGTCGATAGAGGTGAACAATGCCGTTACATTGAATGAGACCATGGTTTCTTCCTTATCTATGTGTATATTTCTGATGATGTCCAAGAATTCCTGTGTTGATTGTATAGAGTGTCTGGATCCTCTGATCAGGTGTTTCAGTTTCTGTTGTAGTTCTTTAGCCAGTTTGTGTGATGGTGTCCCTGGTAGCGATACGATGTGTCTGAGTGGAATGTCTGGTTTGTGCACTTTAGGTAGTCCATAGAATCTGGGGGTGTTGTTGCTTTCAGGTTTCATTCTCTGTAGGTCAGACCTGGTTATCTGTCCGTTTTTTTGTAGGTTCCTCAGTGTGTTGTTTATCCTATTGGTGAGCTGTGGGGTGGGGTCAAACTCCCTCTTTTGGTAGGTGTTGGTATCTGCAAGTAGTTGTTGCGCTTTTTGGATGTACTCTGCTTTATCCAGGATGACCGTCATTCTGCCTTTGTCTGCTGGTAGTATGATTATGTTCTTATTGTTTCTTAGTGCTTCCCTCTCCTTGGTGTTGAGGTTATGTGTTTTGTCTTTTCCTTGTTATCAGGGGTACGATACTTTGCCTCACTGTTTGTTGTGTCTCTTCTGTCAGTCCATTGTTCCTGAGTGTGCATTCTAGTGCTGCTAGGAAGTCTGCTGTCTTGGCGTCCCTGTGGTTGTAGTTGAGTCCCTTGGCCAGTATTGTTCTTTCCTTGTCTGTGAGCTGTCTGTGGGAGAGGTTTCTAACCCATGTGTCTGTTGTGGTGTCCTCTCTGTTGTGTGTTAGTTTGGCCATTTTTTCTTTTAGTGCCATTTTTTTGCAGTGTGTGGTCCTGTTCTGTCCTATGGTGACGGCCTGTTCTATGGTCCGGGTCCATTCCTGATTGGTGGTTTTTGAAATTAACGATTTTTGGCGCGCAATTTCTTGTCTGTATTTGTGAAGTCTGTTGTGTGCGTCTGTGATCATTACCTGGATCATTCTGAGTCCGTTCTGTCTGCTGTGTCCCTGGCTTGTGGGTTGTTGACTGGTGGTCTGTATCTGACACATGGTGGAAGGATTCGATTCTTTCAGCATTCATGCAGGAACCAGAATTGTTCGTATGTGGTGCTTAGGCGGTTGGCACAGGATTCCCATTTCCTGGCTTGTCTTAGCGTCTCTCACCTGTAGGTGTTCAAAGTTTGTGAAAAGATTTGTAGCTCGGGTGCTCGTTGTTGTGGTTCTGTTCGCCGAGCTGGGAATTTGTGTTGCAGACATTTCGTCCCCTGTCTAGGTGACATCCTCAGTGCTTGGGAGCTTCCTGTGAAGCGCTTCTGTGATCTTTCCTCCGGTTTGAATCTGCCGCTTCCGGTTGTCAGTTCCAGCTGTCCGCTGCAGTGGCCGGTATATTGGGTCCAGGTCAATGTGCTTATTGATTGAATCTGTGGATAGAGTGCCATGCGTCTAGGAATTCCCTGGCTGTTCTCTGTTTGGCTTGTCCTATAGTAGTGTTGTCCCAGTCGAATTCACGTTGCTTGTCATCTGCGTGTGTGGCCACTAAGGATAGCTGGTCGTGTCGTTTCGTGGCTAGTTGGTGTTCATGGATGCGGATCGTTAGCTGTCTTCCTGTTTGTCCTATGTAGTGTTTTGTGCAGTCCTTTCATACATCAAGAGCATTTCTGAACTGACAGCCAGACTAGGCGACCACTAGGACTCATAACAGCACACAAACCAACAGCCACTCTCAGACAACAACTCACCAGGACGAAGGACCCGATGCCCAGCATGAGCAAAACCAATGTAGTGTACAAAATCCCATGTTGGGTCTGTTAAGTATTCCAATAATTAAGTTATTCCAAATTCCATTTTCTCTTGTTCATATTTCAACTGTTGTGTTTAAATAAACTCTGTTTTGCTTCAAGCTGAGTGGTTTGACCAGCTAGATCACATTTGCCCTTAAAAAAGAAAAAAAGTTAGGGCACAGGCTGCCTTCTTGAAATATTTTGAGGAGGTTATGGATAGTATTTGGTGAATTGGTAACACCGCAGGTTAGAATTGCTGAAGGAGACAGTGAATGGGTGACCAAAAGACAGAAAAAGAGTAGGAAGGCTGTGCAGGTGTCCCCTGCTGTCATCTCCCTCCAAAACAGGTATACCATTTTGGACACTGTTGGGGGAGATGGCTGACCAGGGGAGGGCAGCAGTTGTCAGGATAATGGCATCGTGTGGGCACTGCTGATCAGAAGAGCGGGAAAAAGACTCGTAGGGCCATAGTCATAGGGGGTTCTATTGTGAGGGGAGTAGATAGGCGTTTCTGTGGCTGAAAACCAGACCTCCGGATGGTATGTTGCCTCCCAGGTGCTCAGGTCAGTGATGTCACCGATCGGCTGCAGAGCATTCTGAAAGGGGAGGGTGAACAGCCAGTTGTCTTGGTGCATACAGGCACCAACGATAGAAGTTGAAAACGAGATGAAGTCCTGAAAACAGAATTCAGGGAGCTAGATGAGTAGTTAAAAACGAAAACCTCAAAGGTAGTGATGTCAGGATTACTACCAGTGCCACGTGCTAGCCAGGATAGAAAGGAAAAATAAGGAAGGATAAAGGAGAGATGGTGTACGAGGGAGGGGTTCAGATTTGTTGGACATTGGGACTGGTTCTGGGGAAGGTGGAACTCTTACAAATTGGACGGTCTACATCTGAACCAGACTGGAACCAATGTCCTTGGGGGAGTTTTTGCAACTGCTGTTGGGGATGTTTTAAATTAATGTGGAAGGGGGCTGGGAACCAGAAGAGAAGACAAGTAGGCAGCAAGGTGGAGACTGCAGACTGTAAGAATCATGAAGATAAAATGAATAAAGGGAAGAGTAGGCAGAGAGCAGATGAACACAAGAGAACTGGTGGCCTGAAATGCATCTACTTTAATGCAAGGAGTATAGTGGGTAAGGCAGATGGACTTAGAGCTTGGATTGGTGCCTGGGAGTATGCAATTATTGCGATCACGGAGACTTGGTTGAAGGAAGGGCATGATGATTGACAACTAAATGTTCCAGGATATAGACACTTCAGACAGGACAGGGAGGGAAGTAAAAGGGGGAAGAGTTGCATTGCTGGTCAGGGATGATATCACGGCTGTGCTAAAGGAGGACACTGTGGAGGGCTTGAGTAGGGAGGCATTATGGGTGGAGCTGAGAAATAAGAAGGGTGCAGTTACACTGTTAGGGCTGTATTACAGGCCTCCCAACAGTGAGCATGAGGTAGAAGAACAAATAGGTAAATAGATTATGGAAAGATGTAGAGGTAATAGGGTGGTGGTGATGGGAGATTTTAATTTTCCCAACATTGACTGGGATACACTTAGCGTCAGAGGTTTGGATGGGGTAGAATTTGTAAGAGTTTTCTGGAGCAGTATGTCAATAGTCCGACAAGGGAAGGGGCCGTATTGGACCTGGTACTGGGGAATGAGCCAGGACAAGTGGTAGAAATTGCAGTGGGGGATTTCTCTGGGAATAGTGACCACAATTCTGTAAGTTTTAGAATACTCGTAGATAAAGAAGAGAGTGACCCTAAGGGAAGAATACTAAACTGGGCCAAGGCCTATTATATCAAAATTAGGCAGGAGCTGGGAAATGTGGATTGGGGGCCACAATTTGAAGGGAAGTCCACATTTGAGATGTGGGAGGCTTTCAAAGATAGGTTAACGGTAATGCAGGATAGGCATGTCCCGTTGAAGGCAAAGGATAGGAAAAGCAAGATTCGTGAACCGTGGATGACAGGAGAAATTGTATGACTAGCCAAGAGGAAAAGGGAAGCATACACAAGGTCCAGGCAGCTAAGAACAGAACGGGTCCAGGAAGAATATCGGAAGAGTAGGACAAGTCTTAAACAAGGAATCAAGCGGGCTAAAAGGGGTCATGAAATAACTTTAGCGAGCAGAATTAAGGAGAATCCCAAAGTCTTTTTGTTCTTATATAAGAAACAAGCAAGTAACTAGAGAAAAGATTGTTCCACTAAAGGATAATGAAGGAAGGCTGTGTGTCGAACTGAGAGAATGGGTGAGATTCTGAATGATTACTTGGCATCAATGTTCACTAAGGAGAGAGACATGATGAATGTTGAGATTAGAGATAGAATTGTGATTAGTCTGGATCACATTGACATAAGTATGGGAGATGGCTTGGGTAAACTAGAGGTTATTAGGATGGACAAATCTCCAGGACCAGATAGAATCTATCCCAGGTTGCTGAGGGAGGTGAGAGTAGAAATAGCTGGGGCCATGACAGGTGTCTTTGTGGCATCCTTAAACACAGGTGAGGTTCCAGAGGACTGGAGGGTTGCTCATGTTGTGCCTCTGTACAAGAAAGGTAGTAGGGATATCCTGGGTAACTACAGACCAGTGAGCCTGACATCAGTGGTGAGAAAGTTGGAGAAGATACTGAGGGATAGGATCTATTTATATTGAGAAAAGAATGGGCTTATCAGTGACAGGCAACATGGTTTTGTGCAGGGGAGATTGTGCCTTACCAACTTAATAGAGTTCCTTGAGGAAGTGACCAAGGTGATAGATGAAGGAAGGGCTGTTGATGTCATATACATGGACTTTAGTAAGGTGTTTGATAAGGTTCCCCATTGTAGACTAATGGAGAAAGTGAAGTCACATGGTGTGCAGGGTGTTCTAGCGAGGTGGATAAAGAACTGGTTGAGCAACAGGAGACAGAGAGTAGTAGTTGAAGGGAGTTTCTCGAAATGGAGAAAGGTGACCAGTGGTGATCCACAGGGATCAGTGCTGGGGCCACTGTTGTTTGTGATATATATAAATGATCTGGAAGAGGGCGCTGTTGGTATGATCAGCAAGTTTGCAGATGACACGAAGATTGGTGGAGAAGCAGAAAGCATAAGGGACTGTCAGAGAATACAGGAGGATATAGATAGACTGGAGAGTTGGGCAGAGACGTGGCAGATGGAGTTCAATCCAGACAAATGTGAGGTGATGCATTTTGGCAAATCAAATTCTGGAGCACGTTATACAATGAACGGAAGAGTCTTGGGAAAATTTGATGGGCAGAGAGATCTGGGAGTTCAGGTCCATTACACCCTGAAAGTTGCTGCACAGGTGGATAAAGTGGTCAAGAAGGCATATAGTATGCTTGCCTTCATTGGACAGGGTATTGAGTATAAGAGATGGCTGATCATGTTAAAATTGTATAAGACATTAGTTTGGCCGCATTTAGAATACTGTGTACAGTTCTGGTCACCATATTACCAAAAGGATGTGGACTCTTTGGAGAGGGTAAAAACAATGACTGCAGATGCTGGAAACCAGATTCTGGATCAATGGTGCTGGAAGAGCACAGCAGTTCAGGCAGCATCGAGGAGCTTCAGCAAAATCGACGTTTTGAGAAAAAGCCCTTCATCAGGAATAAAGGCAGAGAGCCTGAAGGGTGGAGAGATAAGCTAGGGGAGGGTGGGGGTGGGGAGAGAGTAGCATAGAGTACAATGGGTGAGTGGGGGAGGAGATGAAGGTGATAGATCAGGGAGGAGAGGGTGGAGTGGATAGGTGGAAAAGGAGCTAGGCAGGTCGGACAAGTCCGGACAAGTCAAGGGGACAGTTTTGCTGGAGGTTAGAAACTAGGATGAGGTGGGGGAAGGGGAAATGAGGAAGCTGTTGAAATCCACATTGATGCCCTGCGGTTGAAGTGTTCCGAGGCGGAAGATGAGGCGTTCTTCCTCCAGGCGTCTGGTGGTGATGGAGCGGCGGTGAAGGAGGCCCAGGACCTCCATGTCCTCGGCAGAGTGGGAGGGGGAGTTGAAATGTTGGGCCACGGGGCGGTGTGGTTGATTGGTGCGGGTGTCTTGGAGATGTTCCCTAAAGCGCTCTGCGAGGAGGCGCTCAGTCTCCCAATGTAGAGGAGACCGCATCGGGAGCAACGGATACAATAAATGATATTAGTGGATGTGCAGGTAAAATTTTGATGGATATGGAAGGCTCCTTTAGGGCCTTGGATAGAGGTGAGGGAGGAGGTGTGGGCGCAGGTTTTACTGTTCCTGCGGTGGCAGCGGAAAGTGCCAGGTTGTGAGGGTGGGTCGTAGGGGGACGTGGACCTGACCAGGTAGTCACGGAGGGAACGGTCTTTGCGGAAGGCAGAAAGGGATGGGGAGGGAAATATATCCCTGGTGGTGGGGTCTTTTTGGAGGTGGTGGAAATGTCGGCGGATGATTTGGTTTATGCGAAGGTTTGTAGGGTGGAAGGTGAGCACCAGGGGCATTCTGTCCTTGTTACGGTTGGAGGGGTGGGGTCTGAGGGCGGAGGTGCGGGATGTGGACGAGATGCATTGGAGGGCACCTTTAACCACGTGGGAAGGGAAATTACGGTCTCTAAAGAAGGAGGCCATCTGGTGTGTTCTGTGGTGGAACTGGTCCTGCTGGGAGCAGATCCAGCGGAGGCGGAGGAATTGGGAATACGGGATGGCATTTTTGCAAGAGGTAGAGTGGGAAGAGGTGTAATCCAGGTAGCTGTGGGAGTCGGTGGGTTTGTAAAAAATGTCAGTGTCAAGTCGGTCTTCACTAATGGAGATGGAGAGGTCCAGGAAGGGGAGGGAGGTGTCAGAGATGGTCCAGGTAAATTTAAGGTCAGGGTGGAATGTGTTGGTGAAGTTGATGAATTGCTCAACCTCCTCGCGGGAGCACGAGGTGGCGCCAATGCAGTCATCAATGTAGCGGAGGAAGAGGTGGGGAGTGGTGCCGGTGTAATTACGGAAGATCAACTGTTCTACGTAGCCAACAAAGAGACAGGCATAGCTGGGGCCCATACGTGTGCCCATGGCTACCCCTTTGGTCTGGAGGAAGTGGGAGGATTGAAAGGAGAAATTGTTAAGGGTGAGGACCAGTTCGGCCAAACGAATGAGAGTGTCGGTGGAAGGGTACTGTTGGGGACATCTGGAGAGGAAAAAACGGAGGGCTTGGAGGCCCTGGTCATGGCGGATGGAGGTGTAGAGGGATTGGATATCCATGGTGAAGATGAGGCATTGGGGGCTGGGGAAACGGAAGTCTTGGAGGAGGTGGAGGGCGTGGGTGGTGTCTCGAACGTATGTGGGGAGTTCCTGGACTAGGGGGGATAGGACAGTGTCGAGGTAGGTAGAGATAAGTTCAGTGGGGCAGGAGCAAGCTGAGACAATGGGTCGGCCAGGGTGGTCAGGCTTGTGGATCTTGGGAAGGAGCTAGAACCGGACAGTGCGGGATTCCCGGACTATGAGTTTGGAAGCTGTGGGTGGGAGATCTCCTGAGGTGATGAGGTTCTGTATGGTCTGGGAGATGATGGTTTGGTGATGGGGGGTGGGGTCATGGTCGAGTGGGCAGTAGGAAGAGGTGTCCTCGAGTTGGCGTTTGGCTTCAGCGGTGTAGAGGTCAGTGCGCCAGACTACCACTGCGCCCCCTTTATCCGCTGGCTTGATGGTGAGGTTGGGATTAGAGCAGAGGGATTGGAGGGCTGAAGGTTAGGATCCTTCTTTAGTAAATACATCAGTAGTGCCAACACTCCAGTAAAGTTTGGGACAACAACCAGTGGAATCCATTCGGTCTCAAACATTGCAACAACTCTCACTTCAAGGATGGTCTTAGAAATTCCTCGATGTCTTTGTCTTCACATTCCTCGGGTCATCCTTCCATGTCCGACGTTATGTCCCAAGAACATCACTCCTGCCTTCATGAATCAGTTTTCACTCAGGCTATTACCATTTTTCCTTTCTATAATCTTTCAAAGAGCTCTGCCAAATGCACCATGTGACCTTTCCATGAATAGTGAAAGATCACTCAATCATTGAGACAGATAGCACAGTTGGTTACTCTTGGCACAACTCTGATCATAGGTCTTTGGAATTTGGTTGGTGCCTTCTTTATTTGAAAGAGCATTACTTTGAATTAGTATAGGCAATTTGCGGTTACAAACGCAGAAACTTCTTTTGCTCTCTCTGATAAAGATGCTTATCAGTAACCACACAACAACTTTGTGATGAAAGTGTACTTGTCCAACATTTTCTCCACAGTCCTCCAGCTGTGGAATTGGGTATGAGTCTGATTTAGTCATGGCGATGACCTTCAGATAATCCATGCAGAATTGTTGAGTACCATCAGACTTCAGAACCAACCGATTGGCAAACTCTACTCGCTCTTACTCAGCTCGATGATGTCTTCTTGGAACATCGCTTCCACCTCCTTCTGTGCCTGTGTTAATCAATCTAATCAATCTACTCTGAAGCACATTAAAATTTGAATCATCTGGATTTGATTCCTCAGTCTGAGGGGGAGTAAATAATACCCGTTTCTCTAGTTCCCTTTCTCTAACATAATACTGCTTCAATATGTTCACGTGACATATCCAATTTTTATTCCCTATCTGGCATCTTTATCAGACAAGTCACCTGATTTAACTTCTTCCCAGTTTAATAGGAACCACTAAATCTTGCTTTGAAGGGATCTCCTACCACTGCTAACAGCAGCAATACTTCAGAGAACATAGAACATTACAGCGCAGTACAGGCGCTTCGGCCCTCGATGTTGCGCCGACCTGTCATACCAATCTGAAGCCCATCTAACCTACACTATTCCATGTCCGTCCATATGCTTGTCCAATGACGACTTAAGTGTACTTAAAGTTGGCGAATCTACTACTGTTGCAGGCAAAGCATTCCATACCCTTACTACTCTCTGAGTAAAGAAACTACCTCTGACATCTGTCCTATATCTATCACCCCTCAATTTAAAGCTATGCCCTCTCGTGCTCGCCATCACCAAACTTGGAAAAAGGCTCTCCCTGTGCACCCTATCTAACACTCTGATTATCTTATATGTCTCTATTAAGTCACCTCTCAACCTTCTTCTCTCTAACGAGAACAGCCTGAAGTCAATCAGCCTTTCCTCGTAAGACCTTCCCTCCATACCAGGCAACATCCTAGTAAATCTCCTCTGCACCCTTTCCAAAGCTTCCACATCCTTCTTATAATGCAGTGACCAAAACTGTACACAATACTCCAAGTGCAGCCACACCAGAGTTTTGTACAGCTGTAGCATAACTCATGGTTCCGGAAATTGATCCCTCTATTAATAAAAGCTAAAACACTGTATGCCTTCTTAACAACCCTGTCAACCTGGGTGGCAACTTTCAAGGATCTGTGTACCTGGACACAAAGATCTCTCTGCTCATCTAAACTACCAAGAATCTTATCATTCGCCCAGTACTTTGCATTCAGGTTACTCCGAACAAAGTGAATCACCTCACACTTGTCCCCATTAAACTCCATTTGCCACCTCTCAGCCCAGCTCTGCACCTTATCTATGTCTCTCTGTAACCTACAACATCCTTCATCACTATCCACAACTCCACCGACCTTAGTGTCGTCTGCAAATTTACTAACCCACCCTTCTACGCACTCATCCAAGTCGTTTATAAAAATGACAAACAGCAGTGGACCCAACACCGATCCTTGCGGTACGCCGCTAGTAACTGGACACCAGGATGAACATTTCCCATCAACCACCACCCTCTGTCTTCTTTCAGCAAGCCAATTACTGATCCAAACTGCTATATCTCCTACAATCCCATTCTTCCGCAATTTGTACAATAGCCTACTGTGGGGAACCTTATCGAAAGCCTTGCTGAAATCCATATACACCACATCAACCGGTTTACTCTCATCTACCTGTTTGGTCACCTTCTCAAAGAACTCAATAAGGTTTGTGAGGCACGACCTACCCTTCACAAAACCGTGCTGACTATCCCTAATCAAATTATTCTTTTCGAGATGATTATAAATCCAATGTCTTATAACCTTTTCCAACACTTTACCAACAATTGAAGTAAGGCTTAGTGGTCTATAATTACAAGGTTGTCTCTACTCCCCTTCTTGAACAGGGGAACCACATTTGCTATCCTCCAGTCTTCTGGCACTATTCCTGTAGACAATGACGATTTGAAGATCAATGCCAAAAGCTTGGCAATCTCCTCCCTGGCTTCCCAGAGGATCCTCGGATAAATCCCATCCAGCCCAGGGGACTTATCTATTTTCACGCTCTGCAGGATTTCTAATACCTCTTCCTTGTGAACCTCAATCCCACCTAGTCTAGTAGCCTGTATCTCAGTATTCCCCTCGACAACATTGTCGTTTTCTAGAGTGAATACTGTCAAAAAATATTCATTAAGTGCTTCCCCTATCTCCTCTGACTCCACACACAACCTCCCACTCTATCCTTGATTGGCCCTAATCTTACTCTCGTCATTCCTTTATTCCTATAGAAAGCTTTAGGGTTTACCCTGATCCTATCCGCCAACAACTTCTCATGTCTCCTCCTGGCTCTTCTGAGCTCTCTCTTTAGGACACCTTTCCTGGCTACCTTGTAACTCTCAAGTGCCCTAACTGAGCCTTCACATCTCATCCTAATATATGCCTTCTTCTTGCTCTTGACCACTTCTTTCGTAAGCCACGTCTCCTGCGCTCTACAGCTTCCTCCCTGCCTGACAGGTACATACTTATCGAGGACACACAGGAGCTTTTCCTTGAATAATCTCCACATTTCTAATGTGCCCATCCCCTGCAGTTTCCTTCCCCATCCTATGCTTCCTAAATCTTGCCTAGTCGCATCGTAATTGCCTTTACCCCAGCTGTAACTCTTGCCCAGTGGTATACACCTATCCCTTTCTATCACTAAAGTAAACATAACAGAATTGTGATCGCTATCACCAAAGTGCTCACCTATTTCCAAGTCTAACACCTGGCTGTGCTCATTACCCAGTACCAAATTTAATGTGGCTTCACCCCTTGTTGGCCTGTCTACATAGTGTGTCAGGAAGTCCTCCCGCACACACTGGACAAAACCTGACCCATCTATAGTACTCATACTATAGTGTTCGCAGTCAATATTTGGAAAGTTGAAGTCCCCCATGACAACTACTCTGCCTCTCTCACTCCTATCCAGAATCATCTTTGCTATCCTTTCCTCTACACCTCTGGAACTATTCAGAGGCCTATAGAAAACTCCCAACAGGGTGACCTCTCCTTTCCTGTTTCTAACCTCAGCCCATACTACCTCAGTTGACGAGTCCCCTAACATCCTTTCTGCAATTGGAATACTGTCCTTGACCAACAATGCCACCCCCCCACCCTTTTACCATCTTCTCTGTTCTTACTGATACATCTAAATCCTGGAACCTGCAACAACCATTCCAGTCCCTGCTCTATCCATGTCTCCGAAATGGCCACAACATCAAAGTCCCAGGTACCAACCCATGCTGAAGGTCACCCACCTTATTCCGGATGCTCCTAGCGTTGAAGTAGATACACTTCAAACCAACTTCTTGCTTGCCGGTGCCATCTTGCATCCCTGAAACTTGATTTCGGACCTCCCTACTCTCAACCTTTTCTATACTCGAACTACAATTTTGGTTCCCATCCCCCTGCTGGATTAGTTTAAACCCACCTCAATAGCCTTAGCAAATCTCCCCCCCCCCCGCCCCAGGATATTAGTAACCCTCTGGTTCAGATGAAGACCATCCTGCTTGTAGAGGTCCCACCTACTCCATGAAGAGCCCCAATTATCCAAGAATCCAAAACCCTCCCTCCTGCACCATCCCTGTAGCCACGTGTTCAACTCCTCTCCCTATTCTTTGCCTCACTAGCACATGACATAGGCAACAAGCCAGAGACAACAACTCTGTTCGTCCTAGCTCTAAGCAAAAGCTCATCTCCTTTAGCAAAATTGCAATTTTTTGATTTTTTTTGTCTGTTTTCATCCTACGTTGTGATGTTTCTAAATGCTGCCTAGACAACTCCCCTGTCTATTTAACTATTCCTGAAAATTTGACATGTAAGCCAAGTATGTGGTGTCTGAATTCTGACTCATCAATTTCTCCTGTCACTTCATGCCCAAAAACTAATTGAAATGAACTGAACTTGGCAAATTCATTTGGTGCATACCATTGACAAAAAGCACAAATGGAATTCTTTTATCCCAATCATCTGGATAGTCTTGACTATAAGCCCTTAAGATGGTCTTTAATGTCTGATGCCACTTTCTAACCCTCATTGCAATTCTGGATGGGATGCAGTGGATTTGAATTATTTTATTCCAAAGCTATCCATAACTTCCCTGAATACATCTGATGTAAAATTTGACCTTTGATCTGGTTGTGTCTCTGCAGCTGGTCCATATCTAGTGAAACGTTTGAGTAACTCTTCTGCAAATCCTTTTAGCTATGATATTGCGCAATGGAATGGCCTCTAGAAATCTCGTGGACACATCCATTATTGTTAACAAATACTGATTTCCTCTTTTCGTTTTAGGTAGGGGTCCTACATAATCAATTAAGACTCTTGTAAAAGGTTCCTCAAATGCAGGAATGGGTATTAAAGGTGCTGGTTTTATTACCACCTGAGGCTTTCCATTTACCTGACATGTATGACATGTCTAGAAAAAATTAAACAACATCCTTATGGATTCTAGACCAATAGAAATGGTACCTTAGCCTGAGTCTTCCTCACTCCTAGGTGACCTTCTACTGGTAGTTCATGTGCTACCCATAATACTCCCTGTCTGTCTGCTGCCAGCAACAGAATCTGGTGCACTTCCAAATTAGAGACTGACTAGCTCCCGTATCTCTCAATATTTTCACTTCTTTACCGACTTCTCCTGTTCTACCTGAGTAAATCTTATCCACAGAGGTGAAGTCTTTGAAAAGATCGGTGCTATTTTACAATTCAACCGCTGATGAAACTGTGCACGCTCCTTTAGCTCCTTGACTTCTTTTCGGATTCTTTCACTACCTCAACTAATCCCGTTGGTTTAGCCTTTTTTATCCCATTCATTTTCCCAGTGTCTTTCTTAAATCCCCAGCACTGCGACTGTGTGTCTCCCACTCTACGACAGTGAAAATACAAGAGGTTATAACGACCTACAACACAAAGGGAGGTAGGGCCTCTGGCCCAGAGTGCTCCATGTCACGCTAACCCCATTTTCCTGCACTTGGCCCATATCCTTCTAAATCTTTCCTATCCACATATTTGTCCAAATGCCTTTTAAATGTTGTTAAATGATTGTGGGCTGGTACAGTGGCTCAGTGGTTAGCACTGCTGCCTCACAGTGCCAGAGACCTGGGTTTGAAAACAGACTCGGGCGACTGTGTGGAGTTTGCACATTCTCCCCATGTCTGTGTGAATGTTCTCTGGGTGCTCTGGTTTCCTCCCACAGTCCAAAGATGTGCAGGTCGGGTGAATTGGCCATGCCACATTGTCCATTATTCAGGAGTAAATGTAGGGAAATGGGTCTGGGTGAGTTACTCTTCGGAAGGTTGGTGTGGACTTGTTGGGCCGAAGGGCCTGTTTCTACTCTGTAGGGAGTCTAAGGTACCCACCACAACCACTTCCACTGGCAGCTCATTCCATATGTGTACCCCCCTCTGTGTAAAAAAGTTGCCCCACAGGATCCCTTTTATTCCTTTCCCTCTAACCTTAACCTGATGCCCTCTAGATCTCAATTCCCCAACTCTGGGAAAAAGACTGAGTGCATTCACCCTATCCATGCTTCTCATGATCTTAATACCTTTCTATAAGATACCCCCTTAGTCTCCTAGGAACTAAATAAAAACATCCTAATCATAGAGTCATAGAGATGTACAGCACGGAAACAGACCCTCCGGTCCAACCTGTCCATGCCAACCAGATATCCCAACCCAATCTCGTCCCACTTGCCAGCACCCGGCGCATATCCCTCCAAACCCTTCCTATTCAAATACCCATCCAAATGCCTCTTAAATGTTGCAATTGTACCAGCCTCCACCACTTCCTCTGGCAGCTCATTCCATAAACGTACCAGACTCTGTGTGAAAAAGTTGCCCCTTCGGTCTCTTTTATATCTTTCCCCTCTCACCCTAAACCTATGCCCTTTAGTTCTGGACTCCCCAATCCCAGGGAAAAGACTTTGTCTATTTACCCTATCCATGCCCCTCATCCTAGTTCAGGTTTCTCAAGGTTAACATGTAGGTTCAGTTGGAAACCAGGAAGGCAAATGCAATGACATCATTCATCCTGAGACAGCTAGAAAGAAGAGCAGAGATGTACTGCTGAGGCTGAATTAGGTCATTTGGCCCATTTGGGTCAGCTCCACCATTTAGTCTTGGCTGATATATTTCTCAATGCCATTCTTCTACATTCTCCCTGTAACACTTGATCCCCTTACGCATCAAGAACCTATCTTCTCTGTCTTAAATATACTCAATATCTTGGCCCCCACAGCCAACTGTGACAATGAAGTCTAAAGATTCACCATGTTTTGGCTGAAGAAATTCATTCTCTTCTCAGTTGTAAATGATTGTCCTTTCTGAGGCTGCACACTTGGCTTCTAGTTCTCTCCCACAGTGGAAGTATTTTCTCCACATACACTGTATCCAGACATCTCAATATTCTGTAAGTTTCAATGAGATTCCTCCTCAACCTTCTAAGTTCCAAAACATACAGACCCAGAGTCCTCAACCACTCCTCATGTGACAACTCTTTCATCTCCAGGATTATTCCTGTAAACGTCCTCTGGACCCCTTCCAATGCCAGCACATCCTCCCTTAGATATGGGGCCAAAACTGCTCACAATATTCCAGATGTGATCTGACCAGAGTTTTATACAGCCTCAACAGTACATCTCTGCTCCTCTCTCCAGCCGCCTAAAATGAATGACATCATTGAATCCATCCTCCCAATTGCCAACCGAACCCACATGCCAACCTTGAGAAACCCGAACTAGGATTCCTAAGGCCCTTTACACTTTAGATTTCCGAACCCTTTCCCCGTTTAGAAAATAGTCCTATTCTTCCTAGCAAAATGCATGACCTTATACTTTCCCACATTATATTCCACTTGCCACTTCTTTGACCACTCATCGAACATGTCCAATTTCAATGCAGCCTCCCTGCTTCCTCAACACTACCTGTCCCTCCACCAATTGTCGTGTCATCTGCAAACTTAGCATCAATGCCCTCAGTTCCTTCGTCCAGATCATTAATGTATAATGTGAATAGTATGGTCCTAAAATGGAGCCCTGCAGAACTCCACTAGTTACTCGCTACCATCCTGAAAAATATGCCTTTCGCCAGTCAGAACCTTACCCCTAACATCATGGGTTCTTATCCTATTTAGCAGCACTTTGCCAAGGCCATATGGGAATCTGGGGTTAGTAGCAGGTTGGAGGTTGGGAATGTTTTTGCCTATTGACATGTATGATGGAGGCTTTGACAAATCTGGTGTCTATTCCTGGAATGGTTATAATTTTGTGAAGGTTACATCTTAGTTTATGACCATCACAGGAGCTGTAGATTTAAAAAGTTATTAATTTCACTAGTCTATCCAACCTCTCTCTATAACTCATACCATTGAGTCCTTGTAAATGTCTTCTGCACTCTTTCCAGTTTAATAACATCCTTCCTATAACAAGGTGATGAAAACTGAACACAATACCCCAAGAGCTGCCTCATCAATGTCCTGTATAACTGCAACATAACTCCCCAACTTCTATACTCAATGCCCTGACTGATGAAGGCCAGTGTACCAAAAGCCTTCTTCACTGCCCTGTCTACCTGTGACTCCACCTGAACTCCAAGGTCCCTCTGTTCCACTACACTCCTTAAGGCCCTACCATTCACCATGAAACTCCTACCTTGATTTGACTTTTCAAAATGCAAGCCCTCACACTTATCTGTATTAAACTCCATTTGCCATTTCTTGGCCCACTTCCCCAGCTGTTCAAGGTCCTGCTGCAATTTCTGAGAACCTTCCTCACTGTCCACGATGAGGTCTTTCACCTCCTTTCCACCTTCTTGGGTTTCTTTTTTCTCATGTGGTAAACTGTTCCCAGTGTGATCTACCTTTTGTTTTTCAGTGAAGGATCTTCCTCTTTCCCAATTTCTATCCCTAAGGGAATGAAATTGCTGTCAGTAGCTAGGTATTGATTTAATCACTAAAGCATATCCATCCTCCATCTGTGTAGCTGTCCTCGCTGTTGAACTTTCTGTTCCTCAGTATGAGTTCTTATCATTTCTGGAAGTGAGTTTGTAAACTCCTCCAGCAGCAGAATAACCTCTCTAAGAGCCTCATTGTCTTGTCTGTCTTTAATACTCTCACTCATCTATCAAAGTTGCGATGTTTAATTTTTTTCAAACCCGACATAAGTCTGACCTCATAGAATCATAGATTCCCTACAGTGTGGAAACAGGCCCTTTGGCCCAACAAGTCCACACTGACCCTCCGAAGACTGTCACACCCAAAACCTACTCCCCTACCCTATTACTCTACATTTCCCCTGACTAATACACCTAACCTACACATCCCTGTGGGCAATTTAGCATGGCCAATTCACCTAACCTGCACATCTTTGGATTGTGGGAGGAAACCAGAGCACCCAGAGAAAACCCACAGAGAGAGTCACCCGAGGCTGGGATTGAACCTGGGTCCCTGGTGCTGTGAGGCAGCTGTGGTGACCATTGAGCCACCGTGCCCCCCCCCAAACTCCCTACAGAAGTTTGTTGACTCTCATTATTCCATTTCTGAAGGCATCCCACTTTCCAGCCATCATGGTTCCTTCTTCATGTTTCTGAACTGTTGTCTATATGTTTCTGGTACTCATTTATAGGCAATTAAAGTAGCTTGTTTCACATCTTCATGTTCTCTTCACCACTCATCTGACCGCTGCAAACACCTCATTAGTACTGCCTACCAGCTTGGTCTGAATTAACATTACCCACAGTCTGTAGCCAATTCATCTGTGTCACCAGTTTCCCAAAGGAAATGAAAAGGGCTTTGACATCTTTTTCATTGAATTTTGCAAATGTATGAACATACTTGTATAGATCTCTACCAGACTATTGGTTTTAATAAGTTTACTCATAATTCTTTCTATTTTGTGCTTTTACATCTATCATTTGAAGTTTTTTTGCTTCAAGTTCCAACTTCATTTTTTCCAACATTCTTTCCTTTCTTCTGCATCAACCTTACCCTTTTTTCTTTTTCTTATAATTCCAGCCTTTTAAGTTCATTTTTTAAACTCCAATTATCTCATTCGCCATGTAATTTTTTCTAACTCCCTCCCCCCACAGTTGCCTGTTTTTCTGTTTTACCTAAGTGTTTGACCAACTCCATTACAATTTCAGCTTTCCTATTATTCCAAGTTAAATCCAGTTTTAGCTTGTCTGCTAATTCTGAAAGTATATCCTTCCTCTGTCTTTCTAAACTTCCTTGGCAACTTTGGGAAGCATCTTCAGCCTCGAGAACCTCTTTATCAATGTGAAGAGCCATTCTCCCCACTTTAGATTTAACTAACCAAAAGTAACAGAAGTTAAACAGATTTTCCACTTCTCACTTAAGTTTTATTTAAAGATCCATGACACTAGTTCTCCAAGTTTGTTTAAATGCTGGGATCTTTCATATCCTAAATCTTTTTCAAATCAGTTCCAATCTGTCCCGATCCTACATATGAACTGGTCAAATTCCGAATGAGTCCCAGTCTATTAAGGACAGGTTGACGTCCCTGTGATAATTAAAACTGACACATCCAGAGGGGAGCACCTCAACTCATAATCTGATAAAGACGTGTGACAAGGAGTATAACCTGCCTCTCACCCCTGCAGTCTGTTATTAATTAGTGTTTTTAATGAAATGAAATCCTTTCACTCACTCAACAATCAACAAGTAACAATTTATTTATCTAATTCGAACAATGAACAAATTAACAGAATTCCTAACATACCTTGCAATGCCTCTCTATCTACCTATTTCTAAAGAAATCAAGAGTCAACTGTTCAGATGGCAGTTGACTCTCTTCTGATTTTCAAAAATCACAGTTTTATATATGTCCCCATGACAATCTTTATAATTCGATTGGTTTCCTGGTGTCAAAACAATCCAGTTTAAATTGAATGGGTCTTTAGTCTCCAAATGCCTTTTTTAATTAATTTTCTGAATTTAAACTGTTATCCTGGGTAAAATGCTGCTTGGGCCAGCTAACCTCCTGATGCAATGTTTCATTTTAAGAACCTGAAACTGCTTATTCACAAACCTTCATTTTTTAAATCTCTGAGCATAACAAACACTTTATCTTCAAGGGACAATGCCACACTTTCCCCCATTTTACAATTTTACCATTTTTGTGACAGTAGAGAGAAAGAGAAAGAGAGAGTGAGAGAGCGAGAGATGGAGCACAGTAGCAGAATTATCTCCGTCTGGTATTGTACTCTTTGTCTCTCTCTCTAACTCTCTCTCTCTTTCTCTATTGAATGACTTACCAGTGGTGGTGCAACTATGCCACCACATATGAGTTGTTTTCAGCTATATTTTACTATAGATTCGAAATGTATTCATGCCAGAGATGTGCCCTGCTAATGTTTATTTTCAATGCCATTTTACTGCAATGTTGTGTTGATTAACTTGCTTTTCCATCAGTTTTTTTTTCAGATAAACAGGATCTCCTAATTGGTAACTGTTCTTCTTTCTTCAGTATCATCGACCGCTGAAGCTTCGTGTTACTCCAGTGGCAATTGAGGTGTGGGAGGCAGACCAATTTGCAGTGGACCCAAATTCTGCAGTCACCCTGACCCGATTTCTCAACTGGAAGATAAATCGATTGAATCGTAGAGTTAAGAATGACAATGCCCAACTCCTTGTGTGAGTGAATTTTGAATGTTTTCACAAAGAAACCAAGCCCAGTTGTGTCAACTGAATGTTAAGGTTAATAAGGAAGGTAATATAACATAGAACAGCACAACACAGGGACGGGACTTTCAGCTCACCATGTTAACCTAAACCCTTCTGCCTGTCCTTGGTCCATATCCCTCCATTTCTTGCATATTCATGTGTTTATCTAAAAGTGTCTCAAACACCCCTATTGTATCTGCCTCCACCATCCCATGGCAGTGTTTTCCAGGTGCCTACCACTCTCTGTGTAAAAATGTTACCACTCACATCTCCTTTGGACTTTCTCCCTCTCACCCTAAATGCATGCCCCCGAGTATGAGATATTTCACCTCTGGGAAAAAGATTCTGACCGTTAACCAGATCTATACAATCTCTTTATTTTACAGACTTCTCTCAAGTCTCCCCTCAGCCTCTGCCACTCCAGAGAAAACAACCTGAGTTTTTCTAGACTCTCCTTATAGCTCATACCCTCTAATTCAGGTAGCATCCTGGTAAACATTTTCTGCATCCTCTCCAAAGTAACCACATCTTTCCTATAATGTGGCCACCAGAATTGAACACAACACTGTAAGGGTAATCTAACCAAAGTCTTATAAAGCTGCTACATGACATCCTGACTCTTGTACTTAGAAATGTCTCAAACACGCACAACCTGGCTGTAATCTCGAGAGACTAAATTCTACTTTTTTATTTAAGCAGGACTTGTATTTATTGGAGCAGCATGCCATGAGAATCTTGCTGTTATCGAGAATAGTTAAAAGGGATTTGTTCTGTTTGTTAATGGTATAGTTAATATATTCACTGTTAGAGTTAGAGTTGATTTTAAACTGTCATGGATTTTTAAAAAAATTTAACCACTATAAATTGCTGAAGAGCAGGTTACATGACTGGCAATAGTCATCATGGCTTTGTGAGGGGAAGGTCATGCCTCACAAACCGTATTGAATTCTTTGAGGATGTGACAAAACACATTGATGAAGGTAGAGCAGTGGATGTGGTGTACGTGAATATTAGCAAGTCATTTGATAAGTTTCCCCATGGTCGGCTCATTTAGAAAGTAAGGAGGCATGGGATACAGGGAAACCTATCTGTCTGGATACAGAATTGGCTGGGCAATAGAAGACAGACGGTGGTAGTAGATGGAAAGTATTCAGCCTAGAGCTCGGTGACCAGTGGGGTTCAAGAGGGATGGGTTCTGGGACCTCTGCTCTTTGTGATTTTTATAAATGACTTGGATAAGGAATTAGAAGGGTTGGTTGATAATATTGCTAATGACATGAAGGTGGGTGGAGTGGTGGATAATGTGGAGGGCTGTTGTAGGTTGCACCGGGACATTGACAGGATGCAGATCTGGGCTGAGAAGTGGCAGATGGACATCAACCTGGAAAAGTGTGAAGTGATTCATTAGGAAGGTCAGATTTGAAAACAGATTACAGGGTTAAAGGTAGGATTCTTGGCATTGTGGGGGAACAGTAGGATATTGGGGTCCACGTCCATAGATCCTCAAAGTTGCCACCCAAGTTAATAGGGTTGTTAAGAAGGTGTGTGGTGTGTGAGCTTTCATTAGCAGGGGGATTAAAATTAGGAGCTGCTAAGTTATGCTGCAGCTCTATAAAGTACTGGTGAGACCACACTTGGAATATTGTGTTCAGTTCTGGTCACCTCTTTATGGGAAAGATGTGGAAGGTTTAGAGAGGGTGTAGAGGAGATTTACCAGGATGCTGCCTGGACTGGAGGGCATGTCTTATGAAGAAAGGTTGAGGGAGCTAGGGCTTTACTCATTGGAGTGAAGAAGGATGAGAGGTGACCTGATAGAGGTGTACATGATGATGAGAGGCATAGACATAATGAATAATCAAAGACTTTTTCCCCGGGTGGAAATGGCTATCATGAAGGGGCATAATTTTAAGGTGATTGGAGGGACTCCCGGATGGTATGTTGCCTCCTAGGTGCTCAGGTCAGGGATGTCACTGATCGACTGCAGAGCATTCTGAAGAGGAAGGGTAAACATCCAGTTGTCTTGGTGCATATAGGCACCAACGATATAAGTAGAAAACGAGATGAGATCCTGAAAGAAGAATTTAGGGAGCGAGGAGAGAGGTTAAAGGAGAGGACCTCAAAGGTAGTGATCTTGGGATTACGAGGTAAAAACAATGATGCTGGAAACCAAATCATCCGCCGACATTTCCGCCACCTCCAAACAGACCCCACCCCCACCAGGGATATATTTCCCTCCCCACCCCTTTCCGCCTTCCGCAAAGACCGTTCCCTCCGTGACTACCTGGTCAGGTCCACGCCCCCCTACGACCCACCCTCCCGTTCAGGCACTTTCCCCTACCACCGCAGGAACTGTAAAACCTGCGCTCACACCTCCTCCCTCACCTCTATCCAAGGCCCTAAAGGAGCCTTCCACATCCATCAAAGTTTTACCTGCACATCCACTAATATAATTTATTGTATCCGTTGCTCCCGATGCAGTCTCCTCTACATTGGGGAGACTGGGCGCCTCCTAGCAGAGCGCTTTAGGAAACATCTCTGGGACACCCGCACCAATCAACCACACCGCCCCGTGGCCCAACATTTCAACTCCCCCTCCCACTCTGCCGAGGACATGGAGGTCCTGGGCCTCCTTCACCGCTGCTCCCTCACCACCAGACACCTGGAGGAAGAACACCTCATCTTCCGCCTCGGAACACTTCAACCCGAGGGCATCAATGTGAACTTCACCAGTTTCCTCATTTCCCCTTCCCCCACCTCACCCTAGTTCCAAACTTCCAGCTCAGCCCCGCCCTCATGACTTGTCCGGACTTGTCCTACCTGCCTAGCTCCTTTTCCACCTATCCACTCCAACCTCTCCTCCCTGACCTATCACCTTCATCCCCTCCCCCATTCACCTATTGTACTCTATGCTACTTTCTCCCCACCCCCACCCTCCTCTAGCTTATCTCTCCACGCTTCAGGCTCACTGCCTTTATTCCTGATGAAGGGCTTTTGCCCGAAATGTCGATTTCGAAGCTCTTTGGATGCTGCCTGACCTACTGTGCTCTTCCAGCACCACTAATCCAGAATCTTGGGATTACTACCAGTGCCACGTGCTAGCCAGCATAGAAATGAAACAATAGGCAGGATGAAGATGTGGCTTGAGAGATGGTGTAGGAGGGAGGGGTTCAGATTTGTTGGACATTGGGACCGGTTCTGGGGAAGGTGGGACTATTACAAAATGGACGGTCTACATCTGAACCAAACAGGAACCAATGATCTTGGGGGAGTTTTTGCAACTGCTGTTGGGGAGGTTTTAAACTAATGTGGCAGGGGGCTGGGAACCAGAAGAGAAAACAGGCAGTGAGGTGGAGACTGGAGACTGTAAGAATCATGAAGATAAAATGAATAAAGGGAAGAGTAGGCAGAGAGCAGATGAGTGCAAAAGAACAGGTGGCCTGAAATGCATCTACTTTAATGCAAGGAGTATAGCGTGTAAGGCAGATGGACTTAGAGCTTGGATTGGTGCCTGGGATTATGACGTTATTGCCATCATGGGGACTTGATTGAAGGAAGGGCATGATGTTTGGCAACTAAGTGTTCCAGGATATAGACACTTCAGACAGGACAGGGAGGGAAGTAAAGAGGGGGAGGAGTTGCATTGCTGGTCAGGGAAGATATCACGGCTGTGCTAAAGGAGGACACTGTGGAGGGCTTGAGCAGTGAAGCATTATGGGTTGGAGCTGAAAAATAAGAAGTTACATTGTTAGGGCTGTATTACAGACCTCCCAACAGTGAGCGTGAGGTAGAAGAACAAATAGGTAAGCAGATTATGGAAAGATGCAGAGGTAATAGAGTGGTGTTGATTTTCACAACATTGACTGGGATACACTGAGTATCAGAGGTCTGGATGGGCTAGGATTTGTAAGAAGCATCCAGGAGAGTTTTCTAGAGCAGTATGTCAATTGTCCGATGAGGGAAGGGGCCATATTGGACCTAGTACTGGGGATGTTGCGGTGGGGGATTTCTTTGGGAAAAGTGACCACAATTCTGTAAGTTTTAGAATACTTGTAGATAAAGAAGAGAGTGGTTCTAAGGGAAGAGTACGAAATTGGGCCAAGGCCAATTATATCAAAATTAGGCAGGAGCTGGGAAATGTGGATTGGACACAGCTATTTGAAGGGAAGTCCACATTTGAGATGTGGGAGGCTTTCAAAGATAAGTTAAAGATAGTGCAGGATAGGCATGTCCCATTGAAGACAAAGGATAGGAAGGGCAAGATTCGTGAACCGTGGATGACAGGAGAAATTATACGACTAGCCAAGAGGAAAAGGGAAGCATACATAAGGTCCAGCAGCTAAGAACAGAACAGGCCCTGGAAGAATATCGGAAGAGTAGGACAAGTATTAAACGACGAATCAAGTGGGCTAAAAGGGGTCATGAAATAGCTTTAGCGAGCAGAATTAAGGAGAATCCCAAAGCATTTTATTCTTATATAAGAAGCAAGCGGGTAACTAGAGAACGGATTGGTCCCACTAAAAGATAACGAAGGAAATCTGTGTGTCCAACCTGAGAGAATGGGTGAGATTCTGAATGATTACTTTGCATCAGTGTTCACTGAGGAGAGGAACATGATGAATGTTGAGATTAGAGATCGAAGTTTGATTAGTCTGGATCACGTTGACATAAGTAGGGAAAATGTGTTGGGTAGGCAAGAGGTTATTAAGGTGGACAAATCCCCAGGACCAGATGGGATCTATCCCAGGTTGCTGAGGGAGGCGAGAGAGGAAATAGTTGGGACCCTGACAGATATCCTTAAATACAGGTGCGGTGCCTGAGGACTGGAAGGTTGCTGTACAAGAAAGGTAGTAGGGATATTCCGGGTAACTACAGACCAGTGAGCCTGACGTCAGTGATGGGAAAGTTGTTGGAGAGGGTACTAAGGGATAGGATCTATTTATATTTAGAAAAGAGTGAGCTTATCAGTGATAGGCAACGTGGTTGTGTGAGGGGGAGATCGTGCCCTACCAACTTAATAGAGTTCTTCGAGGAAGTGACCAAGTTGATAGATAAAGGAAGGGCTGTTGATGTCATATACATGGACTTTAGTAAGGCATTTGATAAGGTTCCCCATGGTAGACTAATGGAGAAAGTGAAGTCACATGGTGTGCAGGGTGTTCTAGCGAGGTGGATAAAGAACTGGTTGAGCAACAGGAGACAGAGAGTAGTAGTTGAAGGGAGTTTCTTGAAATGGAGAAAGGTGACCAGTGGTGTTCCACAGGGATCAATGCTGGGGCCACTGTTGTTTGTGATATACATAAATGATCTGGAAGAGACACTGTTGGTATGATCAGCAAGTTTGCAGATGACACGAAGATTGGTGGAGTAGCAGAAAGCATAAGGGACTGTCAGAGAATACAGGAGGATATAGATAGACTGGAGAGTTGGGCGGAAAAGTGACAGATAGCTTTCAATCCAGACACATGTGAGGTGATACATTTAGGCAAGTCTAATTTTAGATCAAATTATACAGTGAATGGAAGAGCCTTGGGAAACGTTGATGGGCAGAGAGATCTAGGAATGCAGGTCCATTGTACCCTGAAGGTTGCTGCACAGGTGGATAGAGTGGTCAAGAAGGCATATAGTATGCTTGCCTTCATTGGATAGGGTATTGAGTATAAGAGCTGGCAAGTCATGTTAACATTGTACAAGACATTGGTTCGGCCATATTTAGAATACGGTGTACAGTTCTGGTCGCCACATTACCAAAAGGAGGTGGACGCTTCGGAGAGGGTGCAGAGAAGGTTTACGAGGATGCTGCCTGGTGTGGAAGGTGCTAGCTGTGAAGAGAGGTTGAGTAGGTTAGGTTTATTTTCATTCGAGAAAAGGAGATTATGGGGGGACCTGATTGAGGTTTACAAAGTCATGAAGGGTATAGACAGGGTGGATAGAGACAAGCTTTTTCCCAGGGTGAAGGATTCAATAACGAGAGGTCACGTTTTCAAGGTGAGAGGTGGAAAGTTTAAGGGGGTTACACGCGGCAAGTACCTCACACACAGAGGGTGGTTGAAACAAATTGCCAGCAGAGGTGGTAGAGGCAGGCACGGTGGATTCATTTAAGGTGTGTCTGGACAGGTACATGAGTAGGTGGGGAGCAGAGGGATACAGATGTTTAGGAATCGACTGACAGGTTTAGACAGTAGATTTGGAACGGCTCAGGCTTGGAGGGCCCAAGTTCCTGTTCTGGGGCTGTAAATTTTCTTTGTTCTTTGTTTATTGTTTAGGGGAGTTGTCAGAGGTAGGTTCTTTACGCAGAGGGTGGTGGGTGTGTGGAATGCACTATCAGCAGAGAGAGTAGAGTCAGAGACATTAGGGATATTTAAGTGACTCTTGGATGGGACATGGATGATAGTACAATGAAGGGTATGGAGGTTAGTCTGATCTTAGCGTGGGATAAAAGGTTGGCACAACATCAAGAGTGACGGGCGTGTACTGTGCTGTACTGTTCTGCGTTCCATGTTCATTCTGCCAAGGACCCATCAGTCCCAAACATTCTTCATTCTTACTTTTGTCACCCCACTTTGACACAAAGTCTGAGTCCAGGACTTTTCTAATTCTCTTCAATCAGCTTCAGGTTATCCAGCAAAGGATTCTGCTGCTGAACCCCAAGTCAAACAATTGATAGCATTCTTTTTCATTCAGCAAGTTAGGAGGTGTGGGATGCACATAAATCTGGCTGTCTGGATACAGAATTGACAGGCTGAAAGAAGATAGCGAGTGGTAGTGGATGGAAAGAATTCCACCTAGAGGTCGGTGACCAGTGGTGTCCCACAGGGATCTGTTCTTGGGTGTCTCCTCTTTGTGTCTTTACAAATGATTTGAATAAAGAAGTGGAAGTCTGGGTTAGTAAGTTTGTCGATGACACAAAAGTCAGTGGCCTGTTGTAGATAGTGTTAAGGGTCTTTGCAGGCTGCATACAACAAGACATTGACAGGATGCAGAGCTGGGCTGAGAAGTGGCAGATGGAGTTCAACCTGGATAATTGTGAAGTGATTTAGTTTGGAAGGTCAAATTTGAATGCTGAATATAAGGTTAAAGAAAGGATTCTTGGCGGTGTGGATGAACAGTGGGATCTTGGGGTCCACGTACATAGATCCCTCAAAGTTGCCACCCAAGTTGATATTATTATTAAGAAGATATACGATGTATTGGCTTTCATTAACAGAGGGATTGAGTCTCAGAGCTGCAAAGTTTTTCTGCAGCTCTATAAAACTGATCTGGTTTGTTCCCCATGCCACGTGTGAGCAAGGCAAGGAATAGTGAGAGAGAGGAGTTGAACACTTGCCGACAAGGATGGTGTGGGAGGGAGGGACTCAAATACCTGGATAATTGGGGCTTATTCTGGGGTAGGTGGGACCTCTACATGAACTCACCTACACCTGAACCAGAGGGGTACCAATATCCTGGAGGGAAATTTGCTCACGCTCTTCGGGTGGGTTTAAACTAATTCAGCAGGGGAATGGGAATCTAAATTATAGTTTCAGTGTCCAAGAGCTTGAGACTAAGTGAGGTCAGAAATATGGTTTCAAGGTCGCAAGAGGTGGCAAGCAGGTGTGTCTATTTCAAAGACAGGAGCACCTTGAATAAGGTGGGTGACCTTGCAGTATGGGTTGGTACCTGGGACTTTGATGTTGTGGCCATTTCAGAGACATGGATATAGCAGGGACAGGAATAGTTGTTACAGGTTCCTGGATTTAGATGTTTCAGTAAGAACAGGGAATGTGGTAAAGGAGAGGGAGGTGTGGCATTGTTAGTCAAGGACGGTATTACAGTGGCTGAAAGGATGTTAGGGACACATCTACTGAGGTATTATGGGCTAAGGTTAGAAACAGGAAATGAGAGGTCTCCCAGTTGGGAGTTTTCGAAAGGCCTCTGAATAATTCCAGGGATGTAGAGGAAAGGATAGCAAAGATGATTCTGGATAGGAGCAAGAGTGACATGGTAGTTGTTATGGGGGACTTTATCTTTCCAAATATCCACTGGAAATCCTACATTTTGAGTACTTAAGATGAGTCAGTTTTTGTTCAATGGGTTCAGGAAGATTTCCTGGCACAGTATATAGACAAACTGTTGAGGAAAAATAAATCTTATGCAGAATCATTTAACACAAATAGTAAGGAGTTGAGACCTTGAGCAATTAACCATGGCTCATGGTCATGGGGAATACCTCATCGTTTAAAGAAGTCCGATGTATTCCAGTGAAGTACAGAATGTTACAAGTTATATAGTAGATCACAAGCCTACTGCCCATTTATTACACAGCCCTGGGGTAGTTGTACGGTCCACGAACATTGTCCAGACCTGCATTCCTTAATGTCTGCAAAACTGAGTGTTATCTCATACTGCAAGTTCAGCTAGACAAAAACAACTGATCAGGGACATAGTGAAACAATACATCATTCTATGAAGCAGCACAGTCTAAGGAGCCAGAGGAGCAGAGATAGCCTGCAGCTGCAAGGTCAGGCAATCAAACCAGAATTCCTCAGCCAGGACTCAGACAGCATTTTGCTAGCAGGTGACATTTTACTGCAGACAGTCCTTTGTGACAAAAATGGCTTCCACATTGTTTTGTGTCAATTTTGGTCAAATTCACCCACAATCCGTCCGCTTTTTTTTAAAAGAAAGAGCAGTTTGGGAGTATCAGCAAAAGGGGGGCTTATACCCAGAGCTGGGGGGTTGTCAGAGGGTGGTGGTTGGAGATTGGACAGGTAGCCCTCAGGTTCAGTAAGGACACAGGCAGAAGGCTCCAGGGACTGAGAATCAGCATCAGGGGTTTCATCAGGAAGCGGAAATCTAGGTATCTGTGAGGTCACTGGAGAGGAGGGAACTGAACCGAGCACCAAATTGTCTGCGGCGTGACTTTGATTTCTAGTCAAACAGTTCCAAAGGCAGGGGAAAAGAAAGCTGCAAGTCGCTCAAATTCCATAAGGGCTCGCTTGGTGCGAGTTTGGGACGGACAGGGATATAGACACATATTCAGCAGCGAGAGTGATTGGCTTCCTATACATATAGAGAAGTATTAAACTGTAACTCCCATTTACTCGAGGTTATTAGGCTATCCATTCCATCAAACATAGTTAGTGAAAGAAAGATAAGAAAGAGTGTAGTAAAAGGCAGAATGATCAGGCTGAGCCATTCGTGGAGGGAAGCTGAACAGGTGTCCCTGACGGGGTCTTCTGGTGTTCCTCCAGGAGGTGGTGCTCTTTTGTGTTGTGTCGTGTGTGTCCATGCGGCCTCCCCTTGACCTTGACTGCTGTGCGGGTGACCAGCAGGACTAGGAACAGGCCTTTCCACTGAGGCTCCAATTTGCCCCTATCCTAATCCTTAGGCTTGGCGTACCTGTGAATGTCAACTTTGAAGAGTTTTGGTTTACTGATGCAGATATTTCCCAATTGTCCAACACTATATCTGTATCTGTCATTGGGATGGTATTGATTCATCTACTAAAAATATTAGACAATATTCATAACAATGTATGCGAGGTGATTCTATAAAAGCAAGTTGTAAAGTCAAGTAAAAAAGGCCCAAATTTGGGCCCCTCCTTGCCGAAATAGGCAGCAGCAAAGAAGGAACATAAACCTGTCTAGAGGGATCACCCACATTTTGGTTTGAGTATTGAGGCCATTATTTGAGGCCATAGTTTGTGCTCTTCATCAGGGGGCTTCCCCTGTGATTTCTGGACCTTACACAGTTCTGGCGTACCTACATAGAACATAGAATACAGCGCAGTACAGGCCCTTTGGCCCTCGATGTTGCGCCGATCCAAGCCCACCTAACCTATACTAACCCACTATCCTCCATATACCTATCCAATGCCCGCTTAAATGCCCATAAAGAGGGAGAGTCCACCACTGCTACTGGCAGGGCATTCCATGAACTTACGACTCGCTGAGTGAAGAACCTACCCCTAACATCAGTCCTATATCTACCCCCCCTTAATTTAAAGCTATGCCCCCTTGTAATACCCGACTCCATACGCGGGAAAAGGTTCACACTGTCAACCCTATCTAACCCCCTAATCATCTTGTACACCTCAATCAAGTCACCCCTAAACCTTCTTTTCTCCAATGAAAACAGCCCCAAGTGTCTCAGTCTTTCCTCATACGATCTTCCTTCCATACCAGGCAACATCCTGGTAAACCTCCTCTGCACCCGTTCCAGTGCCTCCACATCCTTCCTATAGTATGGCGACCAAAACTGCACACAATATTCCAGATGCGGCCGCACCAGAGTCTTATACAACTGCATCATGACCTCAGGACTCCGGAACTCAATTCCTCTACCAATAAAAGCCAGTACGCCATATGCCTTCCTCACCGCACTATTTACCTAGGTGGCAACTTTCAGAGATCTGTGTACATGGACACCAAGATCCCTCTGCTCATCCACACTACCAAGTATCCGACCATTAGCCCAGTACCCCATCTTTTTGTTATTCTTCCCAAAGTGAATCACCTCACACTTAGCTACATTGAATTCCATTTGCCACCTTTCTGCCCAGCTCTGCAGCTTCTCTATATCCTGCTGTAACCTGCCACATCCTTCCTCACTGTCAACAACTCCTCCGACTTTCGTATCATCCGCAAACTTGCTCACCCAACCTTCTAACCCCTCTTCCAGGTCATTTGTAAAAATGACAAACAGCAATGGTCCCAAAACAGATCCTTGCGGAACACCGCTAGTGACGGCACTCCATGAAGAAACTTTGCCATCAACTACTACCCTCTGTCTTCTTCCATCCAGCCAATTCCTAATCCAAACCTCCAACTCACCCTCAATGCCATATCTCCGTATTTTCTGCAGTAGCCTACCATGGGGAACCTTATCAAACGCCTTACTAAAATCCATATATACCACATCTACCGCTTTCCCCTCATCAACCTCCTTCGTCACCTTTTCAAAGAATTCAATAAGGTTTGTGAGGCACGACCTGCCCTTCACAAAACCATGCTGACTATCCTTGATCACATTATTCCTATCCAGATGTGCATAAATCCTATCCCTTACAATTCTCTCTAAGACTTTGCCCACAACAGAAGTGAGACTCACCGACCTATAGTTACTAGTACCTGTCCCTATATTGTCTCTATTTGAGTCTTGCTGGGGGCCAACAGGACCAGAGGTTTGGGGTGTAAGGCTGCCTGCTGGGCAGCTGCATCCATCTGCCCATTCCTTTGGAGGCTATATCAGTTCCCTCAGTGTGAGTCGAACATTTTGATAACTGCCAAATTGATTGGACAAAACAGAATGAGGAGAACACTGCTCCATGGAGATTAAAAATCCTTTATGTTCCCACAAGGCTCCTTAATCATGGGTCACCCGAAAAGCACAGCGAGAGTCAGTATATATTTGCAGATTTTCCTATTGCTAGGATACAAGCATCTCGATTCCCACTTTAGCTCCAAGGTAACATTAAAGTCACATCACTCCCTGGTGGCCATATTTCCACAGTTAATGCAAGGGCCTGCCATTTGCCCCTGGGGGGATTTCACTGTCTTGTTCCCAGTCCCTAAGGTGTAATACTGGGGCCTGCCTGTCCCCACTTCCAGGGTCCCCTTGCGAAAAGGTTGCTCAGCAGTGGTTGCTGGGTGGGCATCTGAGGTCAGTTCTGAGCCCAGTGGGTATCCTGCTCCCAATCTACCCTGTCAGGACTGGCACACGGCATTTGGGATCGTGAGGGCACTGGACATAATCAGTTTTACCTGTAACTTGCATCATGGTTTGGTCTGGTTCTGGCCATTCCAATAGAAAACCACTGCTCACCTCATGTGCGACTGGAAAATCCTGGACTAGTTCATACTGTTTGTCCAGATCATGTCAGAGACACCAGGAGGAAAACATTGCAAAAGCATTGGCTTAAACAAAGGTGAATCAGCTTCTCGATTATTTTTCAATTGTGGGCTGTATACCACTGCCATCAGACAGCTGGCCATTTATTTCAGTCTCCCAACACAAGCCATTCTTATTCAGGCCACTCCCAGAATTCTGCTGCCTTTACATCTGTATTGTCCCTTCTTCAGGAATGAGGCTGGTGTGCCAAGCGGGCTGAGATAAAAGGTAGGGGGGAGGGAATTTAGGGCTTATGCCCGAAACGTCGATTCTCCTGATCCTCGGATGCTGCCTGGCCTGCTGTGCTTTTCCAGCACCACATTTTTCAACTCTGGTCTCCAGCATCTGCAGTCCTCACATTCTCCTAGATGATCTTAACCTACTGCGAATCCTGTTGCAAGGATGCCTACCTTGAAGAAGCTCTCTTCCTCCCTCTACAAGGATCTCAGTGAGTCCCTCTCTCACTGCACCCCCAGGTCATCTCCTCTGCCCTGCCTCCATCGCCAGACCCTGACCACACGACGCCTGGAGAACCCTCCAACAGCACGGGATGAATGTAGATTTCTCCAGCTTCCTCATTTCCCCTCCCCCCCAACCTTTTATCTCAGCCCGCTTGGCACACCAGCCTCATTCCTGAAGAAGGGTTTATGCCCAAAACGTCGATTCTCAAAGATCAGCAAGGCAGCCTTTGTGTGGAGCCACAGAAAATGGGGGAGATACTAAATGAATATTTTGTATCAGTATTTACTGTGGAAAAGAATGGAATGAGCTGCCAGAGGATGTGGTGGAGGCTGGTACAATTGAAACATTTAAGAGTCATTTGGATGAGTATATGAATAGGAAGGGTTTGGAGGGATATGGGCCGGGTGCTGGCAGGTGGGACTAGATTGGGTTGGGATATCTGGTCGGCCTGGACGGGTTGGACTGAAAGGTCTGTTTCCATGTCTTATGAAGAGAGGTTGAGTGAGCTTGCGCTTTTCACACTGGAGTGAAGAAGGATGAGAGGTGACTTGATGGAGGTGTACAAGGTAATGAGAGGCATAGAAACAGTCAATAGCCAGAGACAAAATCCCAGGATATACTTCCTATATCACCTTAGTTGTCTGATTTTTCATTGGTTTATCAATCACAGCAGGCATCATCCCAACCTGTGATCTTGCTCTGTCATTACTGAGGATAAACTCTATTTACAGAACCAAGCATTTCTCGTTTATAATGGAACACTTCTCACTATGAATTCCACATATTACAACCTTTTCTACTGTGCAACCTTTTCTACTGTGCAACAGGGCTCAACAAGTCCATACTGATCCTTTGAAGAGTAACCCAGACCCATTCTCCTACCCTATATTTACCCCTAATGAAGCACCTAACACTGTGGGCAATTTAGCATGGCCAATTCACCTAGCCTGCATATCTTTAGATTGTGGGAGGAAACCGGAGCACCCGGAGGAAACCCACACAGACAGTCACCCGAGGTGGGAATCGAACCCGGGTCCCTGGCGCCATAAGGCAGCAGTGCTAACCACTGAGCCACCATCACACTTCTGAATTACATACCTCCTCATCTCTCGCCAACAAAGATTGACTTGCTCCCATGTCTCTTAAAATTGTAATTTCTTTACCTAGTCCTCTTGCTACACATGAGTAAATGTAAGTATAGGGAGGCGATGGCTTGGTGGTATTATCACTGGACTATTAATCCAGAAACTCAGCTAATACGCTCGGTCCTGGGTTCGAAACCCACCATGGCAGATGGTGGAATCATTGCGGATCATCAGAAAACCCATCTGCTTCACTATTGTCCTTCAGGAAAAGAGATCTGCCATCCTCACCAGGTCTGGCCCACATTTGACTCCAGATCCAGAGCAATGGGGTTCATTGTAAATTGCCCTTTAAAGTGGCCTACCAAGCCATTCAATTCAATTAATCGCTACAAAGTCTCAAAGAAATGAAACCGATGAATCACCTGGCGTCGACCTAGGCACCAGGAAAGACCAAAGCAAACACAGCCCTGCCAACCCTGCAAAGTCCCCCTCACTAACATCATGGGACTAGTGCCAAAACTGGGAGACAATGTCCCAGACCCCACCATCACCATCCTTGGATATGCCTTGTCCCACCGGCAGGACAGACTCAGCAAGGACAGTGTGGTGGTCACTCTTACTGATACTGTCATGGACAGATACACCTGCAACTGGCAGATTGGTGAGGAGAAGGTCAAGTATGTTTTTCCCTCTGAGTGCTGTAGATCACATCAGGTCAGGCAGCATCCATGGAAAGCAAGCTAACATTTCACCCTGTGATGTGTATGTTCTGGCTTACTATGATCTGTTTGTATTGCTCGGAAACAAAGCTTTTCACTGAACTTAGATGCGTGTGACATCAAATCAAATCAAATCAAATAGACGAATGTTCATCAGAGCTTCATCAGTGAAGTGTGAAGGGAGCAGCATTTATGCAGTGGTGGGAGAGTGGTGTACAGCAGGACGGGAGAAAGAATGTTGACAATGGAAGAACAATGGGGTAAAAACAATGACTGCAGATGCTGGAAACCAGATTCTGGATCAGTGATGCTGGAAGAGCACAGCAATTCAGGCAGCATCCGAGGACAGGCAAAAGCCCTTCATCAGGAAGAACAATGGTGTGTCTCCTGCCAGACTTGCAAGAACAGACAGTCTCATTGGGTTGGGGGGAGGGGAGGAAGGGCTTAGTGACAGAGAATGTAACGAGCAAAGCTAAAAGAAAGGGAAAGAATGGGAGTGGGTTCGCAGTTTGACAGTGTTGATCTCAATATGAACTCCAAAAGGTTGCACAGTGCCTAGATTGAAGATGAGACATTGTTCCTCCAGTTTGTGTTGAGATTCACTGGAATACTGCAACATGCTGTGGACCGAGCTGGTCTGTAAAGTGGTCACCCATTTGTGTTTTATTTTTCCAATGTACAGTAGACAACATTGTGTGCCTTTCCAGGTCAAGCAGCATTTCACCTATATCCCCTCCAATCTTGTATATTGTATTTACTACACCCAATGTGGCCTCCTCTACTTTGGAGAAACCAAATGCAGACTGGGTGACTGATTTGCAGAACACTTCCAGTCCATGCGCAAGCATGACCCTGACCTCCCCATAACAGGTCATTTTAACACTGCAGCCTGCCCAGGACCTAAAGAAGCACATGCAACATGCCTAAATGACTACTGCCCAGTAGCTCGCATCTCCATAATTATGAAGTGCTTTGAGAGGCTAATCATGGCCCACATCAGCTCCAGTCTTCAAGCCTGGCTGAATCTCCTGCAATTTGCTGAGCTAAAAAGATCCACAGTGGATGACATTTTTTTAGTCCTGCACTCATTCCTGAAACATCTGCACAATAAGGATATATATGTTAGACTCCTACTCATCGAATACCTCCCCACCTTCAGCACCATCATCCCCTCCAGGCTGATCTCAAAACTCCGCCCCCCCCTGCAGCTGGATCCTCAGCTTCCTGACCCACAGACCGCAGGCAGTGAGGATAGACAACAGCACCTCCTTCACGAGGACCCTCAACACTGGAACCTCTGAAGGATGCATCCTCAGCCCCTCCAGGCTGATCTCAAAACTCCGCCCCCCCTGCAGCTGGATCCTCAGCTTCCTGACCTACAGACCGCAAGCAGTGAGGATAGACAACAGCACTTCCTCCATGAGGACCCTCAACACTGGAACCTCTGAAGGATGCATCCTCAGCCCCCTCCTGTATTCCCTGTACACCCACAGCTGTGTGGCCAAATACAACATAAACACCATTGACATGATCGCTGACAACATCACCATGATAGGGTGGATATCTAACAATGACAAATCAGAATATGGAACGGGGCTAGGGGGGTGCTTGGTGATGTAGTGCAATGAGAACAACCTCTCTCTCAATGTCGGCAAAACTAACGAACTGATCATTGACTTCAGAAAGAAGAGAACATGCACCAATCTACATCAACGGAGCAGAGGCTGAGAGGGTGGAGAGTGTCCAGTTCCTTAGAGAGACAATAACCACAACCTGTCCTGTGGATGTGACGGTAACGAAGATACAACAACTCCTCTTCTTCCTCAGGCAGCTCAGGATATTCAGCATGTCCATAAGGACCCTCACCAACTTCTACAGATGTACCATTCAGAGCAGACTGTCCGGGTGTATAACGGCCTGATACGGTAACAGCTCTGCCCAGGACTGTAAGAAACTACAGAAGGTTGTGTGCACAGCCCAGACCATCACGGTATCCACCCTCCCATCCATGGACTCCATTTACACAGCTCACTGCCACGGAGAGGCTGCCAACATCATCCAAGCCCCCTCCCACCCCGGTAATGATCTCTTACAATCTCTTCCATCAGGCAGAAGATACAGAAGCTTGAACACATTCACCAACAGGTTCAGGAACAGCTTCTTCCTGGCTTTAATTACACTGATGGATGGACTCCCTAACCTCAAATAATGCTGATGTCACTAATGTTTATCTTAGAACATAGAACATAGAACACAGAAGAATACAGCGCAGTACAGGCCCTTTGGCCCTCGATGTTGCGCCGATCCAAGCCCACCTAACCTACACTAGCCCACTATCCTCCATATGCCTATCCAATGCCCGTTTAAATGCCCATAATGAGGGAGAGTCCACCACTGCTACTGGCAGGGCATTCCATGAACTCACGATTCGCTGAGTAAAGAACCTACCCCTAACATCCCCCTTAATTTAAAGCTATGCCCCCTTGTAATAGCTGACTCCATACGTGGAAAAAGATTCTCACTGTCGACCCTATCTAAACCCCTAATCATCTTGTACACCTCTATCAAGTCACCCCTAAACCTTCTTTTCTCCAATGAAAACAACCCCAAGTGCCTCAGCCTTTCCTCATACGATCTTTCTACCATACCAGGCAACATCCTGGTAAACCCCCTCTGCACCCGTTCCAGTGCCTCCACATCCTTCCTATAGTATGGCGACCAAAACTGCACACAATACTCCAGATGCGGCCGCACCAGAGTCTTATACAACTGCAACATGACCTCAGTACTCCGGAACTCAATTCCTCTACCAATAAAAGCCAGTACGCCATATGCCTTCTTCACCGCACTATTTACCTGGGTGGCAACTTTCAAAGATCTGTGTACATGGACACCAAGATCCCTCTGCTCATCCACACTACCAAGTATCCGACCATTAGCCCAGTACCCCATCTTTTTATTACTCTTACCAAAGTGATTCACCTCACACTTAGCTACATTGAACTCCACTTGCCACCTTTCTGCCCAGTTCTGCAGCTTATCTTGCTGAGCGCACACCCTGTGCAGTGTAACCCGAAGGATCTTGATATCCTTGTTTGCTGTGATCTGCCTGTACTATTTGCAAGTCAAAACTTTTCACTGTAATTAGGTCCACATGATGACAATAAATCAAATCAAATCACGTGCCCACTTGTTGGCATGCTGCATTACCCCAGTGAATCACAGCACAAACTGGAGGAACAGCTCCTCTTCAGACCAGGCATTTTATAACCCTATTCCTGATGAAGGGCTTTTGCCCGAAACGTCGATTTTACTGCTCCTCGGATGCTGCCTGAATTGCTGTGCTCTTCCAGCACCACTAATCCAGAATCTGGTTTCCAGCATCTGTAGTCATTGTTTTTACCTACTTTATAACCCTCTGGACTTAATATTGAGTTCAACACCATCACACTGTGAACCCACTCCTATTCCTTCCCTTCCTTTTAGCTTTACTTGTTATATTCTCTGTCCCCAGGTCATCTCTCTCATCCTCCCCCCCCGCCCCACCTAGTGGGACTGTCTGTCCTTTCACATCTGGCAGGAGACATACCCTGTTCTGCCATTCTTACATTCCGATCACTTAACCTGAACTATCAACATCATTACTCCCCAAACACTGCACACCATGCCCAATTATTGCAGAAATGCTGCCGCCTACACATTTTACATTAGCTCTGATGAAGAGTCATCTGTTTTGATTTGATTTATTGTCACGTGCACCTAAGTGCAGTGAAAAGCTTTGTTTGCGAGCAGGACAGACAGATCACTGTAAGTCAGGACATACAGATCAAATGGTGAAACGTTTGCTTGTCTTCACTCCATGACGCTGGCTGGTCCATTGTGATCGCCAATATTTTTTATTTTCAGAAGGAAAACCATACTAGACACCAGCTTTACCAATCTGCCAGCTGGAGATGTATCTGACCATGACAGTATTGGTGAGAGTGACCACCGCACTGTCCTTGTGGAGACAAGTCCCACCTTCACATTGAGAATACCCTCCATTGTGTTGTGAGGCACTGTCACCCTGCTAAATGGGACAGACTTCAACAGATCTAACAACTCAGGGCGGGGCATCCATGAGACACTGTGGGTCATCACCAGCAGCAGGACTGTACTCCAGCACAATCTGTAACCTCATGGCCTGGCATATCCCCCACTCAACCATTACCATCAAGCCAGGGGATCAACCCTGGTTCAACGGAGAATGCGGGAGGGCATGCCAGGAGCAGCACCAGGCAGACCTGAAGATGAGGTGTCAAACCACCTCAAATCCACAAACTTGACTGCCCCGGCCGACCCATTGTCTCAGCCTGCTCCTGCCCCACTGAACTCATCTCTGCATACCTCGACACGGTCCTGTCCCCCTTAGTCCAAGAACTCCCCACCTACGTTCGGGACAACACCCATGCCCTCCACCTCCTCCATGATTTTCGCTTCCCCGGCCCCTAACGCCTTATCTTCACCATGGACATCCAATCCCTGTACACCTCCATCCCCCATCACGAAGGACTCAAAGCCCTCCGCTTCTTCCTTTCCCGCCGTACCGACCAGTACCCTTCCACTGACACCCTCCTTCGACTGACTGAACTGGTCCTCACTCTGAACAACTTCTCTTTCCAATCCTCCCACTTCCTCCAAACGAAAGGAGTAGCCATGGGCACCCGCATGGGCCCCAGCTATGCCTGCCTCTTCATAGGATATGTGGAACAGTCCATCTTCCGCAGCTACACTGGCCCCACTCCCCACCTTTTCCTCCGCTACATCGATGACTGTATCGTCGCTACCTCGTGCTCCCACGAGGAGGTTGAACAGTTCATCCACTTTACTAACACCTTCCACCCCGACCTCAAATTTACCTGGACCGTCTCAGACTCCTCCCTCCCCTTCCTAGACCTCTCCATTTCTATCTCGGAGGACCGACTCAACACGGACATTTACTATAAACCGACTGACTCCCACAGCTACCTAGATTACACCTCCTCCCACCCTACCCCCCCGTAAAAACGCCATCCCATATTCCCAATTCCTTCGCCTCCGCCACATCTGCTCCCAGGAGGACCAATTCCAATATCGAACAACCCAGATGGCCTCCTTCTTCAAAGACTGCAATTTCCCCTCAGACGTGGTTGATGATGCGCTCCACCACATCTCCTCCACTTCCCGATCCTCCGTCCTTGAACCCCGCCCCTCCAATCGCCACCAGGACAGAACCCCACTGGTCCTCACCTACCACCCCATCAACCTCCAGATACATCGTATCATCCTTCGTCATTTCTGCCACCTCCAAACAGACCCCACCACCAAGGATATATTTCCCTTCCCTCCCCTATCAGCGTTCCGGAAAGACCAGTCCCTCCACGACTCCCTTGTCAGGTCCACACCCCCCACCAACCCAACCTCCACTCTCGGCACCTTCCCCTGCAACCACAAGAAATGCAAAACTTGCGCCCACACCTCCCCCCTCACTTCCCTCCAAGGCCCCAAGGGACACTTCCATATCCATTCACAAATTCACCTGCACCTCCACACACATCATTTACTGCATTTGCTGCACCCGATGTGGCCTCCTCTATATTGGGGAGATAGGCCGCCTACTTGCGGAACGTTTCAGAGAACACCTCTGGGACACCCGGACCAACCAACCCAACCGCCCCGTGGCTGAACACTTCAACTCCCCCTCCCACTCCACCAAGGACATGCAGGTCCTTGGACTCCTCCATCGCCAGACCATAGTAACACGACGGTTGGAGGAAGAGCGCCTCATCTTCCACCTAGGAACCCTCCAACCACAAGGGATGAACTCAGATTTCTCCAGCTTCCTCATTTCCCCTTCCCCCACCTTGTCTCAGTCCCAACCCTCGAACTCAGCACCACCTTCTTGACCTGCAATCTTCTTCCCAACCTCTCCGCCCCTACCCCCTCTCCGGTCTGCCACCCTCACCTATCGTATTCCTAACGCTCCTCCCCCAAGTCCCTCCTCCCTACCTTTTATCTTAGCCTGCTTGGCACACCCTCCTCATTCCTGAAGAAGGGCATATGCCCCAAACGTCGATTCTCCTGCTCCTTTGATGCTGCCTGACCTGCTGCGCTTTTCCAGCAACACATTTTTCAGCACTTCTTACATGCCAAACAATATAAGCAGCAAGTGATAGTCAGAGCTAAGCAAAAGGGAGAGGTTAGGGACGGAAAAGTCTTTTTGTCTTTAGAGCATCGGGGACTGAGGGGGGACCTTACAGAAGTGTATAAGATCATGAGAGGCATGGATAAGGTGAATACACTCAATCTCTTTCCCAGGGTTGTGGAATTGAGGACTAGAGGGTATCAGGTTAAGGTTAGAGGGGAAAGAATAAAAGGGAACCCGAGGAGCAACTTCTTTACACAGAGGGCGGTACACCTATGAAATGAGCTGCCAGTGGAAGTGGTTGAGGCGGGTACATTAACAACATTTAAAAAGCATTTGGACAAATACACAGATAGGAAAGGATTAGAAGGATATGGGCCAAGTGCAGAGAAATGGGGTTAGTGTGGATGGATATTTTGGCCGGTACAGAACACTTTGGGCCAAAGGGCCTGTCTTTGTATTGTCAGATTCTATGAATCTATGACTCTATCCTATAACCAACGGATCAGACCGAAGCTCTGCAGTCCTTCCACATCCAGTCGTGAATGGAGGTGGACAATTTAACAGCTCACTGGAATTGAATTAAATTGAATTGAATTGAATTGAATTGAATTTATTGTCACATGTACCGAGGCACGGTGAAAAGCTTTGTCTTGTGAGCAATACAGGCAGATCACAGAGTTAAGAAGCCTAGATCAGTAAATAATAGGTAAACAGCGGCAAAAACAAAAACACAGGTACAGGCAAATGCTAAGAGTTTATGAGTCTATTCAGTATTCTAACAACAGTAGGGTAGAAAGTGTTTCGAAACCGGCTGGTGCATGTGTTCAGGCTTCTGTACCTTCTCCCTGACGGTAGAGGTTGTAGAAAAACATTGCCAGGGTGGGGTGGATCTTTGAGAATGCTGGTGGCCTTTCCTTGACAGTGGGCCTGGTAGATGGATTCTATAGATGAGGGGGTTGGCCTTTGTGATTGTCCAGGTCGAGTTCACCACTCTCTGTAACTGTCTCCAATCTTGAATGGTACAGTTGCCGTACCAGGTAGTGAGACATCCAGACAGAATGCTGTCAATGACATACCTATAAAAGTTGGCGAGGATATTCACCGTCATGCCAAATTTCCTCAGCTGCCTGAGGAAGAAGAGACGTTGTTGGGCCTTTGTAACCAGTACGTCCACATGAAGAGTCCAAGAAAGCTTGTTGTGGATGACCACTCCCAGGAGCTTTACACTCTCCACTAGTTCCACCTCTGTGCTGTTAATGTGTAGGGGGGCACATGAGTAACATCCCACCGAACGTCAATAATGAGTTCCTTGGTTTTGCCAACATTGAGAGCAAGGTTGTTCTCAGTGCATCATTTTTCCAGGTCTTCCACCTCCTGTCTGTAGTCTGTTTCATTGCCACCTGAAATTTGACCAACTATGGTGGTGTTATCAGCGAACTTGTAAATGACACTAATCTGATATTTAGCGACGCAGTCTTGGGTATACAGTGAGTACAGTAGGGGGCTGAGTACGCACCCTTGAGGGGGGTTCCAGTGTTGAGTGTTAGTGAGGATGAAATATTGTCCCCAATCTTCACAGATTGTGGCCTGTGGGTCAGGAAACTGAGGATCTAGTTGCAGCGAGTGGAGCTTAATCTGAGATCACTCAGCACAGTGGCTCAGTGGCAGCACAGTAGCTCATTGATTAGCACTGCTGCCTCACAGTGCCAGCGACTTGTGTTCAATTCCTGCCTCTGGCAACTGTGTGGAGTATGCATGTTCTCCTTGTGTCTGCGTGGATTTCCTCTGGGTGCTCTGGTTTCCTCCCACAATCCAAAAAATGTGCAGATCAGGTGAATTGGCCATGCTAAATTGCCTACAGTGTGAGGTGCATTTGTCAGGGGTAAATGTAGGGGAATGGGTCTGGGTGGGTTAATCTTTGGAGGGTCAGTGTGGACTTGTTGGGCTGAAGGGCCTGTTTCCATACTATAGGGAATCTAATCTAATCACTAAATTTAGTTATCAGTCTCAACGGGATAATAGTATTGAAGCTGAACTGTAGTCAATGAGTAGGATTCTTGCATAGCTGTTCTAAGGAGGAGTGAAGGGCAAGTGATATGACATCTGATGTGGATGTGTTGGTCCGTTAGGCAAATTGGAGTGGGTCAAGAGTAGTGGGGAGGCTGGAGTTGAATAATGCCATGAGCAGCCTTTCAAAGCACTTCATGAAGCTCCACAAACATCTCTATCCTAAATGATGGAGGAGCCCAGCGCATCAGTGCAAAAGCTAAGGCAGATGCATTCACAACAATCTTCAGTGAGAAGTGCCAAGTGGATGATTCAACTCGGCCTTCTCCAGTGATCCCCAGCATCACAGATACCAGTCTTAAATCAATTCGATTAACTTCATATGATATCAAGAAACGTTTGGAGAAGCTAGATACTGCAAAGGTGATGGGCCCTGATAACATTGCAGCAATAATATTGAAGACGTGCTCCAGAACTTGTCACCCCCATAGCCAAGCTGTTTCAGTGATGTTCCAAGACTGGTATCCATTCGACAATGTGCAAACTTGCCGAAGTATATCCTGTACATAAAAAGCAGGACGAAATCCAACCCAGCCAATTACCGCCCCATCAGCCTACTCTCCATCATCAGTAAAGTGATGGAAGGGGTCATCAAAAGAGCTATCAAGCAGCACCTGCTCAGCAATAACCTGCTCAGTGACGCCCAGTTTGGGTTCCCCCAGAGTCACTCAGCTCCTGACCTCATTACAGCCTTGGATCAAACATGGACAAAAGAGCTGGATTCCAGAGGGGAGGGGAGAGGGACAGCCCTGACATCAAGGCTGCATTCAACCGAGTGTGGCATCAAGGAGCCTGGACGAAACTGGAATCAGTGGGTATCGGGGCAAACACTCCCCTGGTTAGAGTCAAACCTGAGACATAGGAAGATGGTTGTGGTTGTTGGAGGTCTGTCATCTCAGCTCCAGGACATCTCTGCCGGCGTCCCTCAGGGTAGTGTCCGAGGCCCAACCATCTTTAGCTGCTTCATCAATGACCTTCCCTCCACCACAAGGTCAGAAGTTCACCAATGATCACACATTGTTCACCATGCACGACTCCTCAGATACTGAAGCAGCCAATGTTCAAATGCACAAAATCTGGACAATATCCAGGCTAAGCTGACAAGCGGCAAATAACATTTGAATCAATGCCACACTATGATTATCACCAATAGTAGTCAATCTAACTACCATGCCTTGACATTCAATGGTATTACCATCACTGAATCCCACTCTATCAACATCCTGGAGGTAATCATTGACCAGAAACTCAACAGGACTCACCTGTGGCTATGAGAGCTGGTCAGAAGCTCGGAATAGTGTCGGAGATAACTCACCTCCTGTCTCCCTAAAGGCTGTCCACCATCTCCAAGGCACAAGTCAGGAGTGTGATGGAATACTCTCCACCTACCTGGATGGGGGCAGCTCCAATAACACTCAAGAAGTTTGACACCATCCAGAACAAAGCAGCCCCCTTGATTGGCAGCACATCCATAAACATCCACTTACACACTTAATGTTAAAATCCTGGGGAGTGTTGCAGAACAAAGAGACCTTGGAGTGCAGCTTCATAGCTCCTTGAAAGTGGAGTCGTAGGTAGATAGGACAGTGAAGAAGGCATTGCTTTGGTATGCTTTCCTTCATTGGTCAGAGTATTGCGTACAAGGAGTTGGGAGGTCATGTTGAGGCTGTACAGGACATTGGTTAGGCCACTGTTGGAATATTGCATGCAATTACAGTTTCCCTGATATGGGAAGGATGTTGTGAAACTTGAGAGTTCAGAAAAGATCTACAAGTGTTGGAGGATTTGAGCTATAGGGAGAAGCTGAATAGGCTGGGGCTATTTTCTCTGGAGTGTTGGAAGCTGAGGGGTGACCTTATAGAGATTTTAAAAATTATGAGGGGCATGGATAGGATAAATAGACAAGGTATTTTCCATGTGGTGGGGGATTCCAGAACTAGAGGTTTAGGGTGAGAGGGGAAAGATATAAATGAAACCTAAGGGGCAACCTTTTCATGCAGAGGGTGGTGCGTGTATGGAATGAGCTGCCAGAGGAAGTGGTGGAGGCTGGTACAATTACAGCATTTAAAAGGGATCTGGAAGGGTATAAGACTAGGAAGGTTTGGATGGATATGGGCCAAATGTTAGTAAATGGGACTACATTAATTTAGGATATCTGGTCGGCATGGATGAGTTGGACCAAAGAGTCTTTTTCTGTGCTGTACATCTCTATGATTCTATAACTGGTCTGTAATTCTCTGGTTTTCCTCTATCACGGTTCTTAAAGAGTAGAGTGACATGAGCAAATTTCCACTCCAGAGGTGCAACTCCTGAATCCAGAAGACTCTGAAAGATTATGGTTTGGGTATCAGCAATGTGCTTTCTTCCCTTCTTGAACATTCGGGGATGGGAACGGTCAGGACCTGGGGATTTGTCACTCTTCAGTTCCATCATTTTCTGATTATTGATCATTTACTTAAATCAATGTCCTTCATCCTCTGTTAATATCTTTGGGACCTTCAGTAAGCTGTGCTTCCTTCCTGCTGTAAAAACTGAAGTGAAATAATCATTCAGCATGTCTGCTATTTCCCCATGGTCACTGACAATATCCCCATTCCCAGCCTTCAGTGGGCCCTAACCAGCTCCTTTCCCCTTATATCACTAAAAGCATCACATCTCATTGTCTTTTCTGTCCATTGAAGTTTCTTTTCATAATATTTTCCAGCCACTCTTCTCACGTTTTGTCACCCTTTGTTGGTCTTTATATTTGTCCCATTCTGTGGAACCTGTTATGTTATTTCTGGTTTTATATGCCCTTCCTTTTAATTTGATGCTGTCGCTTACCTCCTTGTATGTTTTCTATCGACAGGTGGAGCTTTTCATTCTCATGGGGACAAACTGCTTCTGAGTGGCAATAGGTGTTTCTTTGAAACTCTCCACGTTCCTCAGTTTTCCTACCGATTAACAGAGCTTCCCAGTTTACTGCGGACAATCTCCGGTTCACCCCGTTAAAGTCTGTCTTACTTCAATCCAAAATTCTAGCGTCCGATCTTTGCTTAGCTTTAAAAAACACTCGATCATGTTAAGATTAAAATCCCCCATTAGTACTATCCTGGCTTTGCTCCTTAGTTGAAAAATGTGGTGCTGGAAAAATACAGCAGGCCAGGCAGCATCCAAGGAGCAGGAGAATCGATATTTCGGGCATTATCCCTTCTTTAGGAATGAGGCTGGTGTGCCAAGCGGGCTGAGATAAAAGGTGGGGGGAGGGAATTTGGGGGAGGGGCGCTGGGAATACGATAGGTGGAATGAGTGATTGGCCAGAGAGGGGGTGGGGTGGAGTGGTCAGGAAGAAGATTGCAGATCAAGAGGGCGGTGCTGAATCCGTGGGTTGGGACTGAGATAAGGTGGGGGGAGGGGAACTGAGGAAGCTGGAGAAATTTACATTCATCCCGTGTGGTTGGAGGGTTCCTAGGCGGAAGATGAAGCGCTCTTCCTCCAGGCGTCGTGTGGTCAGGGTCTGGCGATGGAAGAGGCCAAGGACCTGCATGTCCTTGGCGGAGTGGGAGAGGGAGCTAAAGTGTTCAGCCACGAGGTGGTTGAGTTGGTTGGTGTGGGTGTCCCAGAGATGTTCCCTGAAACGTTCCGCAAGTAGGCGGCCTCTCTCCCCAATGTAGAGGAGGCCATATCGGGTGCAGCAGCTACAGTAAATGATGTGTGTGGAGGTGCAGGTGAATTTGCAACGGATTTGGAAGGATCCCTTGGGGCCTTGGAGGGAGGTGAGGGGGAAGGTGTGGTCGCAAGTTTTGCATTTCTTGCAGTTACAGGAGAAGGTGCTGGGAGTGGAGGTTGGGTTGGTGGGGGGTGTGGACCTGACGAGGGAGTCACGGAGGGACTGGTCTTTCCGGAACGCTGATAGGGGTGGAGAGGTGGGATAGGGGTGATTCTGTTTATAATCAGTGATGTTACTCCAGCACCTTTGCCATTTTCTCTATCCTTCCTGTAAACATTATATCCTGGTCATGATTTGGAGATGCCAATGTTTGACTGGGATGTACAAAGTTAAAAATCACACAACACCAGGTTATAGTCCAACAGATTTATTTGGAAACATTAGTTTTCAGAGCACTGCTCCTTCCACCTGACAACCACCCGATGAAGGAGCAGCGCTCCAAAAGCTAGTATTTCCAAATAAACTTGTTAGACCATAACCTGGTGTTGTATGATTTTTAACTTTATATTCTGGTGTGTTTAGTTCCCAGTCCTGATTGTCCTGCAGCCATGCCTCTGTTGTGGTGACTGTATCATCATTTCCAATTTGACTCTGTGCAGTTGTATAAAGAACTCGAAGAATGGCCATCTTCTGTTCCTACTTCATATTGCCTGATGGTGCTGGCTCAGTGATAGTGTTATGAATGGAGGTCAAACCCTTCTGTTAATTTGAACAAAACATTTAGGAAAGTTAGCCTCGTTATCTGTGAAAATGTAAGGGAGTGACAGAGAACTCCTCATTTCCACTACTGACAGAAAAATGACAATTTATTTTCCTAACTCTAATAGTGAGCAGTAAACAAAACTATTCTCAAACCAAAAACTCTTTCCCCTAACTGAACCCAATCCTATGAACATGCTGTTCCACTAACACATTTTTTAACCTCATCTCAAGTCCACACAGTCTCTGTCTTCTCCGCTGTCTTCAATTTTCCACTTGCTGATCTCTCTGGGTCCTCATCGTTATTTTTACTGTGAGTATGTTTTACAAGAAAAGGTATCTTTGATAGTGAGTGTTTTCTAATTTCTGGAAGAGCAAGGTGTTAATTGGGCAGCTCGCTGTCCGGCTTGACAGCAGTTGCTCTGCTGATTGGTGACAGTTGCTCTTGACCAACTCTCAAAATGCACGCACTTTTATACCCCCAATATCATACTGTCTCATTGGTCTGGTGTTGTCAATACAATAAATTCAAACTCGATTGGATTTTAATATCCTGGGCATTATTTAAACTAATTGTTTAACAGCAACCAAAACTCAGGTATCCCTTTAACAGCCAATTGTTACATGTAGAGATGGAAATGTGTTGCTGGAAAAGCGCAGCAGGTCAGGCAGCATCTAGGGAACAGGAGAATCGACGTTTCGGGCATTAGCCCTTCTTCAGGAATCATCAGGAATTGTTACATGTAGCAATTTTGGAACCGCCCGTGCCCCAGCCGTTCTGTTTGTGCAGCTAAGCCTGCAATTGAAGTTTACTTCAAGATTCAGAAAACATTTCCTGTTTTAACATGAACATACACTCATTCAACTTCGTAACATCTCACCCCTTGAGAAACAAATGAACCATCATAATGAAAAGATAGGCTTCATCTTTTTTCTCTTTCTTAATCCCATTACCATGAAATACATATGTCGTTAGTCTTAGTTATACCTTTCATTTTAATTCTGCACACATGTATAATGTCGGAATTGATCTGGTCCAATCTTATCTCCACCGTTTCTTTTAAATCTGGGATGACATTTATATACAATCACACTCTTACAGCCCGCAATATGTACAATTTGTAAATTAAAAGTCTGTAAGATATGACTCCATCAAAACAATCTTATATTTTTGCTTTTAAATCTCTCCAAAAAATATGAGAATATTGTGGTCGGTGTACACATTGTTCATCATATAAATATTAAAATATTATAAGGCCAGCGTGAAACTCAGTAACTCTTTGTTGATAATAGAGTATTTTCTCTGGTGGATATTGCATTTCTTTTGAAAAGTAGCCAGTTGGCCATTCAATTCCATCATCATCTTATTGCATCAATATAGCTCCAGTTCTTATACCATTAGCATTGATTGCAACATTGAAGTGTTTCAAAAAAATTGGTGTAGCTAAAACTGGTGTGGTGTTAGTATGGCTTTTTAATTCACCAATGCCCCCTGACATTGTTCTGTCCACCGAAATTCTGTGTTCTTCTTCAGCAAATCTGTTAGTGGTGCCACTACATTGCTGATATTTGGTATAAAGTTCCAGGAGAATTCATTCAGTCCCAAAAATCAAACCAGCTGTTCCTCTGAAGATAGTCATGGAAATTCCTTGATGGCCTTTGTCTTTGTGTTCCTTGGGGTCAGCCTTCCATGACCAATTTTATATCCCAAGACCATCACCTCTGCCTTTGTGAATTCAGTTTTATCATACTGAATGCTTTTTGTAATTATTCAAAGAGCTCTGCCAACTGTACCATAAATGGCTAAAGATTACCGCATCATCAAGATATACGGCACAAGTTTTTTATCCAACCACAACTCTGTTCATGAGTCTTTGGAATATGGCTGGTCCATCACTTTGAATTGATTTAGTCCATCTGGGTTTACAAACACAGAAACTTCTTTCACTTTCTCTGATGAAAGTATCTACCAATAAACACACAGTAAGTCCAACTTCTTGATGTAAATGGCTTGTCCAACATTTTCTATACAGTCCTCCAATCTTGGTGTTGGATTGGAGTCTGACTTAGTTTTGGCATTGACCTTCTGATACTGCACAAAACTGTTTATTTCCCTTCAGATTGGTAACTAGTATAATCAATAAACTTCACTCACTCTGACTCAATTCAATTATGTCTTTGTTGAGCATCACATTGATTTCATTCTTGAGTGGATTAAGCCTGTCGAGGTATAATTTTATTGGAATAGCATTCCCTACTTCCACGTCATGCACACTAATATTAGTCCTCCAATCTTATTCCTGCATATGTCCTCATACTGCTGCAACAAACCTTTTAACTGGGGTCTTTGCTCCTGAGACAGATAGCTCACTATCCTATCCCATTCTTCAAGGACTTCCTCATTATTTAATGTATTATGAGTCACATCAAAATCTGCGGCACCTGGATTTGATTCCTCACTCTGTGGAGCAGTAACTGTTACGACATGGAGGTGAACGTCTCTGTTAATTAAACCAAACACCAAGAACAGCTCACCTCATCTCGTAATCTGTTAACATATGAGTGACAGGGAACTCCCAAATTCCACTGTTTTAAAGAAATGAATATCAATTTATTTTTTAACTCAAAAAGTGAACATTCAACAACTATTCACAACTCTAAACCCTCTTCTCTTAACTGCTTACTATCTGCTTCCAGCTCTATAACAATATGCTGTTCCAATCAAACACTTACTAAAATTACATCAACTTAATTTCAAAACCATACAGTGGTTATGACATCTTCTGTGTCTTCACTCTTCCAGCTGCTGATTTCCCTGGCGTCATCCTCTTACTTTTTTGATGTTGGCAAAATAATAAATTCAAACTCAATTTAGTTTTAGTATCCTAGGGCATAACTTAAACTGATGTGGAAGGATCCTTTGGGACCTTGAATGGAGGTGAAGTGGGAGGTTTGGGCACAGGTTTTGTGGCAACAAGGGGAAGATGCCAGGAGAGGAGAGTGGGTTGGTGGAGGGTGTCAACCTAATAATGGAGTTGCGGGGGGAATGGTTTCTGTAGAATGCTGATAGGGGTGGGGAAGGAAATATATCACTAGTGGTGGGGTCTGACTGTAGCTGGCAGAAATGGCAGAGGATGATGCACTGTATCCGGAAGTTGGTGGGGTGGAAGGTCAGAAGCAGAGGGTTCTGTCTTTGTTGCAATTGGAGAGGGGAGGGGTTCAAGGGCGAAGGTGTGGGCAGTGGAGAAGATTTGCTGGAGGGCAATGTTGACCATGTGGGAGGGGATAATGTGGCTTTTGAAGTAAGAGGCCATCTAGGATGTTCTGGAGTGGAATTGGTCCTCCTGGGAGCAGACGTAGCGGAGGCTGAGGAATTGGGAATAAGGGATGGCGTTTTACAGGTGTGATCATCTCGGACACCTCCCTTCCCCTTCCTGGACCTCTTCATTTCCCTTTCCAGTGACCGACTCAACACGAACATCTACTTCAAACACACTGACCCCTACAGTTACCTGGACTACACCTCCTCCCACTCCCCCTCCTGTAAAAATTACTCCCAATTCCACTGCGTCCCCCATCACCTCTATCCAAGGCTCCCAAAGGATTCTTCCACATCCAGCAGAGATTTTCCTGCATGTCCATTCTCACCGACTGTGTCTGTTGCTCTTGATGTGGTCTCCTCTGCACTGGGGAGACAGGATGCCAACTTGCAGAATGTTTCAGAGAACATTTCTGGGACACACGCACCAAACAACCTTACTGCCCTGTGGCCGACACTTCAACTCCCCGTTCCACTCCACCAAAGGCATACAAGCCCTGGGCCTCCTCCACCGCCAAATCTTAGCCACCTGATGCCTGGAGGAAGATCACCTCACCTTCCGTCTTGGGACCCTCCAACCACACGGGATCAATGCGGATTTCACCAGTTTCCTCATTTCTCCTCCCCCACCTTACCCCAGATCCAATCTTCCAGCTCAAGACTGCTCTCTTGACCTGTCTAAAAGTATGGCCTTCCTCTGTCTTTCTAAACTTTCTTGGCAATTTTGGGAAGCATCTTTAAACCCCAGAATCTCTTTAATAATGTTAAGATGTTTTTCCTTCGCTATTAATTCAACCAACCACAAGTAACCAAAATTAAACTGATTTTTCTCATCTATTTTATTTAAAGATCTAGGGCACTATTCGCCAAGTGTTTAAAATCTACTGGGACCTTTCATACCCCAAATCTGTTCAAACCTGTTCAAATGCGTCTAGATGCTGGACCTGATCTGTCCAGATCTGTCCAATCCCAGAAGATGAGCCCCCAAACTGTAATAATGCAGAGGCCAAAGCCATCTGTAAAATCAAAGCCCCAGAAAAGCTCAGCTCACTTCATAGTCTGTAAAATGTGAGGGAGGGATAGAGAACTCCTAATTGCCACTATTTACAGAAAATTAACAACTTATTTCCTTAACTCTAATAGTGAACTCTAAACAAAACAATTCACAAACCAAACATCCTTTCCCTTTACTAAACACAATCTTATTAACAAGCTGTACCAAAAACACACTAAACATTGCACTAACTTAATCTCAAGTCCACACAGTCTCTATCTTCCCCACTGTCTTCAGTCTTCCACCTGCTGATCTCTCTGAGTCATCATCTTTCATTTACTGTGAGTATGTTTCACAGGAAAAGGTACCTTTTTTGAGAGAGAGGGTCTTCTAATTTCTTGGAGAACAAGATATTAGATGGACAGTTATCCTGGGTATAATTTAAACTAATTGTTTAAATTTGAATTATTCTCAAAACAGCAACCAAAACTCAGGTATCCCTTTAACAGCCAATTGTTACATGTGTCGATTTTGGAAGTGCCCGTGCCCCAACCGTTCTGTTTGTGCAGCTGAGCCTGCAATTGAAGTTTACTTCAAGATTCAGAAAACACTCTCTATTTTCAAGTGAACATCAACTCATTCAACTTTGCAACAGCAGGGATACCAAAACTGAAGCAGAAGAACCCTGCAATACTTGGGGTAGCAGAGACACCAAATGCCTCTGTTATAGTATCGCTAATCAGGAACAGTTTGTCAGTACCATAAGTGCAGGGGATGGCTGTGTCAAGAGTGGCATATGTACCACATTGAGATGGTAAAGGAACAAATACAATACTCATACTCCTTAATCTCCATGTTGCTGAACCTGCTGAGACCAGTATTCATAGAAGTGATAACCCAAGAGGGAGGTAGACAAAAGATGGGGAACCGTAGACTGGTTAGCTTAACCTCTGTAGTGGGGAAGATGCTTAAGTCTATTACCAAGGAAGAAATAGCAGGACATCTCAAAATAAATTGTCCCGTTGGACAGATGCAGCATGAGTTCATGAAGGGCAGATCATGCTGAACTAATCTTTTAGAATTCTATGAAGACATTACAAGCAAGGTGGACAATGGGGATCCAGTGGATGTGGTGTACCTAGATTTCCAAAAAGCCTTTGACAAGGTGCCACACCTGAGACTGCTGCATAAGATAAGGATGCATGGTGTTAGGGGTAAAGTATTAGTGTGGATTGGTTGACTGACAGGAAGCAAAGAGTGGGGATAAATGAGTGCTATTCTAGTTGACGATCAGTGACGAGTCGAAAGTGAGGACTGCAGATGCAGGAGATCAGAGTTGAGAGTGTGGTGCTGGAAACGCACAGCAGGTCAGGCAGCATCCGAGGAGCAGGAGAGTTAATGTTTCGGGCAAAAGCCCTTCATCAGGAATCAGTAACTAGTGGTGTACCTCACTCTAGCTACACAATAGACCAGTGATGTTAGTTCCCATTATCTCTTTAGTTGTACATTCTACTTAATGTTATTCTAACATCATGCTAAGATATTTATTGTTTCCTCTGCTACAGTGATCTTCCATCCCAGACTAACCTATCATGATAGATATTTAGCTATTCCGTCTATTACAATAGTCTCCTGTCTCAAGCTGAATTTACTAACTATTAATTAGATATTTTAATGTCATGTCCCAAATATTTATGGTCCCAATCCTGTCATAATAACACTTAACAGAGAAACTTGCTTTATTACTTGTGTTATCTCATCTCATCATAGTGACCTTTCAGCCTTAACCTTACTCTGCTAATTGGTATAAGAAAATTCCACTATGGTTATCCCATCCTGCCTTCCACAGAACAGATTGCCAGTGGGCTTCATGCTTTAACCCTACCCATGCTTTCATGTTCTTTATTTTCCATACTCTCCAGCCCCAACCCCCCTCCCATTTATTCCTCCACCCCAGAGGCTCCCTGCCCCGTTCCTGATGAAGGGCTTTTGCCCGAAATATCGATTTTCCTGCTGCTTGGATGCTGCCTGTCCTGCTGTGCTTTTCCAGCACCACTCTAATCTTGTCCCTACAGTCTATCCAAACTAGACTCAAAGATGCTGTTCTGGATATACACAACAGTCCCAATAAGCAAACTTCCTTTAAAGCCCAGTCTAAATGGAACAAAGGCTTACAGGTTGAAGTTGAAGGACAGAAAGAGAGAGAGAGTTTCCACACATCTCCCTATTGAACATCCAACCAGTTCAAGACTGAACTAAAACTGCTCAGCTCAGCTAGAGAGCTGACCACTCCCCTTTCATTGTACAGGTCACTTCTAAAACATGACCACTTTGGCCTGAAGTCTCATCTGTTTACATATAAACAAAAGGCCTCTCAAAATCCTTTTCATCTCTGGACCAAATGTAATTGATCGGAGCCCGGCCTGGTTTATTGACTTACTGAAAAAAAATCAAGGACAGGGTCTCCTTCAGCCAAGGAACAGCTTTTACAAAAAAAAGGGACTCACTTTGTGACAGTTGCCACCCAGGTTGTTAGGGCTGTTAAGAAGGCACATGGTGTATGGGCTTTTATTGGTAGAGGGATTGAACTTTGGAGCCACGAGGTCATGCTGCAGCTGTGCAAAACTCTGATGTGGTCGCGCTTGGAGTATTGTGTACAGTTCTGGTCACCGCATTATCGGAAGTATGTGGAAGTTTTAGAAAGGGTTCAAAGATGATTTACTGGAATGTTGCCTGGTACGGAGGGAAGGTCTTGTGAAGAATAGCTGAGGGACTTGGGGCTGTTTATGTTAGAGAGAAGAAGGTTGAGAGGTGACTTTATAGAGGCATACAAGATAATCAGAGGGTTAGATAGGGTGGACAGGGACAGCCTTTTTCCTCAGATGGTGATGGCTAGCACGAGGGGTGATAGATATAGGACAGATGTCAGAGGCAGTTTCTTTACTCAGAGAGTAGTAAGGCCATGGAATGCCCTGCCTGCAACAGTAGTAGACTCGCCAACTTTAAGGACATTTAAATGGTCATTGGTTGAACTTATGGATGAAAATGGGATAGTGTAGGTTAGATGGGTTTCAGATTGGTTTCACAGGTCGGCACATCATTGAGGGCCAAAAAGCCTGTACTGCTCTGGAATGTTCTTTGTTCTATGCTGAATGTGAAGTCATCCATTTTGGAAGGAATAGCAGTGAAAAGGACAGTTACTTGAATGGTAAAAAACTGCAGCAAGCTGCTATGTAGAGGGACCTGGGTGTCCTTGTACATGAATCACAGAAGGTTGGTTTGCAGGTCTGACAGGTAATTAAGAAGGCAAAAGGGATTTTGTTCTTCATTGCTGAAGGGATTGAGTTTAAAAGCAGGGAGGTTATGTTACAGCTGTATAGGGTGCTGCAGGTTTGGTCTCCTTACTTGAGAGAGGATATACTGGCTGTGGAGGGGCTGCAGAGGAGGTTCACTCGGTTCATTCTGTCGTTGAGGAGGTTGGCTCATGAGGAGAAACTGAGTAGACTCGGAATATGCTCATTGGTATTTAGAAGAATTAGGGGGAATTTTATGGAAGCATATAAATTATGAAGGGAATCGTAGAAGTATGAAGATGTTTCCATTGGCAGGTGAGACTAGAACAAGAGGGCATAGCCTCAAGATTAGAGGGAGCAGATTTAGGACTGATCTGAGAAGGAACTTCTTCATCCAGAGGATTGTTAATCCATGGAATTCCTCCCCCAGGGAAGTAGTTGATGCTACTTAGAGTCATAGAGATGTACAGCACGGAAACAGACCCTTCGGTCCAACCCATCCATGCCGACCAGATATCCCAACCCAATCTAGTCCCACCTGCCAGCACCCGGCCCATATCCCTCCAAACCCTTCCTATTCATATCCCCATCCAAATGTCTCTTAAATGTTGCAATTGTACCAGCCTCCACCACTTCCTCTGGAAGCTCATTCCATACACGTACCACCCTCTGTGTGAAAAAGTTGCCCCATAGGTCTCTTTTATATCTTTCCCCTCTCACCGTAAACCTATGCCGTCCAGTTCTGGACTCCCCGACCCCAGGGAAAAGACTTTGTCTATTTACCCTATCCATGCCCCTCATAATTTTGTAAACCTCTATAAGGTCATCCCTCAGCCTCCGACGCTCCAGGGAAAACAGCTCCAGCCTGTTCAGCCTCTTTCAATAGCTCAGATCCTCCAACCCTGGCAACATCCTTGTAAATCTTTTCTGAACCCTTTCAAGTTCCACATCTTTCCGATAGGAGGGAGACCAGAATTGCACGCAATATTCCAACAGTGGCCTAACCAATGTCCTGTACAGCTGCAACATGACCTCCCAATCCCTGTACTCAATACTCTAACCAAAACACTTTTAAAAGTAGGGTAGATTTTTTTTTGAAAAATAAAGCATTTAAGGAATACGGTGAGAGCGCGGGTAAGTGGAGCTGAGTCCATGAAATGATCAGCCATGATATTATTGAATGTGGAGCAGGCTCAGGGGCAAATGACTTACTCCTGCTCGCATGTTTGCTCAACTAATGCTGATTTTCATTTTCCAGAGGCCGCACTTTTCAAAATGACATAGATGGATCCTCAACCATTAGGAGTGTCTGTACAACATCGAGATCTGCAGGAGTGAACTCAGTGAGTATCCATTCTCCTTTCTGTTACTCCACTGCTGTGGGTTCTGTGCTGGATACACACAGCCTGCTGGCCCTGGAACTCTCAGCTGGGCAGCAGCTTTGGGTTCTCACATCTTCCTTCTGCTGTTTGGCCTCATTTCCAGCAGGGTTCAGCACAGCTGCTCAATGTGGTGGCCACCTTTACAGACACTTCTGCTCGAGTTTTGGGGGATCTTTGGTAAATGATTGTCATGAAGCTTTGAAAATGTCCGAGATGCATTTCTCTGCTCCCCGGCTGTGATGAAGCTCGGAATACAGAGCTTATTTTGGTCAACTGTTGCTGAGGTATATGGACAAAGGGGTCTAAGTGACTGGAACCAGGGTCTTAATGCTGGCGAGGTTGGCCTGAGAGAGAAAACACTGATATTGCAATACCCATCCTCCCACTGGGCTTTCAGGATCTTGCAGAGGCATCATTGTAGACTGTCTGTAATTCGAATGTTTATAGATGGTCAGGAAGGTGGAGTGACCAATAAACTATGGGTCTTGGTTAATCAAAGGAGCATTCTTTTATTACCTCTTCATTCATACAACACCAACACTTCCCCTCTGAGTGTTAGCGCATGCTTCGCCTCTGAGTGTGAGCACATCTCTTACCTCTGAGTGTGAGCACACACCTCACCTCTGAGTGTGAGCACATCCTTCACCTCTGAGTGTGAGTTCACGCTTCATCTCTGAATGTGAGCACATTGTTCACTTCTGAGTGTGAGCACAGCCTTCACCTCTGAGTGTGAGGACATCCTTCACCTCTGAGTGTGAGCACACACTTCATCTCTGAGTGTGAGCACATCTCTTACCTCTGAGTGTGAGCACACACCTCACCTCTGAGTGTGAGCACATCCTTCACCTCTGAGTGTGAGTTCACGCTTCATCTCTGAATGTGAGCACATTGTTCACTTCTGAGTGTGAGCACAGCCTTCACCTCTGAGTGTGAGGACATCCTTCACCTCTGAGTGTGAGCACACCCTTCATCTCTGAGTGTGAGCACACGCTTCACCTCTGAATGTGAGCACATCCTTCACCTCTGAGAGTGAGCACATCCTTCAGCTCTGAGTGTGAGTGTGACCTTCACCTCTGAGTATGAGCACAGCCTTCACCTCTGAGTGTGAGGACATCCTTCACCTCTGAGTGTGAGCACAGCCTTCACTTCTGAGTGTGAGCACACACTTCATCTCTGAGTGTGAGCATGTCCTTCCCCTCTGAATGTGAGTACATCCTTCCCCCCCAAGAGTGAGCACATCACTCACCTCTGAGAGTGAGCACATCCCTCACCTCTGTCTGTGAGCAAATCATTCAGCTCTGAGTGTGAGCATATCCTTCACCTCTGAGTGTGAGCATATCCTTCACATCTGTGTGTGAGCACATCCTTCCTCTCTGAGTATGAGCACACACTTCCCCTCTGAGTGTGATCACATCCTTCGCATCGGTGTGATCACACTCTTCACCTCTGAGTGTGAGCCCTCTGAGTGTGAGTACATCTTTAACGTCTGTGTGTGAGCACACACTTCACCTCTGAGTGTGAGCAATTCCTTCTTCTCTGAGTGTGAGCACATCTTTCCCCTCTGAGAGTGAGCATGTTTCTCCTCTCTGAGTATGAACACATCCCTCACCTCTGAGTGTGAGCACATCCTTCACATCTGAGTATGAGCACACCCTTCACCTCTGACTGTGATCATATCTTTCACCTCTGAGTGTGAGCATATCCTTCACCTCTGAGTGTGAGCACAGCCTTCACCTCTGAGTGTGAGGACAGACTTCACCTCTGATTGTGAGAACACGCTTCACCTCTGAATGTGAGCATACACTTAACTTCTGAGTGTGAGCACATCCTTCCCATCTGAGTGTGAGCACATCCTTCAGGTCTGAGTGTGAGCACATTTTTAACGTCTGTGTGTGAGCACACACTTCATCCCTGAGTGTGAGCATGTCCTTCCCCTCTGAATGTGAGTACATCCTTCCCCAGAGTGTGAGCACATCACTCACTTCTGAGTGTGAGCACATCCTTCCCCACTGAGTGTGAGCACATCACTCACCTCTGAGTGTGAGCAAATCCTTCCCCACTGAGTGTGAGCACATCACTCACCTCTGAGTGTGAGCAAATCCTTCCACTCTGAGTGTGAGCACATTACTCACCTCTGAATATGAGCACACACATAACCTCCGAGTGTGATCACATCCTTCACCTCTGAGAGTGAGCACATCCCTCACCTCTGAGTATGAGCACACACTTCACCTCTGAGTGTGAGCACGCCCTTCACCTCTGAGTGTGAACTCATCATTCACCTCTTAGTGTGAGCACATCCTTCACGTCTGAGTGTGAGCACACCCTTCACCTCTGAGTGTGAGCACACACTTCACCTCTGAGTGTGAGCACACCCTTCACCTCTGAGTGTGAACTCATCCCTCACCTCTGAGTGTGAGCACACCCTTCACCTCTGAGTGTGAGCATATCCTTCCGCTCTCAGTGTGAACACATCCCTCACCTCTGAGTTTGAGCACATCCTTCACCTCTGAGTGTGAGCATATCCTTCACATCTGTGTGTGAGCACATCCTTCACCTCTGAGTGTGAGCACACCCTTCACCTCTGAGTGTGAGCATACACTTCCGCTCTGAGTGTGAACACATCCCTCACCTCTGAGTGTGAGCACATCCTTCACCTCTGAGTGTGAGCACATCTTTAACATCTGTGTGTGAGCACACACTTCACCTCTGAGTGTGAGCAATTCCTTCTTCTCTGAGTGTGAGCACATCTTTCCCCTCTGAGAGTGAGCACGTTTCTCCTCTCTGAGTATGAGCACACCCTTCACCTCTGAGTGTGAGCACACCCTTCACCTCTGAGTGTGAACACATCCCTCACCTCTGAGTGTGAGCACATCCTTCACCTTAGAGTGTGAGGACATCCTTCACCTCTGAGTGTGAGGACATCCTTCACATCTGAGTGTGAGCACATCCTTCACCTCTGACTGTGATCATATCTTTCACCTTTGAGTGTGAGGACATCCTTCACCTCTGAGTGTGAGGACATCCTTCACATCTGAGTGTGAGCACACCCTTCACCTCTGAGTGTGAGCATATCCTTCCGCTCTCAGTGTGAACACATCCCTCACCTCTGAGTTTGAGCACATCCTTCACCTCTGAGTGTGAGCACATCCTTCACCTCTGAGTGTGAGCACATCTTTAACATCTGTGTGTGAGCACACACTTCACCTCTGAGTGTGAGCAATTCCTTCTTCTCTGAGTGTGAGCACATCTTTCCCCTCTGAGAGTGAGCACGTTTCTCCTCTCTGAGTATGAGCACACCCTTCACCTCTGAGTGTGAGCACACCCTTCACCTCTGAGTGTGAACACATCCCTCACCTCTGAGTGTGAGCACATCCTTCACCTTAGAGTGTGAGGACATCCTTCACCTCTGAGTGTGAGCACAGCCTTCACCTCTGAGTGTGAGCACAGACTTCACCTCTGATTGTGAGCACACGCTTCACCTCTGAATGTGAGCATACACTTAACTTCTGAGTGTGAGCACATCCTTCCCATCTGAGTGTGAGCACATCCTTCAGGTCTGAGTGTGAGCACATTTTTAACGTCTGTGTGTGAGCACACACTTCATCCCTGAGTGTGAGCATGTCCTTCCCCTCTGAATGTGAGTACATCCTTCCCCTGAGTGTGAGCACATCACTCACCTCTAAGTGTGAGCACATGCTTCCCCACTGAGTGTGAGCACGTCCCTCACCTCTGTCTGTGAGCAAATCATTCAGCTCTGAGTGTGAGCATATCCTTCACCTCTGAGTGTGAGCATATCCTTCACATCTGTGTGTGAGCACATCCTTCCTCTCTGAGTATGAGCACACACTTCCCCTCTGAGTGTGATCACATCCTTCGCATCGGTGTGATCACACTCTTCACCTCTGAGTGTGAGCCCTCTGAGTGTGAGTACATCTTTAACGTCTGTGTGTGAGCACACACTTCACCTCTGAGTGTGAGCAATTCCTTCTTCTCTGAGTGTGAGCACATCTTTCCCCTCTGAGAGTGAGCATGTTTCTCCTCTCTGAGTATGAACACATCCCTCACCTCTGAGTGTGAGCACATCCTTCACATCTGAGTATGAGCACATCCTTCACCTCTGACTGTGATCATATCTTTCACCTCTGAGTGTGAGCATATCCTTCACCTCTGAGTGTGAGCACAGCCTTCACCTCTGAGTGTGAGGACAGACTTCACCTCTGATTGTGAGCACACGCTTCACCTCTGAATGTGAGCATACACTCAACTTCTGAGTGTGAGCACATCCTTCCCATCTGAGTGTGAGCACATCCTTCAGGTCTGAGTGTGAGCACATTTTTAACGTCTGTGTGTGAGCACACACTTCATCCCTGAGTGTGAGCATGTCCTTCCCCTCTGAATGTGAGTACATCCTTCCCCTGAGTGTGAGCACATCACTCACCTCTGAGTGTGAGCACATCCTTCCCCAATGAGTGTGAGCACATCACTCACCTCTGAGTGTGAGCAAATCCTTCCCCACTGAGTGTGAGCACATCACTCACCTCTGAGTGTGAGCAAATCCTTCCACTCTGAGTGTGAGCACATCACTCACCTCTGAATATGAGCACACACATAACCTCCGAGTGTGATCACATCCTTCACCTCTGAGAGTGAGCACATCCCTCACCTCTGAGTATGAGCACACACTTCACCTCTGAGTGTGAGCACGCCCTTCACCTCTGAGTGTGAACTCATCATTCACCTCTGAGTGTGAGCACATCCTTCACGTCTGAGTGTGAGCACACTCTTCACCTCTGAGTGTGAGCACACACTTCACCTCTGAGTGTGAGCACACCCTTCACCTCTGAGTGTGAACTCATCCCTCACCTCTGAGTGTGAGCACATCCTTCACCTCTGAGTGTGAGCACACCCTTCACCTCTGAGTGTGAGCATATCCTTCACCTCTGAGTGTGAGCATATCCTTCCGCTCTGAGTGTGAACACATCCCTCACCTCTGAGTGTGAGCACATCCTTCACCTCTGAGTGTGAGCATATCCTTCACATCTGTGTGTGAGCACATCCTTCACCTCTGAGTGTGAGCACACCCTTCACCTCTGAGTGTGAGCATATCCTTCACCTCTGAGTGTGAGCATATCCTTCCGCTCTGAGTGTGAACACATCCCTCACCTCTGAGTGTGAGCACATCCTTCACCTCTGAGTGTGAGCACATCTTTAACATCTGTGTGTGAGCACACACTTCACCTCTGAGTGTGAGCAATTCCTTCTTCTCTGAGTGTGAGCACATCTTTCCCCTCTGAGAGTGAGCACGTTTCTCCTCTCTGAGTATGAGCACACCCTTCACCTCTGAGTGTGAGCACACCCTTCACCTCTGAGTGTGAACACATCCCTCACCTCTGAGTGTGAGCACATCCTTCACCTCTGAGTGTGAGGACATCCTTCACCTCTGAGTGTGAGGACATCCTTCACATCTGAGTGTGAGCACATCCTTCACCTCTGACTGTGATCATATCTTTCACCTCTGAGTGTGAGCATATCCTTCACCTCTGAGTGTGAGCACAGCCTTCACCTCTGAGTGTGAGGACAGACTTCACCTCTGATTGTGAGCACACGCTTCACCTCTGAATGTGAGCATACACTCAACTTCTGAGTGTGAGCACATCCTTCCCATCTGAGTGTGAGCACATCCTTCAGGTCTGAGTGTGAGCACATTTTTAACGTCTGTGTGTGAGCACACACTTCATCCCTGAGTGTGAGCATGTCCTTCCCCTCTGAATGTGAGTACATCCTTCCCCTGAGTGTGAGCACATCACTCACCTCTGAGTGTGAGCACATCCTTCCCCAATGAGTGTGAGCACATCACTCACCTCTGAGTGTGAGCAAATCCTTCCCCACTGAGTGTGAGCACATCACTCACCTCTGAGTGTGAGCAAATCCTTCCACTCTGAGTGTGAGCACATCACTCACCTCTGAATATGAGCACACACATAACCTCCGAGTGTGATCACATCCTTCACCTCTGAGAGTGAGCACATCCCTCACCTCTGAGTATGAGCACACACTTCACCTCTGAGTGTGAGCACGCCCTTCACCTCTGAGTGTGAACTCATCATTCACCTCTGAGTGTGAGCACATCCTTCACGTCTGAGTGTGAGCACACTCTTCACCTCTGAGTGTGAGCACCCGCTTCACCTCTGAGTGTGAGCACACCCTTCACCTCTGAGTGTGAACTCATCCCTCACCTCTGAGTGTGAGCACATCCTTCACCTCTGAGTGTGAGCACACCCTTCACCTCTGAGTGTGAGCATATCCTTCACCTCTGAGTGTGAGCATATCCTTCCGCTCTGAGTGTGAACACATCCCTCACCTCTGAGTGTGAGCACATCCTTCACCTCTGAGTGTGAGCATATCCTTCACATCTGTGTGTGAGCACATCCTTCACCTCTGAGTGTGAGCACACCCTTCACCTCTGAGTGTGAGCATATCCTTCACCTCTGAGTGTGAGCATATCCTTCCGCTCTGAGTGTGAACACATCCCTCACCTCTGAGTGTGAGCACATCCTTCACCTCTGAGTGTGAGCACATCTTTAACATCTGTGTGTGAGCACACACTTCACCTCTGAGTGTGAGCAATTCCTTCTTCTCTGAGTGTGAGCACATCTTTCCCCTCTGAGAGTGAGCACGTTTCTCCTCTCTGAGTATGAGCACACCCTTCACCTCTGAGTGTGAGCACACCCTTCACCTCTGAGTGTGAACACATCCCTCACCTCTGAGTGTGAGCACATCCTTCACCTCTGAGTGTGAGGACATCCTTCACCTCTGAGTGTGAGGACATCCTTCACATCTGAGTGTGAGCACATCCTTCACCTCTGACTGTGATCATATCTTTCACCTCTGAGTGTGAGCATATCCTTCACCTCTGAGTGTGAGCACAGCCTTCACCTCTGAGTGTGAGGACAGACTTCACCTCTGATTGTGAGCACACGCTTCACCTCTGAATGTGAGCATACACTTAACTTCTGAGTGTGAGCACATCCTTCCCATCTGAGTGTGAGCACATCCTTCAGGTCTGAGTGTGAGCACATTTTTAACGTCTGTGTGTGAGCACACACTTCATCCCTGAGTGTGAGCATGTCCTTCCCCTCTGAATGTGAGTACATCCTTCCCCTGAGTGTGAGCACATCACTCACCTCTGAATATGAGCACACACATAACCTCCGAGTGTGATCACATCCTTCACCTCTGAGAGTGAGCACATCCCTCACCTCTGAGTATGAGCACACACTTCACCTCTGAGTGTGAGCACGCCCTTCACCTCTGAGTGTGAACTCATCATTCACCTCTGAGTGTGAGCAATTCCTTCTTCTCTGAGTGTGAGCACATCTTTCCCCTCTGAGAGTGAGCACGTTTCTCCTCTCTGAGTATGAGCACACCCTTCACCTCTGAGTGTGAGCACACCCTTCACCTCTGAGTGTGAACACATCCCTCACCTCTGAGTGTGAGCACATCCTTCACCTCTGAGTGTGAGGACATCCTTCACCTCTGAGTGTGAGGACATCCTTCACATCTGAGTGTGAGCACATCCTTCACCTCTGACTGTGATCATATCTTTCACCTCTGAGTGTGAGCATATCCTTCACCTCTGAGTGTGAGCACAGCCTTCACCTCTGAGTGTGAGGACAGACTTCACCTCTGATTGTGAGCACACGCTTCACCTCTGAATGTGAGCATACACTCAACTTCTGAGTGTGAGCACATCCTTCCCATCTGAGTGTGAGCACATCCTTCAGGTCTGAGTGTGAGCACATTTTTAACGTCTGTGTGTGAGCACACACTTCATCCCTGAGTGTGAGCATGTCCTTCCCCTCTGAATGTGAGTACATCCTTCCCCTGAGTGTGAGCACATCACTCACCTCTGAGTGTGAGCACATCCTTCCCCAATGAGTGTGAGCACATCACTCACCTCTGAGTGTGAGCAAATCCTTCCCCACTGAGTGTGAGCACATCACTCACCTCTGAGTGTGAGCAAATCCTTCCACTCTGAGTGTGAGCACATCACTCACCTCTGAATATGAGCACACACATAACCTCCGAGTGTGATCACATCCTTCACCTCTGAGAGTGAGCACATCCCTCACCTCTGAGTATGAGCACACACTTCACCTCTGAGTGTGAGCACGCCCTTCACCTCTGAGTGTGAACTCATCATTCACCTCTGAGTGTGAGCACATCCTTCACGTCTGAGTGTGAGCACACTCTTCACCTCTGAGTGTGAGCACCCACTTCACCTCTGAGTGTGAGCACACCCTTCACCTCTGAGTGTGAACTCATCCCTCACCTCTGAGTGTGAGCACATCCTTCACCTCTGAGTGTGAGCACACCCTTCACCTCTGAGTGTGAGCATATCCTTCACCTCTGAGTGTGAGCATATCCTTCCGCTCTGAGTGTGAACACATCCCTCACCTCTGAGTGTGAGCACATCCTTCACCTCTGAGTGTGAGCATATCCTTCACATCTGTGTGTGAGCACATCCTTCACCTCTGAGTGTGAGCACACCCTTCACCTCTGAGTGTGAGCATATCCTTCACCTCTGAGTGTGAGCATATCCTTCCGCTCTGAGTGTGAACACATCCCTCACCTCTGAGTGTGAGCACATCCTTCACCTCTGAGTGTGAGCACATCTTTAACATCTGTGTGTGAGCACACACTTCACCTCTGAGTGTGAGCAATTCCTTCTTCTCTGAGTGTGAGCACATCTTTCCCCTCTGAGAGTGAGCACGTTTCTCCTCTCTGAGTATGAGCACACCCTTCACCTCTGAGTGTGAGCACACCCTTCACCTCTGAGTGTGAACACATCCCTCACCTCTGAGTGTGAGCACATCCTTCACCTCTGAGTGTGAGGACATCCTTCACCTCTGAGTGTGAGGACATCCTTCACATCTGAGTGTGAGCACATCCTTCACCTCTGACTGTGATCATATCTTTCACCTCTGAGTGTGAGCATATCCTTCACCTCTGAGTGTGAGCACAGCCTTCACCTCTGAGTGTGAGGACAGACTTCACCTCTGATTGTGAGCACACGCTTCACCTCTGAATGTGAGCATACACTTAACTTCTGAGTGTGAGCACATCCTTCCCATCTGAGTGTGAGCACATCCTTCAGGTCTGAGTGTGAGCACATTTTTAACGTCTGTGTGTGAGCACACACTTCATCCCTGAGTGTGAGCATGTCCTTCCCCTCTGAATGTGAGTACATCCTTCCCCTGAGTGTGAGCACATCACTCACCTCTGAATATGAGCACACACATAACCTCCGAGTGTGATCACATCCTTCACCTCTGAGAGTGAGCACATCCCTCACCTCTGAGTGTGAGCACACACTTCACCTCTGAGTGTGAGCACACCCTTCACCTCTGAGTGTGAACTCATCCCTCACCTCTGAGTGTGAGCACATCCTTCACGTCTGAGTGTGAGCACATCCTTCACGTCTGAGTGTGAGCACACCCTTCACCTCTGAATGTGAGCATATTCTTCACCTCTGAGTGTGAGCATATCCTTCCGCTCTGAGTGTGAACACATCCCTCACCTCTGAGTGTGAGCACATCCTTCACCTCTGGGTGTGAGCACACACTTCACCTGAGTGTGAGCATATCCTTCACCTCTGAGTGTGAGCACACCCTTTACCTCTGAGTGTGAGCATATCCTTCACCTCTGAGTGTGAGCACATCCTTCACCTATGAGTGTGAGCATATCCTTCACCTCTGAGTGTGAGTACATCCTTCACCTCTGAGTGTGAACACATCCCTCACCTCTGAGTGTGAGCACATCCTTCGCCTCTGAGTGTGAGCACACACTTCACCTCTGAGTGTGAGCATATCCTTCACCTCTGAGTGTGAGCACACGCTTCACCTCTGAATGTGAGCACATCCTTCACCTCTGAGAGTGAGCACATCCTTCAGCTCTGAGTGTGAGTGTGACCTTCACCTCTGAGTATGAGCACAGCCTTCACCTCTGAGTGTGAGGACATCCTTCACCTCTGAGTGTGAGCACAGCCTTCACTTCTGAGTGTGAGCACACACTTCATCTCTGAGTGTGAGCATGTCCTTCCCCTCTGAATGTGAGTACATCCTTCCCCCCCAAGAGTGAGCACATCACTCACCTCTGAGAGTGAGCACATCCCTCACCTCTGTCTGTGAGCAAATCATTCAGCTCTGAGTGTGAGCATATCCTTCACCTCTGAGTGTGAGCATATCCTTCACCTCTGAGTGTGAGCATATCCTTCACATCTGTGTGTGAGCACATCCTTCTTCTCTGAGTATGAGCACACACTTCCCCTCTGAGTGTGATCACATCCTTCGCATCGGTGTGATCACACTCTTCACCTCTGAGTGTGAGCCCTCTGAGTGTGAGTACATCTTTAACGTCTGTGTGTGAGCACACACTTCACCTCTGAGTGTGAGCAATTCCTTCTTCTCTGAGTGTGAGCACATCTTTCCCCTCTGAGAGTGAGCATGTTTCTCCTCTCTGAGTATGAACACATCCCTCACCTCTGAGTGTGAGCACATCCTTCACAGCTGAGTATGAGCACACCCTTCACCTCTGACTGTGATCATATCTTTCACCTCTGAGTGTGAGCATATCCTTCACCTCTGAGTGTGAGCACAGCCTTCACCTCTGAGTGTGAGGACAGACTTCACCTCTGATTGTGAGCACACGCTTCACCTCTGAATGTGAGCATACACTTAACTTCTGAGTGTGAGCACATCCTTCCCATCTGAGTGTGAGCACATCCTTCAGGTCTGAGTGTGAGCACATTTTTAACGTCTGTGTGTGAGCACACACTTCATCCCTGAGTGTGAGCATGTCCTTCCCCTCTGAATGTGAGTACATCCTTCCCCTGAGTGTGAGCACATCACTCACCTCTGAGTGTGATCACATCCTTCCCCACTGAGTGTGAGCACATCACTCACCTCTGAGTGTGAGCAAATCCTTCCACTCTGAGTGTGAGCACATCACTCACCTCTGAATATGAGCACACACATAACCTCCGAGTGTGAACTCATCATTCACCTCTGAGTGTGAGCACATCCTTCACGTCTGAGTGTGAGCACACCCTTCACCTCTGAGTGTGAGCACACACTTCACCTCTGAGTGAGCACACCCTTCACCTCTGAGTGTGAGCATATTCTTCCGCTCTGAGTTTGAACACATCCTTCACCTCTGAGTGTGAGCACACCCTTCACCTCTGAGTGTGAGCATATCCTTCACCTCTGAGTGTGAGCATATCCTTCCGCTCTGAGTGTGAACACATCCCTCATCTCTGAGTGTGAGCACATCCTTCACCTCTGAGTGTGAGCATATCCTTCACATCTGTGTGTGAGCACGTCCTTCCTCTCTGAGTATGAGCACACACTTCCCCTCTGAGTGTGATCACATCCTTCGCATCGGTGTGATCACACTCTTCACCTCTGAGTGTGAGCCCTCTGAGTGTGAGCACATCTTTAACATCTGTGTGTGAGCACACACTTCACCTCTGAGTGTGAGCAATTCCTTCTTCTCTGAGTGTGAGCACATCTTTCCCCTCTGAGAGTGAGCATGTTTCTCCTCTCTGAGTATGAACACATCCCTCACCTCTGAGTGTGAGCACATCCTTCACATCTGAGTATGAGCACACCCTTCACCTCTGACTGTGATCATATCTTTCACCTCTGAGTGTGAGCATATCCTTCACCTCTGAGTGTGAGCACAACCTTCACCTCTGAGTGTGAGGACAGACTTCACCTCTGATTGTGAGCACACGCTTCACCTCTGAATGTGAGCATACACTTAACTTCTGAGTGTGAGCACATCCTTCCCATCTGAGTGTGAGCACATCCTTCAGGTCTGAGTGTGAGCACATTTTTAACGTCTGTGTGTGAGCACACACTTCATCCCTGAGTGTGAGCATGTCCTTCCCCTCTGAATGTGAGTACATCCTTCCCCTGAGTGTGAGCACATCACTCACCTCTGAGTGTGATCACATCCTTCCCCACTGAGTGTGAGCACATCACTCACCTCTGAGTGTGAGCAAATCCTTCCACTCTGAGTGTGAGCACATCACTCACCTCTGAATATGAGCACACACATAACCTCCGAGTGTGATCACATCCTTCACCTCTGAGAGTGAGCACATCCCTCACCTCTGAGTATGAGCACACACTTCACCTCTGAGTGTGAGCACGCCCTTTACCTCTGAGTGTGGACTCATCATTCACCTCTGAGTGTGAGCACATCCTTCACGTCTGAGTGTGAGCACACCCTTCACCTCTGAGTGTGAGCATATCCTTCCGCTCTGAGTTTGAACACATCCTTCACCTCTGAGTGTGAGCACACCCTTCACCTCTGAGTGTGAGCATATCCTTCACCTCTGAGTGTGAGCATATCCTTCCGCTCTGAGTGTGAACACATCCCTCATCTCTGAGTGTGAGCACATCCTTCACCTCTGAGTGTGAGCATATCCTTCACATCTGTGTGTGAGCACGTCCTTCCTCTCTGAGTTTGAGCACACACTTCCCCTCTGAGTGTGATCACATCCTTCGCATCGGTGTGATCACACTCTTCACCTCTGAGTGTGAGCCCTCTGAGTGTGAGCACATCTTTAACATCTGTGTGTGAGCACACACTTCACCTCTGAGTGTGAGCAATTCCTTCTTCTCTGAGTGTGAGCACATCTTTCCCCTCTGAGAGTGAGCATGTTTCTCCTCTCTGAGTATGAACACATCCCTCACCTCTGAGTGTGAGCACATCCTTCACATCTGAGTATGAGCACACCCTTCACCTCTGACTGTGATCATATCTTTCACCTCTGAGTGTGAGCATATCCTTCACCTCTGAGTGTGAGCACAGCCTTCACCTCTGAGTGTGAGGACAGACTTCACCTCTGATTGTGAGCACACGCTTCACCTCTGAATGTGAGCATACACTTAACTTCTGAGTGTGAGCACATCCTTCCCATCTGAGTGTGAGCACATCCTTCAGGTCTGAGTGTGAGCACATTTTTAACGTCTGTGTGTGAGCACACACTTCATCCCTGAGTGTGAGCATGTCCTTCCCCTCTGAATGTGAGTACATCCTTCCCCTGAGTGTGAGCACATCACTCACCTCTGAGTGTGATCACATCCTTCCCCACTGAGTGTGAGCACATCACTCACCTCTGAATATGAGCACACACATAACCTCCGAGTGTGATCACATCCTTCACCTCTGAGAGTGAGCACATCCCTCACCTCTGAGTATGAGCACACACTTCACCTCTGAGTGTGAGCACGCCCTTTACCTCTGAGTGTGGACTCATCATTCACCTCTGAGTGTGAGCACATCCTTCACGTCTGAGTGTGAGCACACCCTTCACCTCTGAGTGTGAGCACACACTTCACCTCTGAGTGTGAGCACACCCTTCACCTCTGAGTGTGAGCATATCCTTCCGCTCTGAGTTTGAACACATCCTTCACCTCTGAGTGTGAGCACACCCTTCACCTCTGAGTGTGAGCATATCCTTCACCTCTGAGTGTGAGCATATCCTTCCGCTCTGAGTGTGAACACATCCCTCATCTCTGAGTGTGAGCACATCCTTCACCTCTGAGTGTGAGCATATCCTTCACATCTGTGTGTGAGCACGTCCTTCCTCTCTGAGTATGAGCACACACTTCCCCTCTGAGTGTGATCACATCCTTCGCATCGGTGTGATCACACTCTTCACCTCTGAGTGTGAGCCCTCTGAGTGTGAGCACATCTTTAACATCTGTGTGTGAGCACACACTTCACCTCTGAGTGTGAGCAATTCCTTCTTCTCTGAGTGTGAGCACATCTTTCCCCTCTGAGAGTGAGCATGTTTCTCCTCTCTGAGTATGAGCACACCCTTCACCTCTGAGTGTGAGCACACCCTTCACCTCTGAGTGTGAACACATCCCTCACCTCTGAGTGTGAGCACATCCTTCACCTCTGAGTGTGAGCACATCCTTCACCTCTGAGTGTGAGGACATCCTTCACATCTGAGTGTGAGCACATCCTTCACCTCTGACTGTGATCATATCTTTCACCTCGGAGTGTGAGCATATCCTTCACCTCTGAGTGTGAGCACAGCCTTCACCTCTGAGTGTGAGGACAGACTTCACCTCTGATTGTGTGCACACGCTTCACCTCTGAATGTGAGCATACACTTAACTTCTGAGTGTGAGCACATCCTTCCCATCTGAGTGTGAGCACATCCTTCAGGTCTGAGTGTGAGCACATTTTTAACGTCTGTGTGTGAGCACACACTTCATCCCTGAGTGTGAGCATGTCCTTCCCCTCTGAATGTGAGTACATCCTTCCCCTGAGTGTGAGCACATCACTCACCTCTAAGTGTGAGCACATCCTTCCCCACTGAGTGTGAGCACATCACTCACCTCTGAATATGAGCACACACATAACCTCAGAGTGTGATCACATCCTTCACCTCTGAGAGTGAGCACATCCCTCACCTCTGAGTGTGAGCACACACTTCACCTCTGAGTGTGAGCACACCCTTCACCTCTGAGTGTGAACTCATCCCTCACCTCTGAGTGTGAGCACATCCTTCACGTCTGAGTGTGAGCACATCCTTCACGTCAGAGTGTGAGCACACCCTTCACCTCTGAATGTGAGCATATTCTTCACCTCTGAGTGTGAGCATATCCTTCCGCTCTGAGTGTGAACACATCCCTCACCTCTGAGTGTGAGCACATCCTTCACCTCTGGGTGTGAGCACACACTTCACCTGAGTGTGAGCATATCCTTCACCTCTGAGTGTGAGCACATCCTTCACCTATGAGTGTGAGCATATCCTTCACCTCTGAGTGTGAGCACATCCTTCACCTATGAGTGTGAGCACATCTTTAACATCTGTGTGTGAGTACATCCTTCACCTCTGAGTGTGAACACATCCCTCACCTCTGAGTGTGAGCACATCCTTCACCTCTGGGTGTGAGCACACACTTCACCTGAATGTGAGTACATCCTTCACCTCTGAGTGTAAGCACACCCTTCACCTCTGAGTGTGAGCATATCCTTCACCTCTGAGTGTGAGCACATCCTTCGCCTCTGAGTGTGAGCACACACTTCACCTCTGAGTGTGAGCTTATCCTTCACCTGTGAGTGTAAGCATATCCTTCACCTCTGAGTGTGAGCACTCACTTCACCTCTGAGTGTGAGCACATCCTTCACCTCTGAGTTGAACACAACCCTCACCTTTGAGTGTGAGCACATCCTTCACCTCTGAATGTGAGCACAGCCTTCACCTCTGAGTGTGAGCACACACTTCACCTCAGAGTGTGAGCACAGACAAAGCATGGAGCCCATGGGGCATTGTGGTAAAAGAGTAGAGTTTGCCCATTTTGCCCGTTGAGTTTGCTCTGATATTTGATCATGAGTGGTATGTTTCTCAATCCCAATCCTCCATCTTCTCCCTGTAACCCTTGATCTCCTTAATCATCTAGAACCTGTCTTACCCTGACTTAAATTCACTCAATGACTTGACCACCAAGCTCCTCTGCTGACTCTTCACCTTCCAGCTGAATAAAAGTCCTCCATATTTCAGTTCAAAAGGGTCATCCATTACTGAAGCTATGTCCTCGGTTCCTAGTCTCCTGTTCTAGTGGAAAACATTTTCTCTACTTCCAATCTATCCAGGCCATCAGCATTTTGTAAATGTCTATCAGATCCCTGACTCATTCCTCTAAATTCCATGAAGTACAAACTCAGATTCCACAACCCCTGCTCATCTGACAAGCCTTTCTTGCCCGGGATCTTTCTTGTAAACTGCCTCTAGACCTCTCCAACTCCAACATATCCTTCCTAATTTACAGCCCAAACTGCTGAAAATATTCCAAACACCATCTGACCAGAGCCTTGTACAGCTTCTGCAGAGCATTTCAAATTGGACAGAGTCCTCAAGCAGAAACAGCACAGAAATAGTCCCTTCAATTCAACTCATATCCTTCACCTCTGAGTGTGAGCATATCCTTCACCTCTGAGTGTGAGCATATCCTTCACCTCTGAGTGTGAGCATATCCTTCACCTCTGAGTGTGAGCATATCCTTCACCTCTGAGTGTGAGCATATCCTTCACCTCTGAGTGAATTTGACAACCACATTTTCCAAACTGAAGTAGTCCCATTTGCCTGAGTTTGACCCATATCCCTGTAAACTTTTCCGACTCATGTACCTGTCCAAATTCTTGCATTTGCACTGTCTTCCTTGCTAGGGTTCCCTTCCAATCATCAGTGGTGTCCTGCAGGGATCGGTTCTTGGGTTTATCGTTTTTAATAAATGACTTAGGTGAAGAAGTGGAAGGTTGGGTTAGTAAGTTTGCCGATGACACAAAGGTCGGTGGTGTTGTAGGTTACAACAAGACATTGACAGGATGCAGAGCTAGGCTGAGAAGTGGCAGATGAAGTTCAATCTGGATAATTGTTAACTGAATCCTTTTTGAAGATCAAATTTGAATGCTGGGAACAGGGTTAAAGGCAGGATTCTTGGTAGTGTGGAGGAACAGCGGGATCTTGGGGTCCATTTGCATAGATCCCTCAAAGTTGCAACCAAAGTCGATAGGGTTAAGAAGGCGGATGGTGTGTTGGCTTTCATGAACAGGAGTATTGAGTTTCAGAGCCACGAGGTTATGCTGCAGCTCTATAAAACCCTGGTTAGACCACACTTGGAATATTGTGTCCAGTTCTGGTCACCTCATTATAGGAAGGATGTAGATGCTTAAGAGAGGGTGTAGAGGAGATTTACCAAGATGCTGCCTGGATTGGGGGCATGTCTTATGAAGAGAGGTTGAGTGAGCTAGGGCTTTTCACAACGGAGAGAAGAAGAAAGAGAGGTGACTTGATAGAGGCATACAAGGTAATGAGAGGCAAAGATAGTGTAGACAGCCAGAGACTTTTCCCCAGGAGAAGAATGGCAGTCACGAGGGCTCATAATTTTAAGGTGATCGCAGGAAGGTTAGGGGAGATATCTGAGGTAAGTTCTTTACACAGAGAGTGGTGGGTGCGTGGAATGCCACAGTCAGTGGTGGGAGTAGGGTCAGAGACATTAGGGGCATTTAAGTGACTGCTGGACTAGCACATGGATGGCAGTAAATTGAAGGGTTAGTTTGGTCTAAGATGAAGATAAATGCTCGGCCCAACATTGTGCACCGAAGGGGCTGTACTGTACTGTGTTCTGTCATCTATCTCTGGCCAGCTCCTCCCTCACGTCTTTGTAATGACCTTTACTCAATTGTAATATCTTTTCATCTGATTCTAGCTTCTCTCTCTCAAACTGCAGGGTGAATTTGATCATATTGTGGTCACTGCCCCAGAGGAGTTCCTTCACCTTAAGCTCCCTAATGAACTCTGCCTGGCTATACATCACCAAATCTAGATCCCTAATGGTGCCAAACGGACTTCTAAAAAAAATCTCTGATTTGACTTAATTTGACTTATTATTGACACAGCTGAAAATGTGTTGCTGGAACAGCGCAGCAGGTCAGGCAGCATCCAGGGAACAGGAGAATCGACGTTTCGGGCATAAGCCCTTCTTCAGGCTGATGCCCGAAACGTCGATTCTCCTGTTCCCTGGATGCTGCCTGACCTGCTGCGCTTTTCCAGCAACACATTTCCAGCTCTGATCTCCAGCATCTGCAGTCCTCACTTTCTCCTTATTATTGACACACACCTGGGTAGTGAAAAGCTTTGGTTTTTTTTGTGCAATACAGGCTGATCGTACTATACAAAGTGCATTGGCGTGTTCGAACACAGTGAGGAATACAATGTTACAGCAACAGAGAAGGTGCACAGAGAACATAGAACATAGAACATAGAAGAATACAGCGCAGTACAGGCCCTTGGGCCCTCGATGTTGCGCCGATCCAAGCCCACCTAAACTACACTAACCCACTATCCTCCATATACCTATCCAATGCCCTCTTAAATGCCCATAAAGAGGGAGAGTCCACCACTGTTACTGGCAGGGCATTCCATGAACTAACGACTCGCTGAGTGAAGAACCTACCCCTAACATCAGTCCTATATCTACCCCCCCTTAATTTAAAGCTATGCCCCCTTGTAATACCCGACTCCATACGCGGGAAAAGGTTCATACTGTCTACCCTATCTAACCCCCTAATCATCTTGTACACCTCAATCAAGTCACCCCTAAACCTTCTTTTCTCTAGTGAAAACAGCCCCAAGTGCCTCAGTCTTTCCTCATACGATTTTCCTTCCATACCAGACAACATCCTGGTAAACCTCCTCTGCACCCGTTCCAATGCCTCCACATCCTTCCTATAGTATGGCGACCAAAACTGCACACAATATTCCAGATGCGGCCGTACCAGAGTCTTATACAACTGCATCATGACCTCAGGACTCCGGAACTCAATTCCTCTACCAATAAAAGCCAGTACGCCATATGCCTTCCTCACCGCACTATTTACCTGGGTGGCAACTTTCAGAGATCTGTGTACATGGACACCAAGATCCCTCTGTTCATCCACACTACCAAGTATCCGACCATTAGCCCAGTACCCCATCTTTTTGTTATTCTTCCCAAAGTGAATCACCTCGCACTTAGCTACATTGAATTCCATCTGCCACCTTTCTGCCCAGCTCTGCAGCTTCTCTATATCCTGCTGTAACCTGCCACATGCTTCCTCACTGTCAACAACTCCTCCGACTTTCGTATCATCCGCAAACTTGCTCACCCAACCTTCCAACCCCTCTTCCAGGTCATTTATAAAAATGACAAACAGCAATGGTCCCAAAACAGATCCTTGCGGAACACCGCTAGTGACGGCACTCCATGAAGAAACTTTGCCATCAACTACTACCCTCTGTCTTCTTCCATCCAGCCAATTCCTAATCCAAACCTCCAATTCACCCTCAATGCCATATCTCCGTATTTTCTGCAGTAGCCTACCATGGGGAACCTTATCAAACGCCTTACTAAAATCCATATATACCACATCTACCGCTTTCCCCTCATCAACCTCCTTCGTCACCTTTTCAAAGAATTCAATAAGGTTTGTGAGGCACGACTTGCCCTTCACAAAACCATGCTGACTATCCTTGATCACATTATTCCTATCCAGATGTGCATAAATCCTATCCCTTACAATTCTCTCTAAGACAATCCTATCCCTTACAATTCTCTCTAAGACTAAGAGAGCAAGAACAAATTTGAAATTTGAGAGGTCCAGTCTAATAACAGTAGAGAAGAAGCTGTTCTTGAATCTGTTAGTCCATGTGTTTGAGCTTTTATATCTTTTGCCTGATGGAAGAGGTTGGAAGAGATAATACCCGGTGGTGGGAAGGGTCTTTGATGATGTTGGCTGCCTTCCCGAGGCAGTGGGAAGTGTAGATGGAGTACATGGATGGGAGGTTGGCTTCTGTGATGGTCTGGGCTGAGTTCACAACTCTCTGAAGTTTCTTACCATCCTGGGCAGAGAAGTTGTCATACCGTTTGGACAGAATGCTTTCAATGGTGCATCTATAAAAGCTGGAAACTGTCTTTATGGACATGCCACATTTCCTTAGCCTCCTCGGAAATAGAGGTGTTGTTGAGTTTTCTTGATCATCTCATCAAAATCGGTGGTCCAGGACAAATTGTTGATTATCGTCACTCTGAGGAACTTGACACACTGGACCCTGTCCACCTCAGTTCTGTTGATGGAGACAGGGGCATGTTACCTACTTTATTTCCTGAAAGAAATGACCAACTCTTTTATTTTGCTGAAATTGAGGAAGAGATTGTTATATTTGCACCATGGCACCAAGCATTCTATCTCTTCCCTGTATTCTGACTCATCGTTGTTTGATGTCCAGCCTACAGTGGTGGGGGTGTTGTCAGTGAACATGTCAATGGAGTTGGGATGAAATTTGGCTACACAATCATGAGAGTACAGGGAGTTTAGTAAAAGGCTGAGTATGTGACCTGACAGGGCACTGGTGTTAAAGAGTGTTGTCGCCCATTCTCACTGATTACAGACTATGGGTCAGGAAGACAAGGATCCAATTACAGAGGGTGGACCAGAACCCTAGGTCTCAGGGTTTGGTGATTAGTGTTAGGGGACATTCCACAAACTCCTTTTCTTGAGATCCATGACCAGCCTGATTTTCCCAGTCCTCCTGCATATTGAAGTCCCCCGTGATTATTGTAGTAATGTCTATTCCATGTCCTGATTTATTTTCTTCCCCACATCCTGACTACTGTGAGGAGGCCTGTACACAACTATCAGGGTCTTTTATCCTTTGTGGTGCCTCAACTCTACCCACACAGATTTGACACTTTCTAAATTGACATCACTTCTTGCTTTCAGTTTCTAACAAGACAACCCTGTCCCTTCTGCCCATCGATGAGCCCTTTTGATAGGATGTGCATCCTTGGATATTTAGTTCCTATCCCTGATTCCCTTGCAGCCAAGTCTCAGTGATACCCACAACATTGCACCCACCAATTTCAGTCTGTGCTCCAAGCTCATTTCCCGTGTTTTGTACATTGTGTATATTTAACCAGAACATCTTCAGTCCTGGGTTGATTGTATCTCCTCATAGTTGTCCCCTTATCTGCTGTGCTTCAAGTTAAATATATGAGCCTTTCTATATTCTCTATCTTATGACTTATTCTGGAAATTTCAATAATTGTTTGATTGACTGATCTATTTATTGTCATGTGTACAGTGGTACAGTGAAAAGCTTTGTTTATGAGCAGTGCAGGCAGATCACAGTGAGGAAGGATGTACAGATCAGAAAGACTGAGACAGAGGCATACAGGTTACACTGCACAGGGCATGCGCTTGGCGAGAACGACATTGGCAAGATCAGCGTTAGTTGAGGTTAGAGAGTAAACCCATCAGTGTAATAACAGCAGAGAAGAAGCTGTTACTGAAACTGTTGGTTGAGGGGGTGGTGTGTGAGGGTGTGGGTGGTGTGTGAGGGGGTGAGGTGGTGTGTGTGTGGTAGGGGTTGATGTGTGTGTGAGGGAGGGGGTGGTGTGTGGGAAGGGGATGGTGTGTGAGGAAGGGGGTGATGTGTGAGGGAGGGGGTGGTCTGTGAGGCAGGCGGTGGAGTGTGAGGGAGGGGGTGGTGTGTGAGGCAGGCGGTGGACTGTGAGGGAGGGGGTGGTGTGTGAAGGAGGGGGCGGTATGTGTGAGGTGGTGGTGTGTGTGAGGGAGGGGGTGATGTGTGTGAGGGAGGGGGTTGTGTGTGTGAGGGAGGGGGCAGTGTGTGTATGGGAGGGGGTGGTGTGTGTGAGGGAGGGGTCTGTGTGTGTGAGGGGGTGGTGTGTGTGAGAGAGGGGGTTATGAGTGTGAGGGAGGGGGTGGTGTGTGTGAGAGAGGGGGTTGTGAGTGTGAGGGAGGGGGTGCTGTGTGTGAGGGAGGAGGCTGTGAGTGTGCAGGAGGGGGTGGTGTGTGTGAGGGGGTGGTGTTTATGTGAGGGAAGAGGCTGTGTGTGTGAGGGAGGGGGTGGTGTGTGTGAGGGATGGGGTTGTGAGTGTGAGGGAGGTGGTGGTGTGTGTGATGGAGGGGTGTGTATGTGAGGGAGGAGGCAGTGTGTGTGTGGGAGGGGGTGGTGTGTGAGGGAGGGAGTGGTGTGTGTGAGGGAGGAAGCTGAGAGTGTGAGGGAGGGGGTGGTGTGTATGAGGGAGGAGGCTGTGCGTGTGAGGGAGGGGGTGGTGTGTGTGAGGGAGGAGGCTGTGCGTGTGAGGGAGGGGGTGGTGTGTGTGAGGGAGGGGGCTGTGTGTGTGTGAGGGGGTGGTGTGTGTGAGAGAGGGGGTTGTGAGTGTGAGGGAGGGGGTGGTGTGTGTGAGAGAGGGGGTTGTGAGTGTGAGGGAGGGGGTGGTGTGTGTGAGAGAGGGGGTTGTGAGTGTGAGGGAGGGGGTGGTGTGTGTGAGAGAGGGGGTTGTGAGTGTGAGGGAGGGAGTGCAGTGTGTGAGGGAGGAGGCTGTGAGTGTGCGGGAGGGGGTGGTGTGTGTGAGGGAGGGGGTGTTTATGTGAGGGAAGGGGCTGTGTGTGTGAGGGAGGGGGTGGTGTGTGTGAGGGAGGGGGTGTTTATGTGAGGGAGGAGGCAGTGTGAGTGGGAGGGGTGGTGTGTGAGGAAGGGGGGTGGTGTGGGAGGGAGTGGTGTGTGAGGGAGAGGGTGGTGTGTGAGGGAGGGGGTGGTGTTTGTGAGGGAGGGGTCTGTGTGTGAGGGAGGGGGCTGTGTGTGAGGTAGGGGGTGGTGTCTGAGGGAGGGGGTGGTGTGTGTGAGGGAGGGGTCAGTGTGTGAGGGAGGGGTCTGTGTGTGTGAGGGAGGGGGGTGTGTGTGAGGGGGGGGTGGTGTCTGTGAGGGAGGGGTCTGTGTGTGAGGGAGGAGGCTGTGTGTGAGGGAGGGGGTGGTGTGCGTGAGGGTGGGGGTGGTATGTGTTGGGCGGTGGTGTGTGTGAGGGAGGGGGCGTGTGTGAGGGTGTTGGTGGTGTGGGAGGGAGCGATGGTGTGTGTGAGGGAGAGAGTGGTGTGCGTGATGTGGGGGTGGTGTGTATGTGGGAGGGGGTTGTGTGCGTGAGCGAGTGGATGGTTTGTGAGGGACGTGTGTGAGGGGGTACTGTGTGTGAGGGAGGGGATAGTGTGTGTGAGGTAGGGGGCGGTGTGTGTGAGGGAGGGGGTAGTGTGTGTGAGGGAGGGGTGGTGTGCGTGTGGGACTGGGTGGTGTGTGAGGGAGGGTGTGGTGTGTGTGAGGGCGGGGTGGTGTGCGTGAGGAAGGGGTTGTGACCGTGAATGAGTGGGTGGTTTGTGAGGGATGAGATGGTCTGTGAGGGAGGGGATGGTATGTGTGAGGGAGAGGGCTGTGTGTGTGAGGGAGAGGGTGGTGTGTATGAGGGAGGGGGCTATGTTGTGGGTGAGGGAGGGGGCTATCTGTGTGAGGGAGAGGGCTGTGTGTGTGAGGGAAGAGGTGGTGTGTGTGTGGGAGGGTGAGTTTGTGTGTGAGGGAGGGGGCGGTGTGTGTGTCTGAGGGAGGAGGCGGTGTGTGTGAGGGAGTGGTTGGTGTGCGTGAGGGACTGGGTGGTATGTGAGGGAAGGGTTGGTGTGTGTGGGGGTGGTGTGTGTGAGGGTAGGGATGGTGTGTCTGTGGGAGTGAGTGGGTGGTTTGTGAGGGACGGGGTGGACTGTGACGGAGGGGGTGGTGTGCGTGTGGGAGGGGGTTCTATGTGTGGGGGGGTGGTGTGTGTGACGGTGGGGGGTGGTGTGTGTGAGGGTGGGAGTGGTGTGTGTGAGGGGAGGTGTTATGTGTGGGGGTGTGGTGTGTGTGAGGGAGGGGGTGGTATGTGTGAGGAGGGGTGTTATGTGTGGGGGTGTGGTGTGTGTGAGGGTGGGTTGTGTTTGTGTGGGGGTCGTGGTGTGGGAGGGAGGGGGTGGTTTGTGTGAGGGAGGGGGCTGTCTGTGTGAGGGAGGGGTTGGTGTGTGTGAGGGAGGGGGCTGTGTGTCAGGGAGGGGAGTGGTGTGTGAGGAGGGGGTGGTGTGTCTGGGGGAGGGGGCGGTGTGTGTGTCGGGGGGTGGTGTCATGTGAGGGAGTGGTTGGTGTGTGGGGGAGAGGTCTGTATGTGTCAGGGAGGGGGCGGTGTGTATGAGGGAGAGGGTGGTATGTGGGGGAGGGGACTATGTGTGTCAGGGAGGGGGTGGTGTGTGAGGAGGGGGCTGTGTGTGTGAGGGAGGTGGTGGTGTGTGAGGAGGGGGTGGTGTGTGTGGGGGTGAGGGCTGTGTTTGAGGGAGGGGGTGGTGTGTGTGAGGGAGGGTGTGGTGTGTGTGAGGGGTGGGGGTGGTGTGTATGAGGGAGGGGGTTGTGAGTTTGAGGGAGGGTGCTGTGAATGTGAGGGAGGGGGTGGTGTGTGAGGGAGGGGGCTGTGAATGTGAGGGAGGGGGTGGTGTGTGTGAGGGAGGGGTTGGTGTATGTGAGGGAGGGGGTGGTGTGTGTGAGGGAGGGGTGGTGTGGGTGGGGCAGGGGATGGTGTGTGTGAGGGAGGGGGTGGTGTGTGTGAGAGAGGGGGCTGTGTGTGTGAGGGAGGGGTGGTGTGTGTGAGGGAGGGGGCTGTGAGTGTGAGGGAGGGGGTGGTGTATGTGAGGGAGGGGGTTGCGTGTGAGGGAGGTGGTGGTGTATGTGAGGGAGGGGGCTGCGTGTGAGGGAGGTGGTGGTGTGTGTGAGGGAGGGGGCTGTGTGTGAGGGAGGGGGCTGTGTGTGTGAGGGAGGGTGTGTGTGTGTGAGGGAGGGGGTGGTGTCTGTGAGGGAGGGGGCTGTGTGTGTGAGGGAGGAGGCTGTGTGTGTGAGGGAGGGTGCTGTGTGTGAGGGAGGGGGTGGTGTCTGTGAGGGAGGGGGCTGTGTGTGTGAGGGAGGAGGCTGTGTGTGTGAGGGAGGGTGCTGTGTGTGAGGGAGGGGGTGGTGTCTGTGAGGGAGGGGTCTGTGTGTGTGAGGGAGGGGGTGATGTGTGTGAGGGAGGGGGCTGTGTGGGAGGGTGGGGGTGGTGTCTGAGGGAGGGTGTGGTGTGTGTGAGGGAGGGGGCTGTGTGTGAGGGAGGGGGCTGTGTGTGTGAGGGAGGTGGGTGTGTGTGAGGGAGGGGGTGGTATCTGAGGGAGGTGGTGGTGTGTGTGAGGGAGGGGGCTGTGTGTGAGGGAGGAGGCTGTGTGTGTGAGGGATGGGTGGTGTATGTGAGGGAGGGGTCTGTGTGTGTGAGGGAGGGGGTGGTGTGTGTGAGGGAGGGGGCTGTGTGTGAGGGTGGGGGTGGTGTCTGAGGGAGGATGTGGTGTGTGTGAGGGAGGGGGCTGTGTGTGAGGGAGGGGGCTGTGTGTGTGAGGGAGGTGGGTGTGTGTGAGGGAGGGGGTGGTATCTGAGGGAGGTGGTGGTGTGTGTGAGGGAGGGGGCTGTGTGTGAGGGAGGGGGCTGTGTGTGTGAGGGAGGGGTGGTGTATGTGAGGGAGGGGTCTGTGTGTGTGAGGGAGGAGGCTGTGTGTGTGAGGGAGGGGGCTGTGTGTGAGGGAGGGGGTGGTGTCTGTAAGGGACGGGGCTGTGTGGGTGAGGGAGGGGGTGGTGTGTGTGAGGGAAGGGGCTGTGTGTGTGAGGGAGGGGGTGGTGTGTGTTGGAGGGGGTGGTGTGTGTGAGGGTGCGCGTGGTGTGTGTGAGGGCGGGAGTGGTCTCTGGGGGAGGGGGATAATGTGTGGGGAGACGGGTGGTGTGTGGAGGTGTTGGGTGGTGATGTGAGGGTAGTGTTGGTCTATGAGGGGGTAGTTGGTGTTTGAGGGGCAGGTGTGTATGAGCGTGGGGAGGTATGTGTGGGGGGCATGTGGTGTGTGGGGGGCATATGGTGTGTGGGGGAAGGGGTAATGTGGGAGGGTGGTGTGTGGGGGAAGGGGTAATGTGGGAGGGTGGGGTGGTGTGTGAGGGGCTGGTGTGTATGAGGAAGTGGGTGGTGTGTGTGAGGGTGGGTTTGGTCTGTGTGAGTGAGTGGGCGGTGTGTGAGCGTGGGATTGGTGTGTGATGGAAGCAGTGATGTGTGAGAGAGTGTAGGGTGGTATATGGAGGGGGTGGTGTGAGGGGAGGAGGTGGTGTGTAGGCTCAAATTTCACATCCAAATCATTCAAGGAGGTTATGGATAACTTGGGAATAAAGCAATTCAAATCTGCTGTGAACCTTCCAGAATCGCAGGGAGTGTGGACCATTTTAAACGTTGATGGTTAAAAATCACACAACACCAGGTTATAGTCCAACAGGTTTAATTGGAAGCACACTAGCTTTTGGAGCGACGCTCCTTCATCAGGTGATTGTGTCGCTCCGAAAGCGAGTGCTTCCAATTAAACCTGTTGGACTATAACCTGGTGTTGTGTGATTTTTAACTTTGTACACCCCAGTCCAACACTGCATCTCCGAATCATGACTATTAAACGTTGATGGTCAGGATTATCCAGCTGATTGGGATAAGGGAGGTTTTGCAATCAGAGATGCACCACATGAATTGACCAAATTCAGTCTATTTGAATGAAGTAAGAGGACCATTAAAATTGATTAAGGAGAAATTAATAAGTCAGAATTCAGAGACCAACCACACATTTGGACAATGTGTCAAATTTTAGAAAACAACTAAATAGAGTTGGAGGGTTGGCAAGACAGTATTTAAAAGTGTCAGTGTCACAAAGCTCGTCTCTTTTTTTTCTAAAAGCTGTTCTTTGGCTCAAAGAGTCTGGCCTGGTCAATAAACCAGGCCGGACTCTGATCAGACTGGTTTGGTCCAGAGATGAAAAGGATTTTGTGAGGCCTTTTGTTTACATGTAAACAGATGAGACTTCAGGCCATGTTTTAGAATGAAAGTGGAGTGGTCAGCTCTCTAGCTGAGCTGAGCAGTTTTATTTCAGTCTTGAACTGGTTGGAAGTTCAACAGGGAGCTGCTCTTTCTCTCTCTCTTTCTGCCCTTCAACTTCAACCTGTAAGCCTGTATTCCATTATACTGGTTTTTAAAGGGAGTTTGTGTATTGGGACTGTTGTGCATATCTGGAACAGTATAATGAATTTCTGGATTAGTGGTGCTGGAAGAGCACAGCAATTCAGGCAGCATCCGAGGACAGGCAAAATCGACGTTTCGGGCAAAAGCCCTTCATCAGGAATAAAGTCAGAGAGCCTGAAGCGTGGAGAGATAAGCTAGAGGAGGGTGGGGGTGGGGAGAGAGTAGCATAGAGTACAATAGGTAGGTGGGGAAGGAGATGAAGGTGATAGGTCAGGGAAGAGAGGGTGGAGTGGATAGGTGGAAAAGGAGCTGGGCAGGTCGGACAAGTCCGGACAGGTCGAGTTACTGGAGGTTAGAAACTAGGATGAGGTGGGGGAAGGGGAAATGAGGAAACTGTTGAAATCCACATTGATGCCCTGGGGTTAAAGTGTTCCGAGGCGGAAGATGAGGCGTTCTTCCTCCAGGCGTCTGGTGGTGAGGGAGCGGCGATGGAGGAGGCCCAGCACCTCCATATCCTCGGCAGAGTGGGAGGGGGAGTTGAAATGTTGAGCCACTGGGCGATTTGGTTGATTGATGCGGGTGTCTCTGAGATGTTCCCTAAAGCGCTCTGCTAGGAGGCGTCCAGTCTCCCCAATGTAGAGGAGACCGCATCGGGAGCAACGGATACAATAGATGATATTAGTGGATGTGCAGGTAAAACTTTGATGGATGTGGAAGGCTCCTTTAGGGCCTTGGATGGAGGTGAGGGAGGAGGTGTGGGCACAGGTTTTACAGTTCCTGCGGTGGCAGGGGAAAGTGCCAGGATGGGAGGGTGGGTCGTAGGGGGGCGTGGACCTGACCAGGTAGTTACGGAGGGAACGGTCTTTGCGGAAGGCAGAGAGGGGTGGGGAGGGAAATATATCCCTGGTGGTGGGGTCTGTTTGGAGGTGGCGGAAATGTCGGTGGATGATTTGGTTTATGCGAAGGTTGGTAGGGTGGAAGGTGAGCACCAGGGGCGTTCTGTCCTTGTTGCGGTTGGAGGGGTTGGGTCTGAGGGCGGAGGTGCGGGATGTGGATGAGATGCATTGGAGGGCATCTTTAACCACGTGGGAAGGGAAATTGCGGTCTCTAAAGAAGGAGGCCATCTGGTGTGTTCTATGGTGGAACCGCTCCTCCTGGGAGCAGATACGGCGGAGGCGGAGGAATTGGGAATACGGGAGGCATTTTTGCAAGAGGTAGGGTGGGAAGAGGTGTAATCCAGGTAGCTGTGGGAATCGGTGGGTTTGTAGAAAATGTCAGTGTCAAGTCGGTCGTCACTGATGGAGATGGAGAGGTCCAGGAAGGGGAGGGAGGTGTCAGAGATGGTCCAGGTAAATTTAAGGTCAGGGTGGAATGTGTTGGTGAAGTTGATGAATTGCTCAACCTCCTCGCGGGAGCACGAGGTGGCGCCAATGCAGTCATCAATGTAGCGGAGGAAGAGGTGGGGAGTGGTGCCGGTGTAATTACGGAAGATCAACTGCTCTACGTAGCCAACAAAGAGACAGGCATAGCTGGGGCCCATACGTGTGCCCATGGCTACCCCTTTGGTCTGGAGGAAGTGGGAGGATTCAAAGGAGAAATTGTTAAGGGTGAGGACCAGTTCGGCCAAACGAATCACCATGGATATCCAATCCCTCTACACCTCCATCCGCCATGACCAGGGCCTCCAAGCCCTCCGTTTTTTCCTATCCAGACGTTCCCAACAGTACCCCTCCACCGACTCTCTCATTCGTTTGGCCGAACTGGTCCTCACCCTTAACAATTTCTCCTTTGAATCCTCCCACTTCCTCCAGACCAAAGGGGTAGCCATGGGCACACGTATGGGCCCCAGCTATGCCTGTCTCTTTGTTGGCTACGTAGAGCAGTTGATCTTCCGTAATTACACCAGCACCACTCCCCACCTCTTCCTCCGCTACATTGATGACTGCATTGGCGCCACCTCGTGCTCCCGCGAGGAGGTTGAGCAATTCATCAACTTCACCAACACATTCCACCCTGACCTTAAATTTACCTTCTCTGACCATCTCTGACACCTCCCTCCCCTTCCTGGACCTCTCCATCTCCATCAGTGACGACCGACTTGACACTGACATTTTCTACAAACCCACCGATTCCCACAGCTACCTGGATTACACCTCTTCCCACCCTACCTCTTGCAAAAATGCCATCCCGTATTCCCAATTCCTCCGCCTCCGCCGTATCTGCTCCCAGGAGGAGCGGTTCCACCATAGAACACACCAGATGGCCTCCTTCTTTAGAGACCGCAATTTCCCTTCCCACGTGGTTAAAGATGCCCTCCAACGCATCTCATCCACATCCCGCACCTCCGCCCTCAGACCCAACCCTTCCAACCGCAACAAGGACAGAACGCCCCTGGTGCTCACCTTCCACCCTACCAACCTTCGCATAAACCAAATCATCCGCCGACATTTCCGCCACCTCCAAACAGACCCCACCACCAGGGATATATTTCCCTCCCCACCCCTCTCTGCCTTCCGCAAAGACCGTTCCCTCCGTAGCTACCTGGTCAGGTCCACGCCCCCCCCCTACGACCCACCCTCCCATCCTGGCACTTTCCCCTGCCACCGCAGGAACTGTAAAACCTGTGCCCACACCTCCTCCCTCACCTCCATCCAAGGCCCTAAAAGAGCCTTCCACATCCATCAAAGTTTTACCTGCACATCCACTAATATCATTTATTGTATCCGTTGCTCCCGATGCGGTCTCCTCTACATTGGGGAGACTGGGCGCCTCCTAGCAGAGCGCTTTAGGGAACATCTCCGAGACACCCGCATCAATCAACCAAATCGCCCCGTGGCTCAACATTTCAACTCCCCCTCCCACTCTGCCGAGGATATGGAGGTGCTGGGCCTCCTCCACCGCCGCTCCCTCACCACCAGACGCCTGGAGGAAGAACGCCTCATCTTCCGCCTCGGAACACTTCAACCCCAGGGCATCAATGTGGATTTCAACAGTTTCCTCATTTCCCCTTCCCCCACCTCATCCTAGTTTCTAACCTCCAGTAACTCGACTTGTCCGGACTTGTCCTACCTGCCCAGCTCCTTTTCCACCTATCCACTCCACCCTCTCTTCCCTGACCTATCACCTTCATCTCCTCCCCCACTCACCTATTGTACTCTATGCTACTTTCTCCCCACCCCCACCCTCCTCTAGCTTATCTCTCCATGCTTCAGGCTCTCTGCCTTTATTCCTGATGAAGGGCTTTTGCCCGAAACGTCGATTTTGCCTGTCCTCGGATGCTGCCTGAATTGCTATGCTCTTCCAGCACCACTGATCCAGAATCTGGTTTCCAGCATCTGCAGTCATTGTTTTTACCTACAGTATAATGAAGTCTAGTGGATAGGCTGAGTCCTGTAGTGGTTCTTTATTCTGTTTTTGTATTTCATTGTGTAGTTTTGTGTGATAATTTTTTTGTCTGTTTTAAAATCTAATAGTCAACCTAGCTAACTTCGGGTAATTTTCACTGCACACTTACTGAAACAAATTGCAAAGTTAGGGTTTGGGGCTGCCTGCTTAAGAACATGTTGAGTGGTCTGGCCTAGTCCATAACAGACTGGGGGCTCTTTGCGGGATTTTAAACAAGTGGTCAGTGCTAGTGTCTTTATTTTGGGTGTTGGTTTGGTTGGGTAGACAATGCTTCTGACAGTAATGGCTCTTTCAGTCACCAAAGGTTTTCTGGAAGTGGATGTGGTGACTTTGAGGTTTTACAAAAAGTGAATAAGACCAAGCTGTAGGAATTAGCAGCTGGACTTGCCTGCTTCTGCAGGAAAAGGAGGGATAATTACAGCAGTAGCTCAGAATTTAAATTTGCAGGGAAAACCATCAGAATCTCTCAAAATGGCAAAAATTCAGTTGCAAATGAAGCAGCTTGAGTTAGGGGTGAGAGATAAGGAAAGGGCAGCAGAAATGAAACAGTTTGAGTTACAATTACAAAACAGAAGAGAGAGGAAAAGGGAGAGCAGCAGAACAGAGAGAAAAAGAGAGAACTTTTGAACTTCAAAAACTGACACTAAAAAGGGAATTCAGCGTAAAAGGCTGCAAATAAAGGCTGAGGTGAGGGTAGGCTTAATGAGGAAGAGAGTGAGGATGAGCAAGCCCCTGGGAGTCAGAAGCCCAGTGAGAAACTCTTTAAGTATGTTCAAGCATTGCATAAGTTTGATGAGAAGGATGTGGAAGCCTTTTTCATCTCACTTGGAGAGGTAGCTAAACAAATGCAGTGCCAATGGCAGTGTGGGTTTTGTTGATCCAGGAGAAAGTGAGGACTGCCGATGCCGGAGATTAGAGCTGAAAATGTGTTGCTGGAAAAGCGCAGCAGGTCAGACAGCAACCAAGGAGCAGGAGAATCGACGTTTCGGGCATGAGCCCTTCTTCAGGAAACAGACCTAACTGTTGATCCAGACCTAACTTGTAGGTAGGGCTGGTGAGGTATTCGCATTACTATCAGAGGAGGTATCTGGGGAGCATGAGGAGGTGAAAAAAGCCATTTTAACTGCATATGAGCTTGTACCAGAAGCTGATAGACAATGTTTCAGGAATCTAAGGAGGGACTCTGGTCAAACCTACATTGAGTTTAAAAGGATCAAACAGAGTAATTTCGGTAGATGGACAAGAGCTTTAAAAATCGAGCAAACCTAGAGAGGTAATTATTTTGGAGGAATTCAAAAATTCACTGCCTGAAGTAGGCAAACTCATGTGGAAGAGCAGTGAGTTAAAACAGCGAGGTTAGCAGCTGAAGAGGCTGAGCTGGTCCATAAAACATGGTTTGGCTTCTAGAATCAACTTCAATCCCTGAGGGATAGAAACTGGGGCAAAGAGAAATCTTCATGTGGAAAGGGTAAGGTGAATCTCAGTGAAGATCATAAGGAGAACTTACCACAGGGTAAAAAAAGAAACCCTTGAGGAGGACAATGAAGTTAAAAGGCTCCGGTGTTTTCATTGTAATAAAGTGGGCCACACAAAATCACAGTGTTGGTGGGCAAGGAGAAAGCTAGATGTAGGAAAACCAGACAAGCCTGGGAATTTTGTTGGACTAGTAACAAAAAGCACAAGGGAAGTTAGACAACTGCCTCAGAGGGTACAAGATGATCAGAGGTTGGTTAAGGAGGAAGTGCCAGATCTGCTTAAAAAATATCCATGCAAGGGTCAAGTTTATTCACATAGGCCAGGAGCAGTAGGTAAGGAGGTTACAATATGAAGGGACACAGGATCCTCTCTGTCTGTAATGCTGAGGGATGAGGAGATATGTACTCCTGAGGGACTATTGCCAGAAAAGGTGCTGCTAACAGGAATTCATGGTGAGACCAAAAGTGCTTAGTTATGTAAAGTGGGGCTAGAGAGTCCAGAGAAGACACACACTCAGCTCCAGGAATACAATTTGTCCTTGCAAAGGATATAGCTGATTCACTGGTAGGCGTGCTGCCTAATCTAGTTGAAAAGCCAGTGGAAACGAGGGCAATTGAAGATATGGAGAATGTTAATCCAGGAATTTTCCCTGATTATGTGATCACAAGATCACAGAGGCACAATTTGAAGCAGGAGAGATCAATGGGCACAGATAAGGAAGCTGACATTGTCATCCGAAAATTTCCTTGATCAGATAAGTGGGACAGAGTAGGAGTAAATAGGTAAACATGTCAGTATCTTTAGCTCGACTAAGCTGATTGATTTACAGCAGAAAGATGAGTTAAAACAGTTATAACAAAATGCATTTGCAAAGAAAGAAAATGAACGCATCCCTGTGTGTTATTACTTAACAAATTGTGTCTTAATGTGGAAATGGAAACCATAACGCATTTGAGTAGATGGGAAATGGACAGAGACTCATCAGGTTGTTTTGCCAGCAGGGGAGAGAAAGGACTACTGTGTGTGGTACATGAGCTACCACTTGGAGGTCATTTAGGGGTGAGAAAAATACAGGCTCAAATACAAAGACATTTTCACTGGCCTGGACTACACAGGGATGTAGCTGAATTTTGCCAGGTGTGTCATACATGTCAGCTAATCAGAAAACCACAGGCAGTAATAAAACCGACACCTGTATTACCTATTCCAGCATTTGAGGAACCTTTCACAAGAATCTTGATTGATTGTGTAGGTCCCCTACCTCAAACAAACACTGGGAATAAGTATTTATTTGCAATAATGGATGTGTCAACTAGATTTCCAGAGGCAATCCCATCACAGCTAAAAAGTGTTGAGATGAATTACTTAAAACTTTTTTAATAGCTATGGACTACCAATAGAGATCTAGTCAGATCAAGGATCAAACTTCACATCCAAACTATTCAAGGAAGTTATGGATAACTTGGGAATAAAGCAATTCAAATCAACTGCATACCATCCAGAATCGCAGGGAGCACTAGAGAGATGATATGAAACACTGAAGACCATGTTACGGGCTTATGGTCAGGATTATCCAGATGATTTGGATAAGGGAGTTCCGTTTGTACTTTTTGCGATCAGAGATGCACCAAATGAATCGACCAAATTCAGTCCATTTGAATTAATGTTTGTGCATGAAGTAAGAGGACTGTTAAAACTGATTAAGGAGAAATTAATAGGTCAGAATACAGAACATAGAACAATACAACGCATAACAGGCCCTTTGGCCCTCAATGTTGCACCGACCTGTGAATTAATCTAAGCCCATCCCCCTACACGATCCCATCATCATCCATGTGCTTATCCAAGGATTGTTTAAATCTCCCTAATGTGGCTGAGTTAACTACATTGGCAGGTAGGGCATTCCACACTCTTACCACTCTGAGTAAAGAACCTGCCTCTGACATCTGTCTTAAATCTGTCATCCCTCAATTTGTAGTTATGCCCCCTCGTACAAGCTGACGTCATCATCCTAGGAAAAAAGACTTTCGCTGTCTACCCTATCTAATCCTCTGATTATCTTGTATGTCTCTATCAAATCCCCTCTTAGCCTTCTTCTTTCCAATGAGAACCAACCCAATTCCCTCAGCGTTTCCTCATAAGACCTTCCCTCCAGACCAGGCAACACCGTGGTAAATCTCCTCTGTACCTTTTCCAATGCTTCCACATCCTTCCTGTAATAGGACTACCATAGAACATAGGTAAAAACAATGACTGCAGATGCTGGAAACCAGATTCTGGATTAGTGGTGCTGGAAGAGCACAGCAATTCAGGCAGCATCCGAGGACAGGCAAAATCGACGTTTCGGGCAAAAGCCCTTCCTGATGAAGGGCTTTTGCCCGAAACGTCGATTTTGCCTGTCCTCGGATGCTGCCTGAATTGCTGTGCTCTTCCAGCACCACTAATCCAGGACCATAGAACATAGAACATCGAACAATACAGCACAGAACAGGCCCTTTGGCTCTTGATGTTGCGCCGCCCTGTGAACTATTCTTAGCTCATCCCCCTACACTACCCCATCATCATCCATGTGCTTATCTAAGGATTGGTTAAATCTCCCTAATGTGGCTGAGTTGACTACATTAGCAGGTAGGGCATTCCACACTCTTACCACTTGCTGCGTAAAGACCAGAACTGTACACAATATTCCAAGTGTGGCCGCACTAGCGTTTTGTATAGTTGCAGCATGACATTACGGCTCTGGAACTCAATCCCTTTACCAGTAAAACCTAACACACCGTATGCCTTCTTAACAGCACTATCAACCTGGGTGGCAACTTTTAGGGATCTATGTACATAGAATTCAGAGACCGTACATTTGGACGATGTGCCAAATTTTAGATAATGATGAAATAGAGCTGGAGAGTTGGCTAGACAGCATTTAAAAGTATCACAGCATACAATGAAGCAAGAAGCGGATAAGAAACCACAAATTTGCAATTTTGCAATTGGAGATAAGGTATTGGCGTTACTTCCAGTCACAGGTGAGCCTTTAAAAGAAAGTTTAGGGGACCTTATCAAATTGAGAAGGAATGGAGTGGTAAGGACTCCAGACAGGAAGAAATCTCACAGAATGTGTCATGTGAATATGCTCAAAATGTATTTTGACAGGGAAGGAAAACAAGAGGAGAAGGTTTAAATTGAATTGAATTTGAGCTATAGGGAGAGGTTGAATAGGCAAGAGCTGTTTTCCCTGCAGCATTGGAGGCTGAGGGAACTTTAGCAGTGTGGTTGTTTTACTCATTGAATTGTTAAAAAAGGGCAAGGTGTTTCAGTGGATGGAGGACTGTCAAAAGGCATTTGACAGCCTAAAAACCGTGTTAACCACTGCCCCTGTATTAGCCACACCGGATTACATGAAACCTTTCAATGTGGCTATGGATGCCAGTGATGTGAGTGTCAGTGTGGTGCTCCTGCAGGAGGATGACGAGGGAATAGAAAGACCCATCGGGTATTTTTCCAGGAAGTTGAACGTTCATTAATGGAAATATTCAATGGTGGAGAGAGACTTTAAGCTTGGTTTTGGCCTGACAACATTTCAGTGTTTATATTACCATCAATGCATCTGAGACAATTGTATACACTGATCATGAGCCATTGACATTTGAGGAGAACTTTAAGGACAGGAATGCCAGGCTGTTTCGATAGAGTTTGTTGTTGCAGCCATTCCATTTGACAATTGTGCAGGTGGCAGGCCGCGGAAACGTGATTGCCGATGCGTTATCGAGACTCGAGTGAGATACGGAGGCATTTGGTGGTGGGTGTACCGTGACCTGAATTTACGTGTGGTTGTGCATGTTTGTATGTTTATCGTCAGTATAGTGTACATGTGTGTTTAGAATACTAACCGGGCTTTGAAGAGTTTTAAAAATGAAGCCACCTTTTGGAAAGGGGGAGGTGTCACAAAGCTGGTCCCTTTTTCCTAAAAGCTGTTCCTTTTCTCAAGGAAACTGTGACCTTAGTTTTTTTTCAGGGGGTCATAAATCTCTCCCGGTTCCGAGGTGACTAGTTTGGTACAGATATGAAAAAGGATTTTCAGAGGCTTTTTTGTTTAGATGTGAACAGATGAATCTTCAGGCTAAAGTGGTCAGATTTTGGAAGTGACCTGTATAATGAAAGGGGAGTGGTCAGCTCTCTTGCTGAGCTGTTTAGTTCAGAACTAGTTCGCAGTTCAGCTGTGTGGAAACAGGCTACGACAGTCTCTCTATCTCTCACTCTTTTTTTCTCTCTCTTTCTCTCTCTCTCTCTTTCTTTCTTTCTCTCCTTCTGCCCTTCTAACTTCAACCTGTAAGCATCTGTTCCACTTTTACTGTTTTTAAAGAAAGTTTGCTTATTGGGACTGTTGTGTATATTTGGAACAGCACAATTAAGTCTAGTTTGGAAGGGATTCTGTAGGCTTTCTGTAGGGGCTCTTCATTCTGTTCTTTGTGTTTCATGGTGTTATTTTGTGAATAAACTTTTGTCTGTTTTAAAATCTAGTAGCCAACCTAGCTAATTTACTCAGAGTAATTTTCACTGTACACTTACCAAAACAAATTGCAATGTTATGGTCTGGGCTGCCTGCTCAAGACTGTTTTCAGTAGTCTGGCCTAGTTCACAACAGGTGTGTGAGGGTGCGGGGTTGTGTGTGAGGGGGAGGGAATGGTGTGAGAGAGGGAGGAGATGATGTGTGAGGGTGTAGGTGGTGCGTGGGGAAGTGTGGGGTGAGTGTGGGGGATTGTGGGGGAATTTCCTGACACTGCAGCCCAGTGTTCCATGCGGTTCTGTGTTATCCTTGTTGCTGTTTGAGAATGAGATTGCCATGTGCCCTCTGACCTTACTCCTGCTCCATTCCAGGCCCACCATGATGATATATTGCATGTAGTTGCCACCGTGGCCCATTCGATAGGACACAATATCGGAATGCTGCACGATGATGGTCGAGGTTGTGCATGTCCACAAGCCTCCTGTCTCATGATCGAGAGAAAAAGGTGATGTATATCTCTCAACAGTGAGCCTTGTTTATCTGGTCCTCATTCGGGACATCGAACAACAACAATGAGCTGCCTATCACATGTATTTGTGTTAATTGTTGAAGCATTCACTCTGTGAACTGTTTCACACTGAGAACAGGTAATGAGATGATTTACTTTCAGACTAACCAATAGCTGTTGCATCTTTGCTGACTGGAACCCACTGAGCATCACGCTCCCACTGTTTCCTGAGTTGTCCTGTTTGTGTTCATGTTCTCAGATACAAAATTGTCAACTTATGTTCCTTCAGACATGTCATTATGCTAACACTATTGACGAAAGTTGGCAAGGACTGATTAGGGATAGTCAACATGGCTTTGTGCATGGGAAAGTGTCCTCTCACTGACTTGATTGAGTTTTTTAAAAGTAACCAAGTGAATTGATGAGGCAGAGCAGTGGATGTGATCCATATGGACTTCAGTGAGGCATTCAACAAGGTTCATTATAGTAGACTGGTTAACAAGGTTAGATCACATGGAATAGAGGGAGAAGTAACCATTTAATTACAGAACTGGCTTGAAGGTTGAAGACAGAGGGTGGTGTTGGAGGGTTGTTTTACAGGCCAGAGGCCTGTGACCATTCTGTGAATAGTGCTATGTACGAGTGACAGTACACACTTTTCCCTGAATTCAAATCTGAAGGATCCGTGCTGGGTCCACTGCTTTTCGTCATTTATATAAATGATTTGGATGTGAACATAGGAAGTATAGTTAGTAAGTTTGCAGATGACACCCAAAATTGGAGGTGTAGTGGACAGTGAAGAGGGTTACCTCAGATTACAACAGGATCTTGATAAGATGGGCCAATGGCAGTGGGAGATGGAATTTAATTTAAATAAATGCTAGGTGCTGCATTTTGGGAAAGCAAATCAGAGCAGGCCTTACACACTTAATGGTGAGGTCCTCGGCAGTGTTGCTGAACAAAGAGACCTTGGAGTGTAGGTTCATAGCTCCTTGAAAGTGGAGTCACAGGTAGATAGGATAGTGAAGAAGGCATTTAATATGCTTTCCTTTATTGGTCAGATTATTGAGTACAGGAGTTGGGAGGTCATGTTGCGGCTGTACAGGACATTGGTTAGGCCACTGTTGGAATATTGCATGCAATTCTGATCTCCCTCCTATCGGAAAGATGTTGTGAAACTTGAAAGGGTTTGAACTGTAGAAACAGGTTGAATAAGGTGGAGCTATTTTCCGTGGAGTGTAGGCTGAGGGGTGACCTTTTCGAGGTTTTTAAAATCAGGAGGGGCATGGATAGGATAAATAGGCCTTTTCCCTGGGGTGGGACAGTCTAGAACTAAAGGGTGTAGGTTTAAGGTGAGAGGGGAAAGATTTAAAAGGGACCTAAAGGGCAGTGTTTTCATGTAGAGGGTGGTGTGGATATAGAATGAGCTGCCAGAGGAAGTGGTGGAGACTGGTACAATTACAGCATTGAAAAGGCATGGATGTATAAATAAGAAGGGTTTAGAGAGATATGGACCAAATGCTGGCAAATGGGACTAGATTAGGTTGGGATGTCTGGTCGGCATGGACAAGTTTGACTGAAAGGTCTGTTTCCGTGCTGTACACCTCTATGACGCGGATTAGAACAAGTCAGCATGGATTTAGTAAGGAAAGGTCATGACTAATAAACCTGTTAGAGTTCTTTGAAGAGGTAAAAAGTAGGCTTGACCAGGGAAACCCAGTGGATGTTATCTACCTCGATTTCCAAAAGGCCCTTTGATAAGATGCGTCACGGGAGGCTGCTGAGTAAGGTGAGGGCCCATGGTGTTCGAGGTGAGCTACTGGCATGGATTGAGGATTGGCTGTCCGACAGAAGGCAGAGAATTGGGATAAAAGGTTCTTTCTCGGAATGGCAGTTGGTGACAAGTGGTGACCCGCAGGGTTCAGTGTTGAGGTCACAGCTGTTTGTGAAGGTACTGGGGGCAATCCAGTGAAGTTCGGTGATGATATGATGTTAGGCGGGCAGGCAGGTAGTTCTGAGGAGGTGGGGAGGCTGCTGAAAGATTTAAACAGTTTAGGAGAATGTTCCAGGAAATGGCTGATAAAATGCAATGTGAGCAAATGTGAGGTCTTGCCCTTTGGAAATAAGAACACAGGCATGCAGTATTTTATAAACGGTGAGAAAATTCATAAAGCCAAAGTACAAAGGGATCTGGGAGTGCTAGTCCAGGATTCTCGAAAGGTTGACTTGCAGGTTGAGTTTGTGGTTAAGAAACAAATGCAATGTCATTTATCTCAAGAGGGTTGGAATGTAAAAGCAGTGATGTGCTACTGAGACTTTATAAAGCTCTGGTTAGGCCCCATTTAGAATACTGTGTCCAGTTTTGGGCCCCACACCTCAGGAATGATATACTGGCACTGGAGCGTGTCCAGCGGAGATTCACACGGATGATCCCTGGAATGGTGGGCCTAACATATGATGAATGGCTGAGGATCCTGGGATTGTATTCATTAGAGTTTAGAAGGTTAAGGGGAGATCTAACAGAAACGTACAAGATAATGCATGGCTTAGAAAGGCTTGGGCGGCACGGTGGCACAGTGGTTAGCACTGCTGCTTCACAGCGCCAGAGACCCGGGTTCAATTCCCGACTCAGGCGACTGACTGTGTGGAGTTTGCACGTTCTCCCCGTGTCTGCATGGGTTTCCTCCAGGTGCTCCGGTTTCCTCCCACAGTCCAAAGATGTGCAGGGTCAGGTGAATTGGCCATGCTAAATTGCCCGTAGTGTTAGGTAAGAGGTAAATGTAGGGGTATGGGTGGGTTGCGCTTCGGCGGGTCGGTGTGGACTTGTTGGGCCGAAGGGCCTGTTTCTACACTGTAATCTAATCTAATCAAAAGAGTGGACACTAGGAATTTGTTTCCGTCAGGCGGAGATGCTAGGACCCGTGTGCACAGCCTTAGAATTAGAGGGGTCAATTTAGAATGGAAATGAGGAGACATTTCTTCAGCCAGAGAGTGGTGGGCCTGTGGAATTTGTTGCCATGGAGCGCAGTGGAGACCGGGAGTTAAATGTCTTCAAGGCAGAGAGTGGTAAATTCTTAATCTCACAAGGAATTAAGGGATACGGGGAGTGTGCGGGTAAATGGTGTTGAAATACCCATCAGCCATGATTGAATAACGGAGTGGACCCGATGGGCTGAATGGCCTTACTTCCACTCCTATGTCTTATGGTCTTATGGACTTGATGACTCTATCCAGGACAAAAGAAAGGCTTTCAACAGATTTCTTTAATAAACCTACGAATAAATGTTTTTTTAGGCACAAATGTGTTCCTTCAGCAAATAAAAAATCTTGTCATCTTGTCAGTCACAATATCTTAATCCCAGGTCAATACCAGGACACCCTGAGGTCAAATCAGGCAATGCAGCTGTTCATCTGAGGAGCAGGAGAATCAACGTTTCGAACACAAGCTCTTCAACATCACCTGATGAAGAGCTCATGCTCGAAACATTGACTCTCCTGCTCCTCGATGCTGCCTGGCCTGTTGTGCTTTACCAGCACCACACGTTTCTACCCAGGTTTCTGAAGGTCGTGTGACAGGGTAAATACTGAGAGGATGTTTTCCCTCATGGGAGAGAGTCTAGGACTCAGAATAAAGGGCAGCGATTTAATACTGAGATGAGGAATTATTACTCTCAGAGGGTTGTATGTCTTTGAAACTCTTCAGTGCAGAGAGCTGTGGGGCAGAGTCTTTGTGTGAATTTGAGGCTGGGAGAAATATGTTCTTGATCAATCAGGAAATCAAGGGTTCTGGGGAAAGGGCAGGAAGGCAGGTGTGAGGAATGTCAGATCAGCCACAATCCCCTTGAATGACAGTGCAGACTCAAGGAGCTGAATGGCCTCCTCCTGTCCCTGTTTCTGATTCACCAGATGGATCTTGCACAGGCCATCCCACAGATCAGGGTTACCACTGAATTCGGTTACTAGTTACTCCAGTGACTCACTGGGACTTGTTTCACTCAAAATGACTCCCCTTTGGGAACCCATCTTTCCCAGTCTTAATTCCAAGGTTGACACACCAAATCCACAGTGTAATGAAAGGGAGACAATGCTATCATGGTAATATCTTCACTGGAACGGCCCCTGAGGAACCAGGGTGGGGGGAACACCCTCAAATGGCTGCAAGCTCACAGATTATAAACAAACAAAAGACTGCCTTCTTTCTGGATTCAGTTGAATGTTGAGGATACATGAGGTTTCACAAGGCACCAGAGAATATGGAGGCAATCATGGAGACTCTTCAGCCTCCTCACCTCGACTCGTTAAGGTCTTTCCTGGGTCTCAGTTAGCTGTAAGCTGCACAAGGTCAGGAAAGAGAGACCCTTTGGGCTTGTTTGGTTAGTGACCAGAACTATACGCAATATTCCATGTGTGGCCTAACTAAATTTCTATAAAGCTGCAGCATAACTTGCCTATCCTTATACTCAATGCCCCTTCCAATGAAGGTAAGCATGCCACATGCCCTTATCTCCCTGCGCTGCCACCTGCAGAGACCTGTGGACCTGCACACCCAGATCCCTTTGCATATCAATACTCCTAAGGGTTCTACCGTTTACTGTATAATGTCCACCTGCACCTGACCTTCCAAAATGCATCAACTCACGTTTGTCCGGATTAAACTCCATCTGCCATTTTTCTGCCCATGCCTCCAACTGATCTATATCCTGTTGTATCCTCTGAAAATCATCCCTTACTATCCGCAACTCCACCAATCTTTGTATCGTCTGCGAACTTACGAATTAGACCAGCGACGGTTTCCTCAAAATCATTCATGAAGGTCAGGAACAGCAGAGGTCCCAGCACTGATCCCTGTGGAACACAACTAGTCTCCATTCCGACAAGTATCCTTCCACTGCTCCCCTCTGTCTCCTATAACAAAGCCAGTTCTGTATCCATCTCACCAGCTTACTCCTGATATCGTGTGACTCAGTCTGCTATGAGGGACCTTGCCAAAGGCTTTACTGAAGTCCAGACAGCCAACATCAACCACATTTCCCTCGACAATCATCTTTATCACCTCCTCAAAAACTCGATCAAGTTAGTGAGGCACGACCTTCCCCCGTACAAAATTGTTCTGTCTATCGCTAATAAATCCATTTGCTTTGAAATGCATATAGATCTTCTCCTTGAAAATCTCTTCCAATAATTTCCCTCTCACTAACCTGAGCCTCTCAGGCCTATAATTTCCAGGATTATTCCTGTTAGCCCTTCTTAAACAATGGGACAACATTGGCTATTCTACAGTTCTCTGGGACCTCACCTGTGGTCAAGGAGGCTGCAAATGCATCTGTCACTGCCCAAGAAATTGTTCCTTTACCTCCTTCAATATTCGGGAATAGATCCCCTCAGGGACTTATCTACCTTAATACTTTTTAAGACAGACAACACCTCTTCCTTTTTAACAGCAGTTTGGGTTAGAAACCTTCCCTGAGATCTTCCTCCACCAATTCCTTCTCTTTGGTGAATACTGACACGCAGTATTCATTGAGAACCTAACCTCCCTCTTCTGGCTCCACAAAGAGATTCCCTTGGTTGTCCTTGAGTGGGCCAACCATTTCCCTGGCTACCCTCTTCCTTTTTATAGACGCAGAAGAAGCCTTGGGATTCCCTTTAATTTTGTTGCTAAAGACGTTACATACTGAAAATGTGTGAGAGCTGCAGTATAACCCCTTCCCCTGGGTGCAGAACATCCCCATCCCCGGGTGGTGTGTATCCCCTTACCCGGGTTCAGTAAATCCCTTTCCCTGGGTGATGTTTATCCCCTTCTCCGGGTGCAGTGTAACCCCTTCCCCGGTGCAGGAAAAACCTTTCCCCGGGTGCAGTGTATCCCCTTCCCCGGGTGCAGTATATCCCCTTCCCCGGGTGCAGTATATCCCCTTCCCCGGGTGCAGTATATCCCCTTCCCCGGGTGCAGTATATCCCCTTCCCCGGGTGCAGTGTATCCCCTTCCCCAGGTGCAGTATAACCCCTTCCCCGGGTGCAGTATATCCCCTTCCCCAGGTGCAGTATATCCCCTTCCCCGGGTGCAGTATGACCCCTTCCCCGGGTGCAGTATATCCCCTTCCCCGGGTGCAGTATATCCCCTTCCCCGGGTGCAGTGTATCTCCTTCCCCGGGTGCAGTATATCCCCTTCCCCGGGTGCAGTGTATCCCCTTCCCCGGGTGCAGTATAAACCCTTCCCCGGGTGCAGTGTATCCCCTCCCCCGGGTGCAGTATATCCCCTTCCCCGGGTGCAGTGTATCCCCTTACCCGGGTGCAGTATATCCCCTTCCCCGGGTGCAGTGTATCCCCTTCCCCGGGTGCAGTATAAACCCTTCCCCGGGTGCAGTATATCCCCTTCCCCGGGTGCAGTGTATTCCCTTCCCCGGGTGCAGTATAAACCCTTCCCCGGGTGCAGTATATCCCCTTCCCCGGGTGCAGTATATCCCCTTCCCCGGGTGCAGTGTATCCCCTTCCTCGGGTGCAGTATATCCCCTTCCCCGGGTGCAGTATATCCCCTTCCCCGGGTGCAGTGTATCCCCTTCCTCGGGTGCAGTATATCCCCTTCCCCGGGTGCAGTGTATCCCCTTCCCCGGGTGCAGTGTATCCCCTTCCCCGGGTGCAGTATATCCCCTTCCCCGGGTGCAGTATAAACCCTTCCCCGGGTGCAGTATATCCCCTTCCCCGGGTGCAGTATATTCCCTTCCCCGGGTGCAGTGTATCCCCTTCCCCGGGTGCAGTATATTCCCTTCCCCGGGTGCAGTGTATCCCCTTCCCCGTGTGCAGTATATCCCCTTCCCCGGGTGCAGTGTATCCCCTTCCCCGGGTGCAGTGTATCCCCTTCCCCGGGTGCAGTGTATCCCCTTTCCCGGGTGCAGTGTATCCCCTTCCCCGGGTGCAGTATAACCCCTTCCCCGGGTGCAGTCTATCCCCTTCCCCGGGTGCAGTGTATCCCCTTCCCCGGTTGCAGTATAACCCCTTCCCCGGGTGCAGTATATCCCCTTCCCCGGGTGCAGTATATCCCCTTCCCCGGGTGCAGTGTATCCCCTTCCCCGGGTGCAGTATATCCCCTTCCCCGGGTGCAGTATAACCCCTTCCCCGGGTGCAGTGTATCCCCTTCCCCGGGTGCAGTATAACCCCTTCCCCGGGTGCAGTATATCCCCTTCCCCGGGTGCAGTATATCCCCTTCCCCGGGTGCAGTATATCCCCTTCCCCGGGTGCAGTATATCCCCTTCCCCGGGTGCAGTATATCCCCTTCCCCGGGTGCAGTGTATCCCCTTCCCCGGGTGCAGTATATCCCCTTCCCCGGGTGCAGTATATCCCCTTCCCCGGGTGCAGTGTATCCCCTTCCCCGGGTACAGTATATCCCGTTCCACGGGTGCAGTATATCCCCTTCCCCAGGTGCAGTATATCCCCTTCCCCGGGTTCAGTATAACCCCTTCCCCGGGTGCAGTATATCCCCTTCCCCGGGTGCAGTATATCCCCTTCCCCGGGTGCAGTGTATCCCCTTCCCCGGGTACAGTATATCCCCTTCCCCAGGTGCAGTATATCCCCTTCCCCGGGTACAGTATATCCCGTTCCCCGGGTTCAGTATAACCCCTTCCCCAGGTGCAGTATATCCCCTTCCCCGGGTGCAGTGTAACCCCTTCCCCGGGTGCAGTATATCCCCTTCCCCGGGTGCAGTGTATCCCCTTCCCCGGGTGCAGTATAACCCCTTCCCCGGGTGCAGTATATCCCCTTCCCCGGGTGCAGTGTATCCCCTTCCCCGGGTGCAGTGTATCCCCTTCCCCGGGTGCAGTATAACCCCTTCCCCGGGTGCAGTGTATCCCCTTCCCCGGGTGCAGTGTATCCCCTTCCCCGGGTGCAGTATATCCCCTTCCCCGGGTGCAGTATATCCCCTTCCCCGGGTGCAGTGTATCCCCTTCCCCGGGTGCAGTGTATCCCCTTCCCCGGGTGCAGTATAACCCCTTCCCCGGGTGCAGTATATCCCCTTCCCCGGGTGCAGTGAATCCCCTTCCCCAGGTGGTGTATATCACCTTCCCCGGGTGCAGTGTATCCCCTTCCCCGGGTGCAGTGTATCCCCTTCCCCGGGTGCAGTATATCCCCTTCCCCGTGTGCAGTATATCCCCTTCCCCGGGTGCAGTATATCTCCTTCCCCGGGTGCAGTATGTCCCCTTCCCCGGGTGCAGTATATCTCCTTCCCCGGGTGCAGTATATCCCCTTCCCCGGGTGCAGTATATCCCCTTCCCCGGGTGCAGTATATCCCGTTCCCCGGGTGCAGTATATCCCTTTCCCCGGGTGCAGTGTATCCCCTTCCCCGGGTGCAGTATATCCCCTTCCCCGGGTGCAGTATATCCCCTTCCCCGGGTGCAGTATATCCCCTTCCCCGGGTGCATTATATCCCCTTCCCCGGGTGCAGTATATCCCCTTCCCCGGATGCAGTATATCCCGTTCCCCGGGTGCAGTATATCCCTTTCCCCGGGTGCAGTATATCCCCTTCCCCGGGTGCAGTATATCCCTTTCCCCGGGTGCAGTGTATCCCCTTCCCCGGGTGCAGTATATCCCCTTCCCCGGGTGCAGTATATCCCCTTCCCCGGGTGCAGTATATCCCGTTCCCCGGGTGCAGTATATCCCGTTCCCCGGGTGCAGTATATCCCTTTCCCCGGGTGCAGTATATCCCCTTCCCCGGGTGCAGTATATCCCCTTCCCCGGGTGCAGTGTATCCCCTTCCCCGGGTGCAGTATATCCCCTTCCCCGGGTGCAGTATATCCCCTTCCCCGGGTGCAGTATATCCCCTTCCCCGGGTGCAGTATATCCCCTTCCCCGGGTGCAGTATATCCCCTTCCCCGGGTGCAGTATATCCCGTTCCCCGGGTGCAGTATATCCCTTTCCCCGGGAGCAGTGTATCCCCTTCCCCGGGTGCAGTATATCCCCTTCCCCGTGTGCAGTATATCCCCTTCCCCGGGTGCAGTATGTCCCCTTCCCTGGGTGCAGTATATCCCCTTCCCCGGGTGCAGTATATCCCCTTCCCCGTGTGCAGTATATCCCCTTCCCCGGGTGCTGTATATCCCCTTCCCCGTGTGCAGTATATCCCCTTCCCCGGGTGCAGTATATCTCCTTCCCCGGGTGCAGTATGTCCCCTTCCCCGGGTGCAGTATATCCCCTTCCCCGGGTGCAGTATATCCCCTTCCCCGGGTGCAGTATATCTCCTTCCCCGGGTGCAGTATGTCCCCTTCCCCGGGTGCAGTGTATCCCCTTCCCCGGGTGCAGTGTATCCCCTTCCCCGGGTGCAGTATAACCCCTTCCCCGGGTGCAGTCTATCCCCTTCCCCGGTTGCAGTATATCCCCTTCCCTGGGTGCAGTATATCCCCTTCCCCGTGTGCAGTATATCCCCTTCCCCGGGTGCAGTATATCCCCTTCCCCGGGTGCAGTATATCCCCTTCCCCGGGTGCAGTATATCCCCTTCCCCGGGTGCAGTGTATCCCCTTCCCCGGGTGCAGTATATCCCCTTCCCCGGGTGCAGTATAACCCCTTCCCCGGGTGCAGTGTATCCCCTTCCCCGGGTGCAGTATATCCCCTTCCCCGGGTGCAGTATAACCCCTTCCCCGGGTGCAGTGTATCCCCTTCCCCGGGTGCAGTATAACCCCTTCCCCGGGTGCAGTATATCCCTTCCCCGGGTGCAGTATATCCCCTTCCCCGGGTGGTGTGTATCCCCTTCCCCGGGTGCAGTATAACCCCTTCCCCGGGTGCAGTATATCCCTTCCCCGGGTGCAGTATAACCCCTTCCCCAGATGCAGTGTAACCCCTTCCCCGGGTGCAGTATAACCCCTTCCCCGGGTGGTGTGTATCCCCTTCCCCGGGTGCTGTATATCCCATTCCCCGGGTGCAGTATATCCCCTTCCCCGGGTGGTGTGCATCCCCTTCCCCGGGTGCAGTATATCCCCTTCCCCGGGTGGTGTGTATCCCCTTCCCCGGGTGCAGTATATCCCCTTCCCCGGGTGCAGTGTATCCCCTCCCCCGGGTGCAGTATATCCCCTTCCCCGGGTGCAGTATATCCCCTTCCCCGGGTGCAGTGTATCCCCTTCCCCGGGTGCAGTGTATCCCGTTCCCCGGGTGCAGTATATCCCCTTCCCCGGGTGCAGTATATCCCCATCCCCGGGCGCGGTCTATCCCCTTCCCCGGGTGCAGTGTATCCCCTTCCCCGGGTGCAGTATATCCCCTTCCCCGGGTGCAGTGTATCCCCTTCCCCGGGTGCAGTATATCCCCTTCCCCGTGTGCAGTATATCCCCTTCCCCGGGTGCAGTATATCCCCTTCCCCGTGTGCTGTATATCCCCTTCCCCGTGTGCTGTATATCCCCTTCCCCGGGTGCAGTGTATCCCCTTCCCCGGGTGCAGTATATCCCCTTCCCCGTGTGCAGTATATCCCCTTCCCCGGGTGCAGTGTATCCCCTTCCCCGGGTGCAGTGTAACCCCTTCCCCGGGTGCAGTATATCCCCTTCCCCGGGTGCAGTGTATCCCCTTCCCCAGGTGCAGTATAACCCCTTCCCCGGGGTGCAGTCTATCCCCTTCCCCGGGTGCTGTATATCCCCTTCGCCGGGTGCAGTATATCCCCTTCCCCGGGTGGTGTGTATCCCTTTCCCCGGGTGCAGTGTATCCCCTTCCCCGGGTGCAGTATATCCCCTTCCCCGGGTGGTGTGTATCCCCTTCCCCGGGTGCAGTATATCCCCTTCCCCAGATGCAGTATAACCCCTTCCCCGGGTGCATTATATCCCCTTCCCCGGGTGCAGTATATCCCCTTCCCCGGGTGCAGTATATCCCCTTCCCCGGGTGCAGTGTCTCCCCTTCCCCGGGTGCAGTATATCCCCTACCCCGGGTGGTGTGCATCCCCTTCCCCGGGTGCAGTGTATCCCCTTCCTCGGGTGCAGTATATCCCCTTCCCCGGGCGCAGTATATCCCCTTCCCCGGGTGCAGTGTATCCCCTTCCCCGGGTGCAGTATATCCTCTTCCCCGGGTGCAGTATATCCCCTTCCCCGGGTGCAGTGTATGCCCTTCCCTGGGTGAAGTGTATCCCCTTCCCCGGGTGTAGTATATCCCCTTCCCCAGGTGCAGTATATCCCCTTCCCCAGGTGCAGTATATCCCCTTCCCCGGGTGCAGTATATCCCCTTCCCCGGGTGCAGTATATCCCCTTCCCCGGGTGCAGTATAACCCCTTCCCCGGGTGCAGTATATCCCCTTCCCCGGGTGCAGTATATCCCCTTTCCCGGGTGCAGTATATCCCCTTCCCCGGGTTCAGTATATCCCCTTCCCCGGGTGCAGTGTATCCCCTTCCCCGGGTGCAGTATATCCCCTTCCCCGTGTGCAGTATATCCCCTTCCCCGGGTGCAGTGTATCCCGTTCCCCGGGTGCAGTATATCCCCTTCCCCGGGTGCAGTTTATCCCCTTCCCCGGGTGCAGTCTATCCCCTTCCCCGGGTGCAGTATATCCCCTTCCCCGGGTGCAGTCTATCCCCTTCCCCGGGTGCAGTCTATCCCCTTCCCCGGGTGCTGTATATCCCCTTCCCCGGGAGCAGTATATCCCCTTCCCCGGGTGCAGTATATCCCCTTACCCCGGGTGCAGTGTATCCCCTTCCCCGGGTGGTGTGTATCCCCTCCCCGGGTGCAGTGTATCCCCTTCCCCGGGTGCAGTATATCCCCTTCCCCGGGTGGTGTGTATCCCCTTCCCCGGGTGCTGTATATCCCGTTCCCCGGGTGCAGTATATCCCCTTCCCCGGGTGGTGTGCATCCCCTTCCCCGGGTGCAGTATATCCCCTTCCCCGGGTGGTGTGTATCCCCTTCCCCGGGTGCAGTATATCCCCTTCCCCGGGTGCAGTGTATCCCCTCCCCCGGGTGCAGTATATCCCCTTCCCCGGGTGCAGTATATCCCCTTCCCCGGGTGCAGTGTATCCCCTTCCCCGGGTGCAGTGTATCCCGTTCCCCGGGTGCAGTATATCCCCTTCCCCGGGTGCAGTATATCCCCATCCCTGGGCGCGGTCTATCCCCTTCCCCGGGTGCAGTGTATCCCCTTCCCCGGGTGCTGTATATCCCCTTCCCCGGGTGCAGTGTATCCCCTTCCCCGGGTGCAGTATATCCCCTTCCCCGGGTGCAGTGTATCCCCTTCCCCGGGTGCAGTATATCCCCTTCCCCGTGTGCAGTATATCCCCTTCCCCGGGTGCAGTGTATCCCCTTCCCCGGGTGCAGTGTAACCCCTTCCCCGGGTGCAGTATATCCCCTTCCCCGGGTGCAGTGTATCCCCTTCCCCGGGTGCAGTATAACCCCTTCCCCGGGTGCAGTATATACCCTTCCCCGGGTGCAGTATAACCCCTTCCCCGGGTGCAGTGTATCCCCTTCCCCGGGTGCAGTGTATCCCCTTCCCCGGGTGCAGTGTATCCCCTTCCCCGGGTGCAGTATATCCCCTTCCCCGTGTGCAGTATATCCCCTTCCCCGGGTGCAGTGTATCCCCTTCCCCGGGTGCAGTGTAACCCCTTCCCCGGGTGCAGTATATCCCCTTCCCCGGGTGCAGTGTATCCCCTTCCCCGGGTGCAGTATATCCCCTTCCCCGTGTGCAGTATATCCCCTTCCCCGGGTGCAGTGTATCCCCTTCCCCGGGTGCAGTGTAACCCCTTCCCCGGGTGCAGTATATCCCCTTCCCCGGGTGCAGTGTATCCCCTTCCCCGGGTGCAGTATAACCCCTTCCCCGGGTGCAGTATATACCCTTCCCCGGGTGCAGTATAACCCCTTCCCCGGGTGCAGTGTATCCCCTTCCCCGGGTGCAGTGTATCCCCTTCCCCGGGTGCAGTGTATCCCCTTCCCCGGGTGCAGTATATCCCCTTCCCCGGGTGCAGTATATCCCCTTCCCCGGGTGCAGTGTATCCCCTTCCCCGGGTGCAGTGTATCCCCTTCCCCGGGTGCAGTATAACCCCTTCCCCGGGTGCAGTATATCCCCTTCCCCGGGTGCAGTGTATCCCCTTCCCCGGGTGCAGTATATCCCCTTCCCCGGGTGCAGTGAATCCCCTTCCCCAGGTGGTGTATATCACCTTCCCCGGGTGCAGTATATCCCCTTCCCCGGGTGCAGTGTATCCCCTTCCCCGGGTGCAGTGTATCCCCTTCCCCGGGTGCAGTGTATCCCCTTCCCCGGGTGCAGTGAATCCCCTTCCCCAGGTGGTGTATATCACCTTCCCCGGGTGCAGTATATCCCCTTCCCCGGGTGCAGTGTATCCCCTTCCCCGGGTGCAGTGTATCCCCTTCCCCGGGTGCAGTGAATCCCCTTCCCCGGGTGCAGTGTATCCCCTTCCCCGGGTGCAGTGAATCCCCTTCCCCAGGTGGTGTATATCACCTTCCCCGGGTGCAGTATATCCCCTTCCCCGGGTGCAGTGTATCCCCTTCCCCGGGTGCAGTGTATCCCCTTCCACGGGTGCAGTATATCCCCTTCCCCGGGTGCAGTATATCCCCTTCCCCGGGTGCAGTATATCTCCTTCCCCGGGTGCAGTATGTCCCCTTCCCCGGGTGCAGTGTATCCCCTTCCCCGGGTGCAGTGTATCCCCTTCCCCGGGTGCAGTGTATCCCCTTCCCCGGGTGCAGTATATCCCCTTCCCCGGGTGCAGTGTATCCCCTTCCCCGGGTGCAGTATATCCCCTTCCCCGGGTGCAGTATATCCCCTTCCCCGGGTGCAGTATGTCCCCTTCCCCGGGTGCAGTGTATCCCCTTCCCCGGGTGCAGTGTATCCCCTTCCCCGGGTGCAGTGTATCCCCTTCCCCGGGTGCAGTATATCCCCTTCCCCGGGTGCAGTGTATCCCCTTCCCCGGGTGCAGTATATCCCCTTCCCCGGGTGCAGTATATCCCCTTCCCCGGGTGCAGTATGTCCCCTTCCCCGGGTGCAGTATATCCCCTTCCCCGGGTGCAGTGTATCCCCTTCCCCGGGTGCAGTATATCCCCTTCCCCGAGCGCGGTCTATCCCCTTCCCCGGGTGCAGTGTATCCCCTTCCCCGGGTGCTGTATATCCCCTTCCCCGTGTGCTGTATATCCCCTTCCCCGGGTGCAGTGTATCCCCTTCCCCGGGTGCAGTATATCCCCTTCCCCGTGTGCAGTATATCCCCTTCCCCGGGTGCAGTGTATCCCCTTCCCCGGGAGCAGTGTAACCCCTTCCCCGGGTGCAGTATATCCCCTTCCCCGGGTGCAGTGTATCCCCTTCCCCGGGTGCAGTATAACCCCTTCCCCGGGTGCAGTATATCCCCTTCCCCGGGTGCAGTGTATCCCCTTCCCCGGGTGCAGTATATCCCCTTCCCCGGGTGCAGTATATCCCCTTCCCCGGGTGCAGTATATCCCCTTCCCCGGGTGCAGTATATCCCGTTCCCCGGGTGCAGTGTATCCCCTTACCGGGGGGGAATTTATCCCCTTCCCCGGGTGCAGTGTATCCCCTTCCCCTGGTGCAGTATATCCCCTTCCCCGGGTGCAGTATATCTCCTTCCCCGGGTGCAGTGTATCCCTTTCCCCGGGTGCAGTGTATCCCCTTCCCCGGGTGCAGTATATCCCCTTCCCCGGGTGCAGTATATCCCCTTCCCCGTGTGCAGTATATCTCCTTCCCGGGGTGCAGTATATCCCCTTCCCCGGGTGCAGTATATCCCCTTCCCCGGGTGCAGTATATCCCCTTCCCCGGGTGCAGTATATCCCCTTCCCTGGGTGCAGTGTATCCCCTTCCCCGGGTGCAGTGTATCCCCTTCCCCGGGTGCAGTGTATCCCCTTCCCCGGGTGCAGTGTATCCCCTTCCCCGGGTGCAGTGTATCCCCTTCCCCGGGTGCAGTGTATCCCCTTCCCCGGGTGCAGTATATCCCCTTCCCCGGGTGCAGTGTATTCCCTTCCCCGGGTGCAGTATATCCCCTTCCCTGGGTGCAGTGTATCCCCTTCCCCGGGTGCAGTATATCCCCTTCCCCGGGTGCAGTATATCACCTTCCCCGGGTGCAGTGTATCCCCTTCCCCGGGTGCAGTATATCCCCTTCCCCGGGTGCAGTATAACCCCTTCCCCGGGTGCAGTGTATCCCCTTCCCCGGGTGCAGTATATCCCCTTCCCCGGGTGCAGTATAACCCCTTCCCCGCGTGCAGTGTATCCCCTTCCCCGGGTGCAGTATAACCCCTTCCCCGGGTGCAGTATATCCCTTCCCCGTGTGCAGTATATCCCCTTCCCTGGGTGCAGTATATCCCCTTCCCCGGGTGCAGTATATCCCCTTCCCCGGATGCAGTATATCCCCTTCCCCGGGTGCAGTATATCCCCTTCCCCGGGTGCAGTATAACCCCTTCCCCGGTTGCAGTGTATCCCCTTCCCCGGGTGCAGTATAACCCCTTCCCCGGGTGCAGTGTATCCCCTTCCCCGGGTGCAGTATACCCCCTTCCCCGGGTGCAGTGTATCCCCTTCCCTGGGTGGAGTGTATCCCCTTCCCCGGGTGCAGTGTATCCCCTTTCCCGGGTGCAGTATACCCCCTCCCCCGGGTGAAGTGTATCCCCTTCCCTGGGTGGAGTGTATCCCCTTCCCCGGGTGCAGTATATCCCCTTCCCCGGGTGCAGTATATCCCCTTCCCCGGGTGCAGTGTATCCCCTTCCCCGGATGCATTATATCCCCTTCCCCGGGAGCAGTATATCCCCTTCCCCGGGTGCAGTATAACCCCTTCCCCGGGTGCAGTATATCCCCTTCCCCGGGTGCAGTACAACCCCTTCCCCGGGTGCAGTATATCCCCTTCCCCAGATGCAGTGTAACCCCTTCCCCGGGTGCATTATATCCCCTTCCCCGGGAGCAGGATATCCCCTTCCCCGGGTGGTGTGCATCCCCTTCCCCGGGTGCAGTATATCCCCTTCCCCGGGTGCAGTATAACCCCTTCCCCGGGTGCAGTGTATCCCCTTCCTCGGGTGCAGTATATCCCCTTCCCCGGGTGCAGTGTATCCCCTTCCCCGGGTGCAGTGTATCCCGTTCCCCGGGTGCAGTATATCCCCTTCCCCGGGTGCAGTATATCCCCATCCCCGGGCGCGGTCTATCCCCTTCCCCGGGTGCAGTGTATCCCCTTCCACGGGTGCTGTATATCCCCTTCCCCGTGTGCTGTATATCCCCTTCCCCGGGTGGTGGGTATCCTCTTCCCCGGGTGCAGTATATCCCCTTCCCCGGGTGCAGTATATCCCCTTCCCCGGGTGCAGTATATCCCCTTCCCCGGGTGCAGTGTATACCCTTCCCCGGGTGCAGTATATCCCCTTCCCCGTGTGCAGTATATCCCCTTCCCCAGGTGCAGTATATCCCCTTCCCCAGGTGCAGTGTATCCCCTTCCCCGAGTGCAGTATATCCCCTTCTCCAGGTGCAGTGTATCCCCTTCCCCGGGTGTAGTATATCCCCTTCCCCAGGTGCAGTATATCCCGTTCCCCGGGTGCAGTATATCCCCTTCCCCGGGTGCAGTATATCCCCTTCCCCAGGTGCAGTGTATCCCCTTCCCCGGGTGCAGTATAACCCCTTCCCCGGGTGCAGTATAACCCCTTCCCCGGGTGCAGTATATCCCCTTTCCCAGGTGCAGTGTATCCCCTTCCCCGGGTGCAGTGTAACCCCTTCCCCGGGTGCAGTGTATCCCCTTGCCCGGGTGCAGTATATCCCCTTCCCCGGGTGCAGTGTATCCCCTTCCCCGGGTGCAGTGTATCCCCTTCCCCGGGTGCAATATATCCCCTTTCCCGGGTGATGTTTATCCCCTTCCCCGGGTGCAGTATATCCCCTTCCCCGGGTGCAATGTATCCCCTTCCCCGGGTGCAGTATATCCCCTTTCCCGGGTGCAGTATATCCCCTTTCCTGGGTGGTGTTTATCCCCCTCCCCGGGTGCAGTATATCCCCTTCCCCAGATGCAGTGTAACCCCTTCCCCGGGTGCATTATATCCCCTTCCCCGGGAGCAGGATATCCCCTTCCCCGGGTGGTGTGCATCCCCTTCCCCGGGTGCAGTATATCCCCTTCCCCGGGTGCAGTATAACCCCTTCCCCGGGTGCAGTATAACCCCTTCCCCGGGTGCAGTATATCCCCTTCCCCGGGTGCAGTATATCCCCTTCCCCGGGTGCAGTATATCCCCTTCCCCGGGTGCAGTATATCCCCTTCCCCGGGTGCAGTATAACCCCTTCCCCGGGTGCAGTATATCTCCTTCCCCGGGTGCTGTATATCCACTTCCCCGCGTGCAGTATATCCCCTTCCCCGGGTGCAGTATAACCCCTTCCCCGGGTGCAGTATATCCCCTTCCCCGGGTGCAGTATGTCCCCTTCCACGGGTGCAGTATATCCACTTCCCCGCGTGCAGTATATCCCCTTCCCCGGGTGCAGTATATCCCCTTCCCCGGGTGCAGTAAATCCCCTTCCCCGGGTGCAGTGTATCCCCTTCCCCGGGTGCAGTATGTCCCCTTCCCCGGGTGCAGTATATCCCCTTCCCCGGGTGCAGTATATCCCCTTCCCCGGCTGCAGTATAACCCCTTCCCCGGGTGCAGTATATCACCTTCCCCGGGTGCAGTATATCCCCTTCCCCGGGTGCAGTGTATCCCCTTCCCTGGGTGGAGTGTATCCCCTTCCCCGGGTGCAGTATATCCCCTTCCCTGGGTGCAGTATAACCACTTCCCCGGGTGTAGTATATCCCCTTCCCCAGGTGCAGTGTATCCCCTTCCCCGGGTGCAGTATATCCCCTTCCCCAGGTGCAGTATATCCCCTTCCCCGGGTGCAGTATATCCCCTTCCCCGGGTGCAGTGTATCCCCTTCCCCGGGTGGTGTGCATCCCCTTCCCCGGTGCAGTGTATCCCCTTCCCCGGGTGTAGTATATCCCCTTCCCCAGGTGCAGTGTATCCCCTTCCCCGGGTGCAGTATATCCCCTTCCCCGGTGCAGTGTATCCCCTTCCCCGGGTGCAGTATATCTCCTTCCCCGGGTGCAGTATATCCCCTTCCCCGGGTGTAGTATATCCCCTTCACCGGGTGGTGTGCATCCCCTTCCCCGGGTGCAGTATATCCCCTTCCCCGGGTGCAGTATATCCCCTTCCCCGGGTGCAGTATATCCCCTTCCCCAGGTGGTGTGCATCCCCTTCCCCGGGTGCAGTATATCCCCTTCCCCGGGTGCAGTATATCCCCTTCCCCGGGTGCAGTATATCCCCTTCACCGGGTGGTGTGCATCCCCTTCCCCGGGTGCAGTATATCCCCTTCCCCGGGTGGTGTGTATCCCCTTCCCCGGGTGCAGTATATCCCCTTCCCCGGGTGCAGTATATCCCCTTCCCCGGGTGGTGTGTATCCCCTTCCCCGGGTGCAGTATATCCCCTTCCCCGGGTGCAGTATATCCCCTTCCCCGGGTGCAGTATATCCCCTTCCCCGGGTGCAGTATAGCCCCTTCCCCGGGTGGTGTGTATCCCCTTCCTCGGGTGCAGTATATCCCCTTCCCCGGGTGCAGTATATCCTCTTCCCCGGGTGGTGTGTATCCCCTTCCTCGGGTGCAGTATATCCCCTTCCCTGGGTGCAGTGTATCCCCTTCCCCGGGTGCAGTGTATCCCCTTCCCTGGGTGGAGTGTATCCCCTTCCCCGGGTGCAGTATATCCCATTCCCCGGGTGCAGTATAGTCCCTTCCCCGGGTGCAGTATATCCCCTTCCCCGGGTGCAGTATATTCCCTTCCCCGGGTGCAGTATATCTCCTTCCCCGCGTGCAGTGTTTCCCCTTCCCCAAGTGCAGTATAACCCCTTCCCCGGGTGCAGTATATCCCCTCCCCGGGTGCAGTGTATCCCCTTCCCCAGGTGCAGTATATCCCCTTCCCCGGGTGCAGTATATCCCCTTCCCCGGGTGCAGTATATCCCCTTCCCCAGGTGCAGTATATCCCCTTCCCCGGGTGCAGTGTATCCCCTTCCCCGGGTGCAGTATATCCCCTTCCCCGTGTGCAGTATATCCCCTTCCCCGGGTGCAGTATATCCCCTTCCCCGGGTGCAGTATATCCCCTTCCCCGGGTGCAGTATATCTTCTTCCCCGGGTGCAGTGTATCCCCTTCCCCGGGTGCAGTATATCCCCTTCCCCGTGTGCAGTATATCCCCTTCCCCGGGTGCAGTGTATCCCGTTCCCCGGGTGCAGTATATCCCCTTCCCCGGGTGCTGTATATCCCCTTCCCCGGGTGCAGTATATCCCCTTCCCCGGGTGCTGTATATCCCATTCCCCGGGTCGTGGGTATCCCCTTCCCCGGGTGCAGTATATCCCCTTCCCCGTGTGCAGTTTATCCCCTTCCCCGGGTGCAGTATATCCCCTTCCCCGGGTGCTGTATATCCCCTTCCCCGGGTGCAGTATATCCCCTTCCCCGGGTGCAGTGTATCCCCTTCCCCAGGTGCAGTATATCCCCTTCCCCGGGTGCAGTATATCTCCTTGCCCGTGTGCCGTATATCCCCTTCCCCGGGTGCAGTGTATCCCCTTCCCCGGGTGCAGTATATCCCCTTCCCCGGGTGCAGTATAACCCCTTCCCTGGGTGCAGTATATCCCCTTCCCCGGGTGCAGTATAACCCCTTCCCCGGGTGCAGTATATCCCCTTCCCCGGGTGCAGTATAACCCCTTCCCCGGGTGCAGTGTATCCCCTTCCCCGGGTGCAGTATATCCCCTTCCCCGGGTGCTGTATATCCCCTTCCCTGGGTTCAGTATATCCCCTTCCCCGGGTGCAGTATATTCCCTTCCCTGGTTTCAGTGTATCCCCTTCCCCGGGTGCAGTATAACCCCTTCCCTGGGTGCAGTATAACCGCTTCCCTGGGTGCAGTATAACCGCTTCCCCGGGTGCAGTATATCCCCTTCCCCGGGTGCAGTATAACCCCTTCCCCGGGTACAGTATATCCCCTTCCCCGGGTGCAGTATAACCCCTTCCCCGGGTGCAGTGTATCCCCTTCCCCGGGTGCAGTATATCCCCTTCCCCGGGTGCACTATATCCCTTTCCCTGGGTGCAGTATATCCCCTTCCCCGGGTGCAGTGTATCCCCTTCCCCGGGTGCAGTATATACCCTTCCCTGGGTGCAGTATATCCCCTTCCCCCGGTGCAGTATGTCACCTTCCCTGGGTTCAGTATATCCCCTTCCCCGGGTGCAGTATAACCCCTTCCCTGGGTGCAGTATAACCCCTTCCCCGGGTCCAGTATATCCCCTTCCCCGGTGCAGTATATCCCCTTCCCCGGGTGCAGTATAACCCCTTCCCCGGGTGCAGTATAACCCCTTCCCCGGGTGCAGTATATCCCCTTCCCCGGGTGCAGTATATCCCCTTCCCTGGGTGCAGCATATCCCCTTCCCCGGGTGCAGAATAACCCCTTCCCCGTGTGCAGTGTATCCCCTTCACCGGGTGCAGTACATCCCCTTCCTCGGGTGCAGTATATCCCCTTCCCCGGGTGCAGTATATCCCCTTCCCCGGTGCAGTATATCCCCTTCCCCGGTGCAGTGTATCCCCTTCCCCGTGTGCAGTATATCCCCTTCCCCGGTGCAGTATATCCCCTTCCCCGGGTGCAGTATATCCCCTTCCCCGGGTGCAGTCTATCCCCTTCCCCGGGTGCTGTATATCCCCTTCCTCGGCTGCAGTATATCCCCTTCCCCGGGTGCAGTGTATCCCCTTCCCCTGGTGCAGTATATCCCCTTCCCCGGGTGCAGTGTATCCCCTTCCCCGGGTGCAGTATATCCCCTTCCCCGGGTGCAGTATATCCCCTTCTCCGGGTGCAGTATAACCCCTTCCCCGGGTGCAGTGTATCCCCTTCCCCGGTTGCAGTGTATCCTCTTCCCCGCGTGCAGTATATCCCCTTCCCCGGGTGCAGTATAACCCCTTCCCCGGGTGCAGTATAACCCCTTCCCCGGGTGCAGTATATCCCCTTCCCCGGGTGCAGTATATCCCCTTCCCCGGGTGCAGTATATCCCCTTCCCCGGGTGCAGTATATCCCCTTCCCCGGGTGCAGTATATCCCCTTCCCCGGGTGCAGTATATCTCCTTCCCCGGGTGCTGTATATCCACTTCCCCGCGTGCAGTATATCCCCTTCCCCGGGTGCAGTATAACCCCTTCCCCGGGTGCAGTATATCCCCTTCCCCGGGTGCAGTATATCCCCTTCCCCGGGTGCAGTATAACCCCTTCCCCGGGTGCAGTATATCCACTTCCCCGCGTGCAGTATATCCCCTTCCCCGGGTGCAGTATATCCCCTTCCCCGGGTGCAGTAAATCCCCTTCCCCGGGTGCAGTGTAACCCCTTCCCCGGGTGCAGTGTGTCCCCTTCCCCGGGTGCAGTATATCCCCTTCCCCGGGTGCAGTATATCCCCTTCCCCGGGTGCAGTATATCCCCTTCCCCGGGTGCAGTATATCCCCTTTCCCGGGTGCAGTATATCCCCTTCCCCGGGTGCAGTATAACCCCTTCCCCGGGTGCAGTATATCCCCTTCCCCGGGTGCAGTATATCACCTTCCCCGGGTGCAGTATATCCCCTTCCCCGGGTGCAGTGTATCCCCTTCCCTGGGTGGAGTGTATCCCCTTCCCCTGGTGCAGTATATCCCCTTCCCCGGGTGCAGTATAACCACTTCCCCGGGTGTAGTATATCCCCTTCCCCAGGTGCAGTATAACCCCTTCCCCGGGTGCAGTATATCCCCTTCCGCGGGTGGTGTGCATCCCCTTCCCCGGGTGCAGTATATCCCCTTCCCCGGGTGCAGTGTATCCCCTTCCCCGGGTGGTGTGCATCCCCTTCCCTGGGTGGAGTGTATCCCCTTCCCCGGGTGCAGTATAACCCCTTCCCCGGGTGCAGTGTATCCCCTTCCCCGGGTGGTGTGCATCCCCTTCCCCGGGTGCAGTATATCCCCTTCCCCGGTGCAGTATATCCCCTTCCCCAGGTAGTGTGCATCCCCTTCCCCGGGTGCAGTATATCCCCTTCCCCGGGTGCAGTATATCCCCTTCCCCGGGTGCAGTATATCCCCTTCCCCGGGTGGTGTGCATCCCCTTCCCCGGGTGCAGTATATCCCCTTCCCCGGGTGGTGTGTATCCCTTTCCCCGGGTGCAGTATATCCCCTTCCCCGGGTGCAGTATATCCCCTTCCCCGGGTGGTGTGTATCCCCTTCCCCGGGTGCAGTATATCCCCTTCCCCGGGTGGTGTGCATCCCCTTCCCCGGGTGGTGTGTATCCCCTTCCCCGGTGCAGTATATCCCCTTCCCCGGGTGGTGTGTATCCCCTTCCCCGGTGCAGTATATCCCCTTCCCCAGATGCAGTGTATCCCCTTCCCCGGTGCAGTATATCCCCTTCCCCAGATGCAGTGTATCCCCTTCCCCGGTGCATTATATCCCCTTCCCCGGGTGCAGTATATCCCCTTCCCCGTGTGCAGTATATCCCCTTCCCCGGGTGGTGTGCATCCCCTTCCCCGGGTGCAGTATATCCCCTTCCCCGGGTGGTGTGTATCCCCTTCCCCGGGTGCAGTATATCAACTTCCACGGGTGCAGTGTATCCCCTTCCCCGGGTGCAGTATATCCCCTTCCCCGGGTGCAGTATATCCCCTTCCCCGGGTGCAGTATATCCCCTTCCCCGTGTGCAGTATATCCCCTTCCCTGGGTGGAGTGTAACCCCTTTCCCGGGTGCAGTATAACCACTTCCCCGGGTGCAGTATATCCCCTTCCCCGGGTGCAGTGTATCCCCTTCCCCGGGTGGTGTGCATCCCCTTCCCCGGGTGCAGTATATCCCCTTTCCCGGGTGCAGTGTATCCCCTTCCTCGGGTGCAGTATATCCCCTTCCCCGGGTGCAGTATATCCCCTTCCCCGGGTGCAGTGTATCCCCTTCCCTGGGTGGAGTGTAACCCCTTTCCCGGGTGCAGTATAACCACTTCCCCGGGTGCAGTATATCCCCTTCCCCGGGTGCAGTATAGCCCCTTCCCCGGGTGCAGTATATCCCCTTCCCCGGGTGCAGTATATTCCCTTCCCCGGGTGCAGTATATCCCCTTCCCCGCGTGCAGTGTTACCCCTTCCCCGGGTGCAGTATATCCCCTTCCCCGGGTGGTGTGCATCCCCTTCCCCGGGTGCAGTATATCCCCTTTCCCGGGTGCAGTGTATCCCCTTCCTCGGGTGCAGTATATCCCCTTCCCCGGGTGCAGTATATCCCCTTCCCCGGGTGCAGTGTTTCCCCTTCCCCGAGTGCAGTATAACCCCTTCCCCGCGTGCAGTATATCCCCTCCCCGGGTGCAGTGTATCCCCTTCCCCAGGTGCAGTATATCCCCTTCCCCGGGTGCAGTATATCCCCTTCCCCGGGTGCAGTATATCCCCTTCCCCGGGTTCAGTATATCCCCTTCCCCGGGTGCAGTCTATCCCCTTCCCCGGGTGCTGTATATCCCCTTCCCCGGGTGCAGTATATCCCCTTCCCCAGGTGCAGTATATCCCCTTCCCCGGGGGCAGTATATCCCCTTCCCCGGGTGCAGTGTATCCCCTTCCCCGGGTGCAGTATATCCCCTTCCCCGTGTGCAGTATATCCCCTTCCCCGGGTGCAGTGTATCCCGTTCCCCGGGTGCAGTATATCCCCTTCCCCGTGTGCTGTATATCCCCTTCCCCGGGTGCAGTATATCCCCTTCCCCGGGTGCAGTATATCCCCTTCCCCGGGTGCAGTTTATCCCCTTCCCCGGGTGCAGTATATCCCCTTCCCCGGGTGCTGTATATCCCCTTCCCCGGGTGCAGTATATCCCCTTCCCCGGGTGCAGTGTATCCCCTTCCCCAGGTGCAGTATATCCCCTTCCCCGGGTGCAGTATATCTCCTTGCCCGTGTGCCGTATATCCCCTTCCCCGGGTGCAGTGTATCCCCTTCCGCGGGTGCAGTATATCCCCTTCACCGGGTGCAGTATAACCCCTTCCCTGGGTGCAGTATATCCCCTTCCCCGGGTGCAGTATAACCCCTTCCCCGGGTGCAGTATATCCCCTTCCCCGGGTGCAGTATAACCCCTTCCCCGGGTGCAGTGTATCCCCTTCCCCGGGTGCAGTATATCCCCTTCCCCGGGTGCTGTATATACCCTTCCCTGGGTTCAGTATATCCCCTTCCCCGGGTGCAGTATATTCCCTTCCCTGGTTTCAGTGTATCCCCTTCCCCGGGTGCAGTATAACCCCTTCCCTGGGTGCAGTATAACCGCTTCCCTGGGTGCAGTATAACCGCTTCCCCGGGTGCAGTATATCCCCTTCCCCGGGTGCAGTATAACCCCTTCCCCGGGTACAGTATATCCCCTTCCCCGGGTGCAGTATAACCCCTTCCCCGGGTGCAGTGTATCCCCTTCCCCGGGTGCAGTATATCCCCTTCCCCGGGTGCAGTATATCCCTTTCCCTGGGTGCAGTATATCCCCTTCCCCGGGTGCAGAATAACCCCTTCCCCGGGTGCAGTATATCCCCTTCCCCGGGTGCAGTATAACGATTTACTGGGTGCAGTATATCCCCTTCCCCGGGTGCAGTATAACCCCTTCCCCGGGTGCAGTGTATCCCCTTCCCCGGGTGCAGTGTATCCCCTTCCCCGGGTGCAGTATATACCCTTCCCTGGGTGCAGTATATCCCCTTCCCCCAGTGCAGTATGTCACCTTCCCTGGGTTCAGTATATCCCCTTCCCCGGGTGCAGTATAACCCCTTCCCTGGGTGCAGTATAACCCCTTCCCCGGGTCCAGTATATCCCCTTCCCCGGTGCAGTATATCCCCTTCCCCGGGTGCAGTATAACCCCTTCCACGGGTGCAGTATAACCCCTTCCCCGGGTGCAGTATATCCCCTTCCCCGGGTGCAGTATATCCCCTTCCCTGGGTGCAGCATATCCCCTTCCCCGGGTGCAGAATAACCCCTTCCCCGTGTGCAGTGTATCCCCTTCCCCGGGTGCAGTACATCCCCTTCCTCGGGTGCAGTATATCCCCTTCCCCGGGTGCAGTATATCCCCTTCCCCGGGTGCAGTATATCCCCTTCCCCGGTGCAGTATATCCCCTTCCCCGGTGCAGTGTATCCCCTTCCCCGTGTGCAGTATATCCCCTTCCCCGGTGCAGTATATCCCCTTCCCCGGGTGCAGTATATCCCCTTCCCCAGGTGCAGTATATCCCCTTCCCCGGGTGCAGGAAATCCCCTTCCCCGGGTGCAGTATATCCCCTTCCCCGGGTGCAGTATATCCCCTTCCCCGGGTGCAGTGTATCCCCTTCCCCGGGTGGTGTATATCCCCTTCCCCGCGTGCAGTATAACCCCATCTGCGGGTGCAGTATATCCCCTACCCCGGGTGCAGTGTATCCCCTTTCCCGGGTGCAGTATATCCCCTTCTCCGGGTGCAGTGTATCCCCTTCCCCGGGTGCAGTATATCCCCTTCCCCGGGTGCAGTATCACGCCTTTCCCGGGTGCAGTATATCCCCTTCCCCAGGTGCAGTATATCCCCTTCCCCGGGTGCAGTATATCCCCTTCCCTGGGTGCAGTATATCCCCTTCCCCGGGTGCAGAATAACCCCTTCCCCGGGTACAGTATATCCCCTTCCCCGGTGCAGTATATCCCCTTCCCCGGGTGCAGTATAAACCCTTCCCCGGGTGCAGTATATCCCCATCCCTGGGTGCAATATAACACCATCCCCGGGTGCAGTATAATCCCTTCCCAGGGTGCAGTATAACCCCTTCCCCGGGTGCAGTATATCCCCTTCCCTGGGTGCAATATAACACCTTCCCCGGGTGCAGTATAACCCCTTCCCTGGGTGCAGTATAACCCCTTCCCCGGGTGCAGTATATTCCCTTCCCCGGTGCAGTATATCCCCTTCCCCGGGTGCAGTATAACCCCTTCCCCGGGTGCAGTATATCAACTTCCCTGGGTGCAGTATAACCCCTTCCCTGGGTGCAGTAAATCCCCTTCCCTGGGTGCAGTATATCCCCTTCCCTGGGTGCAGTATATCCCCTTCCCCGGGTGCAGTATATCCCCTTCCTCGGGTGCAGTGTAACCCCTTCCCCGGGTGCAGTATAACCCCATCACCGGGTGCAGTATATCCCCTTCCCCGGGTGCAGTATATTCCCTTCCCTGGTTTCAGTGTATCCCCTTCCCCGGGTGCAGTATAACCCCTTCCCTGGGTGCCGTACAACCGCTTCTCCGGGTGCAGTATATCCCCTTCCGCGGGTGCAGTATAACCCCTTCCCCGGGTACAGTATATCCCCTTCCCCGGGTGCAGTATAACCCCTTCCCTGGTTGCAGTGTAACCCCTTTCCCGGGTGCAGTATAACCCATTCCCCGGGTGCAGTATATCCCCTTCCCCGGGTGCAGTATAACCCCTTCCCTGGTTGCAGTATAATCCCTTCCCCGGGTGCAGTAAATCCCCTTCCCTGGGTGCAGTATATCCCCTTCCCCGGGTGCAGTATATCCCCTTCCTCGGGTGCAGTGTAACCCCTTCCCCGGGTGCAGTATAACCCCATCACCGGGTGCAGTATATCCCCTTCTCCGGGTGCAGTATATTCCCTTCCCTGGTTTCAGTGTATCCCCTTCCCCGGGTGCAGTATAACCCCTTCCCTGGGTGCAGTATAACCGCTTCTCCGGGTGCAGTATATCCCCTTCCGCGGGTGCAGTATAACCCCTTCCCCGGGTACAGTATATCCCCTTCCCCGGGTGCAGTATAACCCCTTCCCTGGTTGCAGTGTAACCCCTTTCCCGGGTGCAGTATAACCCATTCCCCGGGTGCAGTATATCCCCTTCACCGGGTGCAGTATAACCCCTTCCCTGGTTGCAGTATAATCCCTTCCCCGGGTGCAGTATATCCCCTTCCCCGGGTGCTGTATAACCCCTTCCCCGGGTGCAGTATATCCCCTCCCTCGGGTGCAATATATCCCCTTCCCCGGGTGCAGTATAACTCCTTCCCCAGGTGCAGTATATCCCCTTCCCCGGGTGCAGTATAACCCCTTCACCGGGTGCAGTATAACCCCTTCCCCGGGTGCAGCATAACCCCTTCCCTGGGTGCAGTATAACGCCTTCCCCGGGTGCAGTATATCCCCTTCCCCGGGTGCAGTATATCCCCTTCCCCGGGTGCAGTATAACCCATTCCCCGTGTGCAGTGTATCCCCTTCCCCGGGTGCAGTATATCCCCTTCCCCGGGTGGTGTATATCCCCTTCCCCGGGTGGTGTATATACCCTTCACCGGGTGCAGTATATCCCCTTCCCTGGGTGCAGTATATCCCCTTCCGCGTGTGGTGTATATCCCCTTTCCCGGGTGCAGTATATCCCCTTCCACCGGGTGCAGTGTATCCTCTTCCACCGGGTGGTGTATATCCCCTTCCCCGGGTGCAGTATATCCCCTTCCCCGGGTGCAGTATATCCCCTTCTCCGGGTGCAGTATAACCCCTTCCCCGGGTGGAGTATAACCCCTTCCCCGGGTGCAGTATATCCGCTTCCCTGGGTTCAGTATATCCCCTTCCCCGGGTGCAATATAACCCCTTCCCTGGGTGCAGTATAACCCCTTCCCCGGGTGCAGTGTATCCCCTTCCCCGGGTGCAGTATATCCCCTTCCCCGGGTGCTGTATATCCCTTCCCTGGGTTCAGTATATCCCCTTCCCCGGGTGCAGTATATTCCCTTCCCTGGTTTCAGTGTATCCCCTTCCCCGGGTGCAGTATAACCCCTTCCCTGGGTGCAGTATATCCCCTTCCCCGGGTGCAGTATATCCCCTTCCCCGGGTGCTGTATATCCCCTTCCCTGGGTTCAGTATATCCCCTTCCCCGGGTGCAGTATATTCCCTTCCCTGGTTTCAGTGTATCCCCTTCCCCAGGTGCAGTATTACCCCTTCCCTGGGTGCAGTAAAACCGCTTCCCCGGGTGCAGTATAACCCCTTCCCTGGGTGCAATATAACCCATTCCCCGGGTGCAGTATATCCCCTTCCCCGGGTGCAGTATGACCCCTTCCCTGGGTGCAGTATAACCCCTTCTCCGGGTGCAGTATATCCCCTTCCCCGGGTGCAGTATGACCCCTTCCCCGGGTGCAGTATATCCCCTTCCCCGGGTGCAATATATCCCCTTCCCCGGGTGCAGTATAACTCCTTCCCCGGGTGCAGTATATCCCCTTCCCCGGGTGCAGTATAACCCCTTCCCCGGGTGCAGTATATCCCCTTCCCCGGGTGCAGCATAACCACTTCCCTGGGTGCAGTATAACCCCTTCCCTGGGTGCAGTATAACCCCTTCTCCGGGTGCAGTATATCCCCTTCCCCGGGTGCAGTATAACCCCTTCCCCGGGTGCAGTATATCCCCTTCCCCGGGTGCAGTATATCCCCTTCCCCGGGTTCAGTATATCCCCTTCCCTGGGTGCAGTATATCCCCTTCCCCGGGTGCAGTATATCCCCTTCCCCGGGTGCAGTATAACCCTTTCCCCGGGTGCAGTATAACGATTTACTGGGTGCAGTATATCCCCTTCCCCGGGTGCAGTATAACCCCTTCCCCGGGTGCAGTGTATCCCCTTCCCCGGGTGCAGTATATCCCCATCCCCGGGTGCAGTATATCCCCTTCCCCGGGTGCAGTATAACCCTTTCCCCGGGTGCAGTATATCCCCTTCCCCGGGTGCAGTGTATCCCCTTCCCCGGGTGCAGTATATACCCTTCCCTGGGTGCAGTATATCCCCTTCCCCCGGTGCAGTATATCCCCTTCCCCGGGTGCAGTATACACCCTTCCCCGGGTGCAGTATATCCCCTTCCCCGGGTGCAGTTTATCCCCTTCCCCGGGTGCAGTGTATCCCCTTCCCCGGGTGCAGTATATACCCTTCCCTGGGTGCAGTATATCCCCTTCCCCCGGTGCAGTATATCCCCTTCCCCGGGTGCAGTATAACCCCTTCCCTGGGTGCAGTATAACCCCTTCCCTGGGTCCAGTATATCCCCTTCCCCGGTGCAGTATACACCCTTCCCCGGGTGCAGTATATCCCCTTCCCCGGGTGCAGTATATCCCCATCCCCGGGTGCAGTATATCCCCTTCCCCGGGTGCAGTATATCCCCTTCCCCGGGTGCAGTATAACTCCTTCCCCAGGTGCAGTATATCCCCTTCCCCGGGTGCAGTATAACCCCTTCACCGGGTGCAGTATAACCCCTTCCCCGGGTGCAGCATAACCCCTTCCCTGGGTGCAGTATAACGCCTTCCCCGGGTGCAGTATATCCCCTTCCCCGGGTGCAGTATATCCCCTTCCCCGGGTGCAGTATAACCCATTCCCCGTGTGCAGTGTATCCCCTTCCCCGGGTGCAGTATATCCCCTTCCCCGGGTGGTGTATATCCCCTTCCCCGGGTGGTGTATATCCCCTTCACCGGGTGCAGTATATCCCCTTCCCTGGGTGCAGTATATCCCCTTCCGCGTGTGGTGTATATCCCCTTTCCCGGGTGCAGTATATCCCCTTCCCCGGGTGCAGTATATCCCCTTCCACCGGGTGCAGTGTATCCTCTTCCACCGGGTGGTGTATATCCCCTTCCCCGGGTGCAGTATATCCCCTTCCCCGGGTGCAGTATATCCCCTTCTCCGGGTGCAGTATAACCCCTTCCCCGGGTGGAGTATAACCCCTTCCCCGGGTGCAGCATAACCCCTTCCCTGGGTGCAGTATAACGCCTTCCCCGGGTGCAGTATATCCCCTTCCCCGGGTGCAGTATATCCCCTTCCCCGGGTGCAGTATAACCCATTCCCCGTGTGCAGTGTATCCCCTTCCCCGGGTGCAGTATATCCCCTTCCCCGGGTGGTGTATATCCCCTTCCCCGGGTGGTGTATATCCCCTTCACCGGGTGCAGTATATCCCCTTCCCTGGGTGCAGTATATCCCCTTCCGCGTGTGGTGTATATCCCCTTTCCCGGGTGCAGTATATCCCCTTCCCCGGGTGCAGTATATCCCCTTCTCCGGGTGCAGTATAACCCCTTCCCCGGGTGGAGTATAACCCCTTCCCCGGGTGCAGTATATCCGCTTCCCTGGGTTCAGTATATCCCCTTCCCCGGGTGCAATATAACCCCTTCCCTGGGTGCAGTATAACCCCTTCCCCGGGTGCAGTGTATCCCCTTCCCCGGGTGCAGTATATCCCCTTCCCCGGGTGCTGTATATCCCTTCCCTGGGTTCAGTATATCCCCTTCCCCGGGTGCAGTATATTCCCTTCCCTGGTTTCAGTGTATCCCCTTCCCCGGGTGCAGTATAACCCCTTCCCTGGGTGCAGTATATCCCCTTCCCCGGGTGCAGTATATCCCCTTCCCCGGGTGCTGTATATCCCCTTCCCTGGGTTCAGTATATCCCCTTCCCCGGGTGCAGTATATTCCCTTCCCTGGTTTCAGTGTATCCCCTTCCCCAGGTGCAGTATCACCCCTTCCCTGGGTGCAGTAAAACCGCTTCCCCGGGTGCAGTATAACCCCTTCCCTGGGTGCAATATAACCCATTCCCCGGGTGCAGTATATCCCCTTCCCCGGGTGCAGTATGACCCCTTCCCTGGGTGCAGTATAACCCCTTCTCCGGGTGCAGTATATCCCCTTCCCCGGGTGCAGTATGACCCCTTCCCCGGGTGCAGTATATCCCCTTCCCCGGGTGCAATATATCCCCTTCCCCGGGTGCAGTATAACTCCTTCCCCGGGTGCAGTATATCCCCTTCCCCGGGTGCAGTATAACCCCTTCCCCGGGTGCAGTATATCCCCTTCCCCGGGTGCAGCATAACCCCTTCCCTGGGTGCAGTATAACCCCTTCCCTGGGTGCAGTATAACCCCTTCTCCGGGTGCAGTATATCCCCTTCCCCGGGTGCAGTATAACCCCTTCCCCGGGTGCAGTATATCCCCTTCCCCGGGTGCAGTATATCCCCTTCCCCGGGTTCAGTATATCCCCTTCCCTGGGTGCAGTATATCCCCTTCCCCGGGTGCAGTATATCCCCTTCCCCGGGTGCAGTATAACCCTTTCCCCGGGTGCAGTATAACGATTTACTGGGTGCAGTATATCCCCTTCCCCGGGTGCAGTATAACCCCTTCCCCGGGTGCAGTGTATCCCCTTCCCCGGGTGCAGTATATCCCCATCCCCGGGTGCAGTATATCCCCTTCCCCGGGTGCAGTATAACCCTTTCCCCGGGTGCAGTATAACGATTTACTGGGTGCAGTATATCCCCTTCCCCGGGTGCAGTTTATCCCCTTCCCCGGGTGCAGTGTATCCCCTTCCCCGGGTGCAGTATATACCCTTCCCTGGGTGCAGTATATCCCCTTCCCCCGGTGCAGTATATCCCCTTCCCCGGGTGCAGTATAACCCCTTCCCTGGGTGCAGTATAACCCCTTCCCTGGGTCCAGTATATCCCCTTCCCCGGTGCAGTATACACCCTTCCCCGGGTGCAGTATATCCCCTTCCCCGGGTGCAGTATATCCCCATCCCCGGGTGCAGTATATCCCCTTCCCCGGGTGCAGTATATCCCCTTCCCCGGGTGCAGTATATCCCCTTCCCCGGGTGCAGTGTATCCCCTTCCCCGGGTGCAGTGTATCCCCTTCCCCGGGTGCAGTATATCCCCTTCCCCAGTGCAGTATATCCCCTTCCCCCGATGCAGTATATCCCCTTCCCCGGGTGCAGTATATCCCCTTCCCCAGTGCAGTATATCCCCTTCCCTGGGTGCAGTATATCCCCTTCCCCGGGTGCAGTATATCCCCGTCCCCGGGTGCAGGATAACCCCTTCCCCGGGTGCAGTATATCCCCTTCCCCGGGTGCAGTGTATCCCCTTCCCCGGGTGCAGTATATCCACTTCCTCGGGTGCAGTATATCCCCTTCCCCGGGTGCAGTATATCCCCTTCCCCGTGTGCAGTATATCCCCTTCCCCGGTGCAGTATATCCCCTTCCCCAGGTGCAGTATATCCCCTTCCCCAGGTGCAGTATATCCCCTTCCCCGGTGCAGTATATCCCCTTCCCCGGGTGCAGTATATCCCCTTCCCCGGGTGCAGTATATCCCCTTCCCCGGTGCAGTATATCCCCTTCCCCGGGTGCAGTATATCCCCTTCCCCAGGTGCAGTGTATCCCCTTCCCCGGGTGCAGTATATCCACTTCCTCGGGTGCAGTATATCCCCTTCCCCGGGTGCAGTATATCCCCTTCCCCGTGTGTAGTATATCCACTTCCCCGGTGCAGTATATCCCCTTCCCCAGGTGCAGTATATCCCCTTCCCCAGGTGCAGTATATCCCCTTCCCCGGTGCAGTGTATCCCCTTCCCCTTGTGCAGTATATCCCCTTCCCCGGTGCAGTATATCCCCTTCCCCGGGTGCAGTATATCCCCTTCCCCAGGTGCAGTATATCCCCTTCCCCGGGTGCAGTATATCCCCTTCCCCGGTGCAGTATATCCCCTTCCCCGGGTGCAGTGTATCCCCTTCCCCGGGTGCAGTACATCCCCTTCCTCGGGTGCAGTATATCCCCTTCCCCGGGTGCAGTATATCCCCTTCCCCGGTGCAGTATATCCCCTTCCCCGGTGCAGTGTATCCCCTTCCCCGTGTGCAGTTTATCCCCTTCCCCGGTGCAGTATATCCCCTTCCCCGGGTGCAGTATATCCCCTTCCCCAGGTGCAGTATATCCCCTTCCCCGGGTGCAGTATATCCCCTTCCCCGGTGCAGTATATCCCCTTCCCCGGGTGCAGTATATCCCCTTCCCCGGGTGCAGTATATCCCCTTCCCCGGGTGCAGTATATCCCCTTCCCCGGGTGCAGTGTATCCCCTTCCCCGGGTGGTGTATATCCCCTTCCCCGCGTGCAGTATAACCCCATCTGCGGGTGCAGTATATCCCCTTCCCCGGGTGCAGTGTATCCCCTTTCCCGGGTGCAGTATATCCCCTTCTCCGGGTGCAGTGTATCCCCTTCCCCGGGTGCAGTATATCCCCTTCCCCGGGTGCAGTATCACCCCTTTCCCGGGTGCAGTATATCCCCTTCCCCGGGTGCAGTATATCCCCTTCCCCGGTGCAGTATATCCCCTTCCCCGGGTGCAGTATATCCCCTTCCCCAGGTGCAGTATATCCCCTTCCCCGGGTGCAGTATATCCCCTTCCCCGGTGCAGTATATCCCCTTCCCCGGGTGCAGTATATCCCCTTCCCCGGGTGCAGAATATTCCCTTCCCCGGGTGCAGTGTATCCCCTTCCCCGGGTGGTGTATATCCCCTTCCCCGCGTGCAGTATAACCCCATCTGCGGGTGCAGTATATCCCCTTCCCCGGGTGCAGTGTATCCCCTTTCCCGGGTGCAGTATATCCCCTTCTCCGGGTTCAGTGTATCCCCTTCCCCGGGTGCATTATATCCCCTTTCCCGGGTGCAGTATATCCCCTTCCCCGGGTGCAGTATATCCCCTTCCCCGGGTGCAGTATATCCCCTTCCCTGGGTGCAGTATATCCCCTTCCCCGGGTGCAGAATAACCCCTTCCCCGGGTGCAGTGTATCCCCTTCCCCGGGTGCAGTACATCCCCTTCCTCGGGTGCAGTATATCCCCTTCCCCGGGTGCAGTATATCCCCTTACCCGGTGCAGTATATCCCCTTCCCCGGTGCAGTGTATCCCCTTCCCCGTGTGCAGTTTATCCCCTTCCCCGGTGCAGTATATCCCCTTCCCCGGGTGCAGTATATCCCCTTCCCCAGGTGCAGTATATCCCCTTCCCCGGGTGCAGTATATCCCCTTCCCCGGTGCAGTATATCCCCTTCCCCGGTGCAGTATATCCCCTTCCCCGGGTGCAGTATATCCCCTTCCCCGGGTGCAGTGTATCCCCTTCCCCGGGTGCAGTGTATCCCCTTCCCCGGGTGCAGTGTATCCCCTTCCCCGGGTGGTGTATATCCCCTTCCCCGCGTGCAGTATAACCCCATCTGCGGGTGCAGTATATCCCCTTCCCCGGGTGCAGTGTATCCCCTTTCCCGGGTGCAGTATATCCCCTTCTCCGGGTGCAGTGTATCCCCTTCCCCGGGTGCAGTATATCCCCTTCCCCGGGTGCAGTATCACCCCTTTCCCGGGTGCAGTATATCCCCTTCCCCGGGTGCAGTATATCCCCTTCCCCGGGTGCAGTATATCCCCTTCCCTGGGTGCAGTATATCCCCTTCCCCGGGTGCAGTGTATCCCCTTCCCCGGGTGCAGTATATCCCCTTCCCCGGGTGCAGTATCACCCCTTTCCCGGGTGCAGTATATCCCCTTCCCCGGGTGCAGTATATCCCCTTCCCCGGGTGCAGTATATCCCCTTCCCTGGGTGCAGAATAACCCCTTCCCCGGGTGCAGTATAACCCCTTCCCCGGGTGCAGTATAACCCCTTTCCCGGGTGCAGTATATCCCCTTCCCCGGGTGCAGTATATCCCCTTCCCCGGGTGCAGTATATCCCCTTCCCCGGGTGCAGTATAACCCCTTCCCCGGGTGCAGTATATCCCCTTCCTCGGGTGCAATATATCCCCTTCCCCGGGTGCAGAATAACTCCTTCCCCAGGTGCAGTATATCCCCTTCCCCGGGTGCAGTATAACCCCTTCCCCGGGTGCAGCATAACCCCTTCCCTGGGTGCAGTATAACACCTTCCCCGGGTGCAGTATATCCCCTTCCCCGGGTGCAGTATATCCCCTTCCCCGGATGCAGTATAACCCATTCCCCGGGTGCAGTATATCCCCTTCCCCGGGTGGTGTATATCCCCTTCCCCGGGTGGTGTATATCCCCTTCCCCGGGTGCAGTATATCCCCTTCCCTGGGTGCAGTATATCCCCTTCCGCGTGTGGTGTATATCCCCTTTCCCGGGTGCAGTATATCCCCTTCCCTGGGTGCAGTATATCCCCTTCCACCGGGTGCAGTGTATCCCCTTCCACCGGGTGGTGTATATCCCCTTCCCCGGGTGCACTATATCCCCTTCCCCGGGTGCAGTATATGCCCTTCCCCGGGTGCAGTATATCCCCTTCTCCGGGTGCAGTATAACCCCTTCCCTGGGTGCAGTATATCCCCTTCCCCGGGTGCAGTATATCCCCTTCCCCGGTGCAGTATATCCCCTTCCCCGGTGCAGTGTATCCCCTTCCCCGTGTGCAGTTTATCCCCTTCCCCGGTGCAGTATATCCCCTTCCCCGGGTGCAGTATATCCCCTTCCCCAGGTGCAGTATATCCCCTTCCCCGGGTGCAGTATATCCCCTTCCCCGGTGCAGTATATCCCCTTCCCCGGGTGCAGTATATCCCCTTCCCCGGGTGCAGTATATCCCCTTCCCCGGGTGCAGTGTATCCCCTTCCCCGGGTGGTGTATATCCCCTTCCCCGCGTGCAGTATAACCCCATCTGCGGGTGCAGTATATCCCCTTCCCCGGGTGCAGTGTATCCCCTTTCCCGGGTGCAGTATATCCCCTTCTCCGGGTGCAGTGTATCCCCTTCCCCGGGTGCAGTATATCCCCTTCCCCGGGTGCAGTATCACCCCTTTCCCGGGTGCAGTATATCCCCTTCCCCGGGTGCAGTATATCCCCTTCCCCGGGTGCAGTATATCCCCTTCCCTGGGTGCAGTATATCCCCTTCCCCGGGTGCAGTGTATCCCCTTCCCCGGGTGCAGTATATCCCCTTCCCCGGGTGCAGTATCACCCCTTTCCCGGGTGCAGTATATCCCCTTCCCCGGGTGCAGTATATCCCCTTCCCCGGGTGCAGTATATCCCCTTCCCTGGGTGCAGAATAACTCCTTCCCCGGGTGCAGTATATCCCCTTTCCCGGGTGCAGTACAACGATTTACTGGGTGCAGTATATCCCCTTCCCCGGGTGCAGTATAACCCCTTCCCCGGGTGCAGTATAACCCCTTTCCCGGGTGCAGTATATCCCCTTCCCCGGGTGCAGTATATCCCCTTCCCCGGGTGCAGTATATCCCCTTCCCCGGGTGCAGTATAACCCCTTCCCCGGGTGCAGTATATCCCCTTCCTCGGGTGCAATATTTCCCCTTCCCCGGGTGCAGAATAACTCCTTCCCCAGGTGCAGTATATCCCCTTCCCCGGGTGCAGTATAACCCCTTCCCCGGGTGCAGTATAACCCCTTCCCCGGGTGCAGCATAACCCCTTCCCTGGGTGCAGTATAACCCATTCCCCGGGTGCAGTCTATCCCCTTCCCCGGGTGCAGTATATCCCCTTCCCCGGGTGGTGTATATCCCCTTCCCCGGGTGGTGTATATCCCCTTCCCCGGGTGCAGTATATCCCCTTCCCTGGGTGCAGTATATCCCCTTCCGCGTGTGGTGTATATCCCCTTTCCCGGGTGCAGTATATCCCCTTCCCTGGGTGCAGTATATCCCCTTCCACCGGGTGCAGTGTATCCCCTTCCACCGGGTGGTGTATTTCCCCTTCCCCGGGTGCACTATATCCCCTTCCCCGGGTGCAGTATATCCCCTTCCCCGGGTGCAGTATATCCCCTTCTCCGGGTGCAGTATAACCCCTTCCCTGGGTGCAGTATATCCCCTTCCCCGGGTGGAGTATAACCCCTTCCCCGGGTGCAGTATATCCGCTTCCCTGGGTTCAGTATATCCCCTTCCCCGGGTGCAATATAACCCCTTCCCTGGGTGCAGTATAACCCCTTCTCCGGGTGCAGTGTATCCCCTTCCCCGGGTGCAGTATATCCCCTTCCCCGGGTGCTGTATATCCCTTCCCTGGGTTCAGTATATCCCCTTCCCCGGGTGCAGTATATTCCCTTCCCTGGTTTCAGTGTATCCCCTTCCCCGGGTGCAGTATAACCCCTTCCCTGGGTGCAGTATATCCCCTTCCCCGGGTGCAGTATATCCCCTTCCCCGGGTGCTGTATATCCCCTTCACTGGGTTCAGTATATCCCCTTCTCCGGGTGCAGTATATTCCCTTCCCTGGTTTCAGTGTATCCCCTTCCCCGGGTGCAGTATAACCCCTTCCCTGGGTGCAGTAAAACCGCTTCCCCGGGTGCAGTATAACCCCTTCCCTGTGTGCAGTATAACCCATTCCCCGGGTGCAGTATATCACCTTCCCCGGGTGCAGTATAACCCCTTCCCTGGGTGCAGTATAACCCCTTCTCCGGGTGCAGTATATCCCCTTCCCCGGGTGCAGTATATCCCCTTCCCCGGGTGCAGTATATCCCCTTCCCCGGGTGCAGTATAACCCCTTCCCCGGGTGCAGTGTATCCCCTTCCCCGGGTGCAGTATATCCCCTTCCCCGGGTGCAATATATCCCCTTCCCCGGGTGCAGTATAACTCCTTCCCCGGGTGCAGTATATCCCCTTCCCCGGGTGCAGTATATCCCCTTCCCCGGGTGCAGTATATCCCCTTCCACCGGGTGCAGTATATCCCCTTCCACCGGGTGCAGTATATCCCCTTCCTCGGGTGCAGTATATCCCCTTCCCCGGGTGCAGTATATCCCCTTCCCCAGGTGCAGTATATCCCCTTCCCCGGTGCAGTATATCCCCTTCCCCGGGTGCAGTATATCCCCTTCCCCGGTGCAGTATATCCCCTTCCCCGGGTGCAGTATATCCCCTTCCCCGGGTGTAGTATATCCCCTACCCCGGGTGCAGTATATCCCCTTCCCCGGGTGGTGTATATCCCCTTCCCCGGGTGGTGTATATCCCCTTCCCCGGGTGCAGTATATCCCCTTCCGCGTGTGGTGTATTTCCCCTTCCACGGGTACAGTATAACCCATTCCCCGGGTGGTGTATATCCCCTTCCCCGGGTGGTGTATATCCCCTTCCCCGGGTGCAGTATATCCCCTTCCCCGGGTGGTGTATATCCCCTTCCCCGGGTGCAGTGTATCCCCTTCCCCGGGTGCAGTATATCCCCTTCCCCGGGTGGTGTATATCCCCTTCCCCGGGGGGTGTATATCCCCTTCCCCGGGTGCAGTATATCCCCTTCCCTGGGTGCAGTATATCCCCTTCCGAGTGTGGTGTATATCCCCTTCCCCGGGTGCAGTATATCCCCTTCCCCGGGTGCAGTATATCCCTGTCCCCGGGTGCAGTATATCCCCTTCCCCGGGTGCAGTATATCCCCTTCCACCGGGTGCAGTGTATCCCCTTCCACCGGGTGGTGTATATCCCCTTCCCCGGGTGCAGTATATCACCTTCCCCGTGTGCAGCTTATCCCCTTCCCCGGGTGCAGTATATCCCCTTCCACCGGATGCAGTATATCCCCTTCCACCGGGTGCAGTATATCCCCTTCCCCGGGTGCAGTATATCACCTTCTCCGGGTGCAGTATATCCCCTTCCCCGGGTGCAGTATATCCCCTTCCACCGGGTGCAGTATATCCCCTTCCACCGCGTGCAGTATAACCCCTTCCCCGGTTGCAGTATATCCCCTTCCATGGGTGCAGTGTATCCCCTTCCCCAGGTGCAGTATATCCCCTTCTCCGGGTGCAGTATAACCCCTTCCCCGGCTGGTGTGTATCCCCTTCCCCGGGTGCAGTATATCCCCTTCCCCGGGTGCAGTATATCCCCTTCCCCGGGTGCAGTATATCCCCTTTCCCGGGTGCAGTATATCCCCTTCCCCGGGTGCAGTATAACTCCTTCCCCGGGTGCAGTATATCCGCTTCCCTGGGTTCAGTATATCCCCTTCCCTGGGTGCAATATAACCCCTTCCCATGGTGCAGTATAACCCCTTCCCCGGGTGCAGTATATCCCCTTCCCCGGGTGCAGTATAACCCCTTCCCCGGGTGCAGTATATCCCCTTCCCCGGGTGCAGTATCTCCCCTTCCCCGGGTGCAGTATATCCCCTTCCCCGGGTGCAGTATATCCCCTTCCCCGGGTGCAGTATAACCCCTTCCCCGGGTGCAGTATATCCCCTTCCCCGGGTGCAGTATATCCCCTTCCCCGGGTGCAGTATAACCCCTTCCCCGGGTGCAGTATATCCCCTTCCCCGGGTGCAGTATAACTCCTTCCCCGGGTGCAGTATAACCCCTTCCGCGGGTGCAGTGTAACCCCTTCCCCGTGTGCAGTATATCCCGTTCCCCGGGTGCAGTATATCCCCTTCCCCGGGTGCAGTATATCCCCTTCCCCGTGTGCAGTATATCCCCTTCCCCGGGTGCAGTATAACCCATTCCCCGTGTGCAGTATATCCCCTTCCCCGGGTGCAGTGTAACCCCTTCCCCGTGTGCAGTGTATCCCCTTCCCCGGGTGCAGTATATCCCCTTCCCCGTGTGCGGTATATCCCCTTCCCCGGGTGCAGTATATCCCCTTCCCCGGGTGCAGTGTAACCCCTTCCCCGTGTGCAGTATATCCCCTTCCCCGGGTGCAGTATATCCTCTTCCCCGGGTGCAGTATATCCTCTTCCCCGGGTGCAGTATATCCCCTTCCCCGGGTGCAGTGTATCCCCTTCCCCGGGTGCAGTATATCCCCTTCCCCGGGTGGTGTATATCCCCTTTCCCGGGTGGTGTATATTCCATTCACCGGGTGCAGTATATCCCCTTCCCTGGGTGCAGTATATCCCCTTCCCCGGGTGCAGTATATCCCCTTCCCCGGGTGCAGTATAACCCATTCCCCGGGTGCAGTGTATCCCCTTCCCCGGGTGCAGTATAACCCCTTCCCCGGGTGCAGTATAACCCATTCCCCGGGTGCAGTGTATCCCCTTCCCCGGGTGCAGCATTACCCCTTCCCTGGGTGCAGTATAACGACTTCCCCGGGTGCAGTATATCCCCTTCCCCGGGTGCAGTATATCCCCTTCCCCGGGTGCAGTATATCCCCTTCCCCGGGTGCAGTGTATCCCCTTCCCCGGGTGCAGTATAACCCCTTCCCCGGGTGCAGTATATCCCCTTCCCTGGGTGCAGTATATCCCCTTCCCCGGGTGCAGTATATCCCCTTCCCCGGGTGCAGTATAACCCATTCCCCGGGTGCAGTGTATCCCCTTTCCCGGGTGCAGTATAACCCCTTCCCCGGGTGCAGTATAACCCATTCCCCGGGTGCAGTGTATCCCCTTCCCCGGGTGCAGCATTACCCCTTCCCTGGGTGCAGTATAACGACTTCCCCGGGTGCAGTATATCCCCTTCCCCGGGTGCAGTATATCCCCTTCCCCGGGTGCAGTATATCCCCTTCCCCGGGTGCAGTGTATCCCCTTCCCCGGGTGCAGTATAACCCATTCCCCGGGTGCAGTGTATCCCCTTCCCCGGGTGCAGGATAACCCCTTCCCCGGGTGCAGTATAACCCATTCCCCGGGTGCAGTGTATCCCCTTCCCCGGGTGCAGTATATCCCCTTCCCCGGGTGGTGTATATCCCCTTCCGCGTGTGGTGTATTTCCCCTTCCCCGGGTGCAGTATAGCCCCTTCCACGGGTGCAGTATAACCCATTCCCCGGGTGCAGTGTATCCCCTTCCCCGGGTGCAGTATATCCCCTTCCCCGGGTGGTGTATATCCCCTTCCCCGGGTGGTGTATATCCCCTTCCCCGGGTGCAGTATATCCCCTTCCCTGGGTGCAGTATATCCCCTTCCGAGTGTGGTGTATATCCCCTTCCCCGGGTGCAGTATATCCCCTTCCCCGGGTGCAGTATATCCCCTTCCCCGGGTGCAGTATATCCCCTTCCCCGGGTGCAGTATATCCCCTTCCCCGGGTGCAGTATATCCCCTTCCACCGGGTGCAGTGTATCCCCTTCCACCGGGTGGTGTATATCCCCTTCCCCGGGTGCAGTATATCACCTTCCCCGTGTGCAGTATATCCCCTTCCCCGGGTGCAGTATATCCCCTTCCACCGGGTGCAGTGTATCCCCTTCCACCGGGTGGTGTATATCCCCTTCCACGGGTGCAGTATATCACCTTCTCCGGGTGCAGTATATCCCCTTCCCCGGGTGCAGTATATCCCCTTCCACCGGGTGCAGTATATCCCCTTCCACCGCGTGCAGTATAACCCCTTCCCCGTGTGCAGTATAACCCCTTCCCCGGTTGCAGTATATCCCCTTTCCTGGGTGCAGTGTATCCCCTTCCCCAGGTGCAGTATAACCCCTTCCCCGGGTGGTGTGTATCCCCTTCCCCGGGTGCAGTATATCCACTTCCCCGGGTGCAGTATATCCCCTTCCCCGGGTGCAGTATATCCCCTTTCCCGGGTGCAGTATATCCCCTTCCCCGGGTGCAGTATATCCCCTTCCCCGGGTGCAGTATATCCCCTTCTCCGGGTGCAGTATAACCCCTTCCCTGGGTGCAGTATATCCCCTTTACCGGGTGCAGTATATCCACTTCCCTGGGTGCAGTATATCCACTTCCCCGGGTGAAGTATAACTCCTTCCCCGGGTGCAGTATATCCGCTTCCCTGGGTTCAGTATATCCCCTTCCCTGGGTGCAATATAACCCCTTCCCATGGTGCAGTATAACCCCGTCCCCGGGTGCAGTATATCCCCTTCCCCGGGTGCAGTATAACCCCTTCCCCGGGTGCAGTATATCCCCTTCCCCGGGTGCAGTATATCCCCTTCCCCGTGTGCAGTGAATCCCCTTCCCCGGGTGCAGTATATCCCCTTCCCCGGGTGCAGTATAACCCCTTCCCCGGGTGCAGTATATCCCCTTCCCCGGGTGCAGTATAACCCCTTCCGCGGGTGCAGTGTAACCCCTTCCCCGTGTGCAGTATATCCCCTTCCCCGGGTGCAGTATATCCCCTTCCCCGGGTGCAGTATATCCCCTTCCCCGTGTGCAGTGTAACCCCTTCCCCGTGTGCAGTATATCCCCTTCCCCGGGTGCAGTATATCCCCTTCCCCGTGTGCAGTATATCCCCTTCCCCGGGTGCAGTATATCCCCTTCCCCGGGTGCAGTATATCCCCTTCCCCGGGTGCAGTATATCCCCTTCCCCGGGTGCAGTATATCCCCTTCCCCCTGTGCAGTATATCCCCTTCCCCGGGTGCAGTATATCCCCTTCCCCGGGTGCAGTATAATGCATTCCCCGTGTGCAGTATATCCCCTTCCCCGGGTGCAGTGTAACCCCTTCCCCGTGTGCAGTATATCCCCTTCCCCGGGTGCAGTATATCCCCTTCCCCGTGTGCAGTATATCCCCTTCTCCGGGTGCAGTATATCCCCTTCCCCGGGTGCAGTATATCCCCTTCCCCGGGTGCAGTATATCCCCTTCCCCGTGTGCAGTATATCCGCTTCCCCGGGTGCAGTATATCCCCTTCCCCGTGTGCAGTAAATCCCCTTCCCCGGGTGCAGTATATCCCCTTCCCCGGGTGCAGTATATCCCCTTCCCCGTGTGCAGTATATCTCCTTCCCCGGGTGCAGTATATCCCCTTCCCCGTGACCAGTATATCTCCTTCCCCGTGTGCAGTATATCCCCTTCCCCGTGTGCAGTATATCCCCTTCCCCGGGTGCAGTATATCCCCTTCCCCGGGTGCAGTGTAACCCCTTCCCCGGGTGCAGTATATCCCCTTCCCCGGGTGCAGTATATCCCCTTCCCCGGGTGCAGTATATCCCCTTCCCCGTGTGCAGCATATCCCCTTCCCCGGGTGCAGTATATCCCCTTCCCCGTGTGCACTATATCCCCTTCCCCGTGTGCAGTATATCCACTTCCCCGGGTGCAGTATATCCCCTTCCCCGTGTGCAGTATATCCCCTTCCCCGGGTGCAGTATATCCCCTTCCCCGGGTGCAGTATATCCCCTTCCCCGGGTGCAGTATATCCCCTTCCCCGTGTGCAGTATATCCCCTTCCCCGGGTGCAGTATAACCCCTTCCCCGGGTGCAGTATATCCCCTTCCCCGTGTGCAGTATATCCCCTTCCCCGGGTGCAGTATAACCCCTTCCCCGGGTGCAGTATATCCCCTTCCCCGGGTGCAGTATATCCCCTTCCCCGGGTGCAGTATATCCCCTTCCCCGGGTGCAGTATATCGCCTTCCCCGGGTGCAGTATATCCCCTTCCCCGTGTGCAGTATATCCCCTTCCCCGGGTGCAGTATAACCCCTTCCCCGGGTGCAGTATATCCCCTTCCCCGGGTGCAGTATATCCCCTTCCCCGGGTGCAGTATATCCCCTTCCCCTGGTGCAGTGTAACCCCTTCCCCGAGTGCAGTGTAACCCCATCCCCGGGTGCAGTATATCCCCTTCCCCTGCTGCAGTATATCCCCTTCCCCGGGTGCAGTATATCCCCTTCCCCGTGTGCAGTGTAACCCCTTCCCCGTGTGCAGTATATCCCCTTCCCCGGGTGCAGTATATCCCCTTCCCCGGGTGCAGTATATCCCCTTCCCTGGGTGCAGTATAACCCATTCCCCGGGTGCAGTATATCCCCTTCCCCGGGTGCAGTATATCCCCTTCCCCGGGTGCAGTATATCCCCTTCCCCGGGTGCAGTATATCCCCTTCCCCGTGTGCAGTATATCCCCTTCCCCGGGTGCAGTATATCCCCTTCCCCGGGTGCAGTATAATGCATTCCCCGTGTGCAGTATATCCCCTTCCCCGGGTGCAGTGTAACCCCTTCCCCGTGTGCAGTGTATCCCCTTCCCCGGGTGCAGTATATCCCCTTCCCCGGGTGCAGTATATCCCCTTCCCCGGGTGCAGTATATCCCCTTCCCCGGGTGCAGTGTAACCCCTTCCCCGTGTGCAGTATATCCCCTTCCCCGGGTGCAGTATATCACCTTCCCCGGGTGCAGTATATCCCCTTCCCCGGGTGCAGTATATCCCCTTCCCCGGGTGCAGTGTAACCCCTTCCCCGTGTGCAGTATATCCCCTTCCCCGTGTGCAGTATACCCCTTCCCCGGGTGCAGTATATCCCCTTCCCCGTGTGCAGTTTATCCCCTTCCCCGTGTGCAGTATATCCCCTTCCCCGGGTGCAGTATATCCCCTTCCCCGGGTGCAGTATATCCCCTTCCCCGTGTGCAGTATATCCCCTTCCCCGGGTGCAGTATATCCACTTCCCCGGGTGCAGTATATCCCCTTCCCCGGGTGCAGTATATCCCCTTCCCCGGGTGCAGTATATCCCCTTCCCCGTGTGCAGTATATCCCCTTCCCCGTGTGCAGTATATCTCCTTCCCCGGGTGCAGTATATCCCCTTCCCCGTGTGCAGTATATCTCCTTCCCCGTGTGCAGTATATCCCCTTCCCCGTGTGCAGTATATCCCCTTCCCCGGGTGCAGTATATCCCCTTCCCCGGGTGCAGTGTAACCCCTTCCCCGGGTGCAGTATATCCCCTTCCCCGGGTGCAGTATATCCCCTTCCCCGGGTGCAGTATATCCCCTTCCCCGTGTGCAGCATATCCCCTTCCCCGGGTGCAGTATATCCCCTTCCCCGTGTGCACTATATCCCCTTCCCCGTGTGCAGTATATCCACTTCCCCGGGTGCAGTATATCCCCTTCCCCGTGTGCAGTATATCCCCTTCCCCGGGTGCAGTATATCCCCTTCCCCGGGTGCAGTATATCCCCTTCCCCGGGTGCAGTATATCCCCTTCCCCGTGTGCAGTATATCCCCTTCCCCGGGCGCAGTATAACCCCTTCCCCGGGTGCAGTATATCCCCTTCCCCGTGTGCAGTATATCCCCTTCCCCGGGTGCAGTATAACCCCTTCCCCGGGTGCAGTATATCCCCTTCCCCGGGTGCAGTATATCCCCTTCCCCGGGTGCAGTATATCCCCTTCCCCGGGTGCAGTATATCCCCTTCCCCGTGTGCAGTATATCCCCTTCCCCGGGTGCAGTATAACCCCTTCCCCGGGTGCAGTATATCCCCTTCCCCGGGTGCAGTATATCCCCTTCCCCGGGTGCAGTATATCCCCTTCCCCTGGTGCAGTGTAACCCCTTCCCCGAGTGCAGTGTAACCCCAACCCCGGGTGCAGTATATCCCCTTCCCCTGGTGCAGTATATCCCCTTCCCCTGGTGCAGTCTATCCCCTTCCCCGGGTGCAGTATAACCCCTTCCCCGGGTGCAGTATATCCCCTTCCCCGTGTGCAGTATATCCCCTTCCCCGTGTGCAGTATATCCCCTTCCCCTGGTGCAGTATATCCCCTTCCCCGGGTGCAGTATATCTCCTTCCCCGGGTGCAGTGTATCCCCTTCCCCAGGTGCAGTATATCCCCTTCCCCGTGTGCAGTATATCCCCTTCCCCGTGTGCAGTATATCCCCTTCCCCTGGTGCAGTATATCCCCTTCCCCAGGTGCAGTATATCTCCTTCCCCGGGTGCAGTGTATCCCCTTCCCCAGGTGCAGTATATCCCCTTCCCCGTGTGCAGTATATCCCCTTCCCCTGGTGCAGTATATCCCCTTCCCCAGGTGCAGTATATCCCCTTCCCCGGGTGCAGTATATCTCCTTCCCCGGGTGCAGTATATCCCCTTCCCCGGGTGCAGTATATCCCCTTCCCCGTGTGCAGTATATCCCCTTCCCCTGGTGCAGTATATCCCCTTCCCCAGGTGCAGTATATCTCCTTCCCCGGGTGCAGTGTATCCCCTTCCCCAGATGCAGTATATCCCCTTCCCCGTGTGCAGTATATCCCCTTCCCCGGGTGCAGTATATCCCCTTCCCCAGGTGCAGTATAACCCCTTCCCCGTGTGCAGTATATCCCCTTCCCCTGGTGCAGTATATCCCCTTCCCCAGGTGCAGTATATCCCCTTCCCCAGGTGCAGTATATCTCCTTCCCCGGGTGCAGTATATCCCCTTCCCCGGGTGCAGTCTATCCCCTTCCCCGGGTGCAGTATATGCCCTTCCCCGGGTGCAGTATATCCCCTTCCCCGGGTGCAGTATATCCCCTTCCCCGGGTGCAGTATATCCCCTTCCCCGGGTGCAGTATATCCCCTTCCCCGTGTGCAGTATATCCCCTTCCCCTGGTGCAGTATATCCCCTTCCCCAGGTGCAGTATATCTCCTTCCCCGGGTGCAGTGTATCCCCTTCCCCAGATGCAGTATATCTCCTTCCCCGGGTGCAGTATATCCCCTTCCCCGGGTGCAGTATATCCCCTTCCCCGGGTGCAGTATATCCCCTTCCCCGGGTGCAGTATATCCCCTTCCCCGGGTGCAGTATATCCCCTTCCCCGGGTGCAGTATATCCCCTTCCCCTGGTGCAGTATATCCCCTTCCCCAGGTGCAGTATATCCACTTCCCCGGGTGCAGTATATCTCCTTCCCCGGGTGCAGTATATCCCCTTCCCCAGGTGCAGTATATCTCCTTCCCCGGGTGCAGTGTATCCCCTTCCCCAGGTGCAGTATATCCCCTTCCCCGTGTGCAGTATATCCCATTCCCCTGGTGCAGTATATCCACTTCCCCGGGTGCAGTATATCCCCTTCCCCGTGTGCAGTATATCCCATTCCCCTGGTGCAGTATATCCACTTCCCCTGGTGCAGTATATCCCCTTCCCCAGGTGCAGTATATCCCCTTCCCCGGGTGCAGTATATCCCCTTCCCCGGGTGCAGTATATCCCCTTCCCCGGGTGCAGTATATCCCCTTCCCTGGGTGCAGTATATCCCCTTCCCCGGGTGCAGTATATCTCCTTCCCGGGTGCAGTATATCCCCTTCCCCGGGTGCAGTATATCCCCTTCCCCGGGTGCAGTGTATCCCCTTCCCCGGGTGCAGTATATCCCCTTCCCTGGGTGCAGTGTATCTCCTTCCCCGGGTGCAGTGTATCCCCTTCCCCGGGTGCAGTATATCCCCTTCCCCGGGTGCAGTGTATCCCCTTCCCCGGGTGCAGTGTATCCCCTTCCCCGGGTGCAGTATATCCTCTTCCCCGGGTGCAGTATATCCCCTTCCCCGGGTGCAGTGTATCCCCTTCCCCGGGTGCAGTATATCCCCTTCCCCGGGTGCAGTATAACCCCTTCCCCGGGTGCAGTGTATCCCCTTCCCCGGGTGCAGTATATCCCCTTCCCCGGGTGCAGTGTATCCCCTTCCCCGGGTGCAGTATATCCCCTTCCCCGGGTGCAGTGTATCCCCTTCCCCGGGTGCAGTGTATCCCCTTCCCCGGTTGCAGTATATCCCCTTCCCCGGGTGCAGTATATCCCCTTCCCCGGGTGCAGTATAACCCCTTCCCCGGGTGCAGTATATCCCCTTCCCCGGGTGCAGTATATCCCCTTCCCCGGGTGCAGTATAACCCCTTCCCCGGGTGCAGTGTATCCCCTTCCCCGGGTGCAGTATAACCCCTTCCCCGGGTGCAGTGTATCCCCTTCCCCGGGTGCAGTATATCCCCTTCCCCGGGTGCAGTGTATCCCCTTCCCCGGGTGCAGTGTATCCCCTTCCCCGGGTGCAGTATAACCCCTTCCCCGGGTGCAGTATAACCCCTTCCCCGGGTGCAGTGTATCCCCTTCCCCGTGTGCAGTATATCCCCTTCCCAGGGTGCAGTATATCCCCTTCCCCGGGTGCAGTATATCTCCTTCCCCGGGTGCAGTGTATCCCCTTCCCCGGGTGCAGTGTATCCCCTTCCCCGGGTGCAGTATATCTCCTTCCCCGGGTGCAGTGTATCCCCTTCCCCGGGTGCAGTGTATCCCCTTCCCCGGGTGCAGTATATCTCCTTCCCCGGGTGCAGTATATCCCCTTCCCCGGGTGCAGTATATCCCCTTCCCCGGGTGCAGTATATCTCCTTCCCCGGGTGCAGTATATCCCCTTCCCCGGGTGCAGTGTATCCCCTTCCCCGGGTGCAGTGTATCCCCTTCCCCGGGTGCAGTATAACCCCTTCCCCGGGTGCAGTATAACCCTTTCCCCGGCTGCAGTACAACCCCTTCCCCGGGTGCAGTATATCCCCTTCCCCAGGTGCAGTATATCCCCTTCCCCGGGTGCAGTATATCCCCTTCCCCGGGTGCAGTATATCCCCTTCCCCGGGTGCAGTATATCCCCTTCCCCGGGTGCAGTGTAACCCCTTCCCCGGGTGCAGTGTATCCCCTTCCCCGGGTGCAGTATATCCCTTTCCCCGGGTGCAGTATAACCCCTACCCGGGTGCAGTATAACCCCTTCCCCGGGTGCAGTATATCCCCTTCCCCGGGTGCAGTATATCCCCTTCCCCAGGTGTAGTATATCCCCTTCCCCGGGTGCAGTATATCCCCTTCCCCGGGTGCAGTATAACCCCTTCCCCGGGTGCAGTATATCCCCTTCCCCGGGTGCAGTATATCCCCTTCCCCGGGTGCAGTGTATCCCCTTCCCCGGGTGCAGTATATCCCCTTCACCGGGTGCAGTATAACCCCTTCCCCGGGTACAGTATATCCCCTTCCCCGGGTGCAGTATAACCCCTACCCGGGTGCAGTATAACCCCTTCCCCGGGTGCAGTATATCCCCTTCCCCGGGTGCAGTATAACCCCTACCCGGGTGCAGTATAACCCCTTCCCCGGGTGCAGTATATCCCCTTCCCCGGGTGCAGTATATCCCCTTCCCCGGGTGCAGTATAACCCCTACCCGGGTGCAGTATATCCCCTTCCCCGGGTGCAGTATAACCCCTACCCGGGTGCAGTATAACCCCTACCCGGGTGCAGTATAACCCCTACCCGGGTGCAGTATAAGCCCTTCCCCGGGTGCAGTATAACCCCTACCCGGGTGCAGTATAACCCCTACCCGGGTGCAGTATAAGCCCTTCCCCGGGTGCAGTATATCCCCTACCCGGGTGCAGTATAACCCCTACCCGGGTGCAGTATAACCCCTTCCCCGGGTGCAGTATATCCCCTTCCCCGGGTGCAGTATATCCCCTTCCCCGGGTGCAGTATATCCCCTTCCCCGGGTGCAGTGTATCCCCTTCCCCGGGTGCAGTGTATCCCCTTCCCCGGGTGCAGTATATCCCCTTCCCCGGGTGCAGTATATCCCCTTCCCCGTGTGCAGTATATCCCCTTCCCCGGGTGCAGTATATCCCCTTCCCCGGGTGCAGTATAACCCCTTCCCCGGGTGCAGTATAACCCCTACCCGGGTGCAGTATAACCCCTTCCCCGGGTGCAGTATATCCCCTTCCCCGGGTGCAGTGTATCCCCTTCCCCGGGTGCAGTATATCCCCTTCCCCGGGTGCAGTATAACCCCTTCCCCGGGTGCAGTGTATCCCCTTCCCCGGGTGCAGTATATCCACTTCCCCGGGTGCAGTATCACCCCTTCCCCGGGTGCAGTATATCCCCTTCCCCGGGTGCAGTATCACCCCTTCCCCGGGTGCAGTGTATCCCCTTCCCCGGGTGCAGTATATCCCCTTCCCCGGGTGCAGTATATCCCCTTCCCCGGGTGCAGTGTATCCCCTTCCCCGCGTGCAGTGTATCCCCTTCCCCGGGTGCAGTGTATCCCCTTCCCCGGGTGCAGTGTATCCCCTTCCCCGGGTGCAGTATATCCCCTTCCCCGGGTGCAGTATATCCCCTTCCCCGGGTGCAGTGTATCCCCTTCCCCGCGTGCAGTGTATCCCCTTCCCCGGGTGCAGTGTATCCCCTTCCCCGGGTGCAGTATATCCCCTTCCCCGGGTGCAGTATAACCCCTTCCCCGGGTGGAGTGTAACCCCTTCCCCGGGTGCAGTATAACCCCTTCCCCGGGTGCAGTATATCCCCTTCACCGGGTGCAGTATAACCCCTTCCCCGGTGCAGTATATCCCCTTCCCCGGGTGCAGTATAACCCCTTCCCCGGGTGCAGTGTATCCCCTTCCCCGGGTGCAGTATAACCCCTTCCCCGGTGCAGTATATCCCCTTCCCCGGTGCAGTATATCCCCTTCCCCGGGTGCAGTATATCCCCTTCCCCGGGTGCAGTATATCCCCTTCCCCGGGTGCAGTGTAACCCCTTCCCCGGGTGCAGTATATCCCCTTCCCCGGGTGCAGTATATCCCCTTCCCCGGGTGCAGTATATCCCCTTCCCCGTGTGCAGCATATCCCCTTCCCCGGGTGCAGTATATCCCCTTCCCCGTGTGCACTATATCCCCTTCCCCGTGTGCAGTATATCCACTTCCCCGGGTGCAGTATATCCCCTTCCCCGTGTGCAGTATATCCCCTTCCCCGGGTGCAGTATATCCCCTTCCCCGGGTGCAGTATATCCCCTTCCCCGGGTGCAGTATATCCCCTTCCCCGTGTGCAGTATATCCCCTTCCCCGGGTGCAGTATAACCCCTTCCCCGGGTGCAGTATATCCCCTTCCCCGTGTGCAGTATATCCCCTTCCCCGGGTGCAGTATAACCCCTTCCCCGGGTGCAGTATATCCCCTTCCCCGGGTGCAGTATATCCCCTTCCCCGGGTGCAGTATATCCCCTTCCCCGGGTGCAGTATATCGCCTTCCCCGGGTGCAGTATATCCCCTTCCCCGTGTGCAGTATATCCCCTTCCCCGGGTGCAGTATAACCCCTTCCCCGGGTGCAGTATATCCCCTTCCCCGGGTGCAGTATATCCCCTTCCCCGGGTGCAGTATATCCCCTTCCCCTGGTGCAGTGTAACCCCTTCCCCGAGTGCAGTGTAACCCCATCCCCGGGTGCAGTATATCCCCTTCCCCTGGTGCAGTATATCCCCTTCCCCGGGTGCAGTATATCCCCTTCCCCGTGTGCAGTGTAACCCCTTCCCCGTGTGCAGTATATCCCCTTCCCCGGGTGCAGTATATCCCCTTCCCCGGGTGCAGTATATCCCCTTCCCTGGGTGCAGTATAACCCATTCCCCGGGTGCAGTATATCCCCTTCCCCGGGTGCAGTATATCCCCTTCCCCGGGTGCAGTATATCCCCTTCCCCGGGTGCAGTATATCCCCTTCCCCGTGTGCAGTATATCCCCTTCCCCGGGTGCAGTATATCCCCTTCCCCGGGTGCAGTATAATGCATTCCCCGTGTGCAGTATATCCCCTTCCCTGGGTGCAGTGTAACCCCTTCCCCGGGTGCAGTATATCCCCTTCCCCGGGTGCAGTATATCCCCTTCCCCGGGTGCAGTATATCCCCTTCCCCGGGTGCAGTATATCCCCTTCCCCGGGTGCAGTATATCCCCTTCCCCGTGTGCACTATATCCCCTTCCCCGGGTGCAGTGTATCCCCTTCCCCGGGTGCAGTATATCCCCTTCCCCGGGTGCAGTGTATCCCCTTCCCCGGGTGCAGTGTATCTCCTTCCCCGGGTGCAGTATAACCCCTTCCCCGGGTGCAGTGTAACCCCTTCCCCGTGTGCAGTATATCCCCTTCCCCGGGTGCAGTGTATCCCCTTCCCCGGGTGCAGTATATCCCCTTCCCCGGGTGCAGTATATCCCCTTCCCCGGGTGCAGTATATCCCCTTCCCCGGGTGCAGTATATCCCCTTCCCCGGGTGCAGTGTATCCCCTTCCCCGGGTGCAGTATATCCCCTTCCCCGGGTGCAGTATATCCCCTTCCCCGGGTGCAGTATATCCCCTTCCCCGGGTGCAGTATATCCCCTTCCCCGTGTGCAGTATATCCCCTTCCCCGGGTGCAGTATATCCCCTTCCCCGGGTGCAGTATAATGCATTCCCCGTGTGCAGTATATCCCCTTCCCCGGGTGCAGTGTAACCCCTTCCCCGGGTGCAGTATATCCCCTTCCCCGGGTGCAGTATATCCCCTTCCCCGGGTGCAGTGTATCCCCTTCCCCGGGTGCAGTGTATCTCCTTCCCCGGGTGCAGTATAACCCCTTCCCCGGGTGCAGTGTAACCCCTTCCCCGTGTGCAGTATATCCCCTTCCCTGGGTGCGGTATATCCCCTTCCCCGGGTGCAGTGTATCCCCTTCCCCGGGTGCAGTATATCCCCTTCCCCGGGTGCAGTATATCCCCTTCCCCGGGTGCAGTATATCCCCTTCCCCGGGTGCAGTGTATCTCCTTCCCCGGGTGCAGTGTATCTCCTTCCCCGGGTGCAGTGTATCCCCTTCCCCGGGTGCAGTATATCCCCTTCCCCGGGTGCAGTGTATCCCCTTCCCCGGGTGCAGTATAACCCCTTCCCCGGGTGCAGTATAACCCCTTCCCCGGGTGCAGTATAACCCCTTCCCCGGGTGCAGTGTATCCCCTTCCCCGGGTGCAGTATAACCCCTTCCCCGGGTGCAGTATAACCCCTACCCGGGTGCAGTATAACCCCTTCCCCGGGTGCAGTATAACCCCTTCCCCGGGTGCAGTGTATCCCCTTACCCGGGTGCAGTATATCCCCTTCCCCGGGTGCAGTATATCCCCTTCCCCGGGTGCAGTGTATCCCCTTCCCCGGGTGCAGTATAACCCCTTCCCCGGGTGCAGTATATCCCCTTCCCCGGGTGCAGTATATCCCCTTCCCCGTGTGCAGTATATCCCCTTCCCCTGGTGCAGTATATCCCCTTCCCCAGGTGCAGTATATCTCCTTCCCCGGGTGCAGTGTATCCCCTTCCCCAGATGCAGTATATCTCCTTCCCCGGGTGCAGTATATCCCCTTCCCCGGGTGCAGTATATCCCCTTCCCCGGGTGCAGTATATCCCCTTCCCCGGGTGCAGTATATCCCCTTCCCCAGGTGCAGTATATCCCCTTCCCCGGGTGCAGTATATCCCCTTCCCCTGGTGCAGTATATCCCCTTCCCCAGGTGCAGTATATCCACTTCCCCGGGTGCAGTATATCTCCTTCCCCGGGTGCAGTATATCCCCTTCCCCAGGTGCAGTATATCTCCTTCCCCGGGTGCAGTGTATCCCCTTCCCCAGGTGCAGTATATCCCCTTCCCCGTGTGCAGTATATCCCATTCCCCTGGTGCAGTATATCCTCTTCCCCGGGTGCAGTATATCCCCTTCCCCGTGTGCAGTATATCCCATTCCCCTGGTGCAGTATATCCACTTCCCCTGGTGCAGTATATCCCCTTCCCCAGGTGCAGTATATCCCCTTCCCCGGGTGCAGTATATCCCCTTCCCCGGGTGCAGTATATCTCCTTCCCGGGTGCAGTATATCCCCTTCCCCGGGTGCAGTATATCCCCTTCCCCGGGTGCAGTGTATCCCCTTCCCCGGGTGCAGTATATCCCCTTCCCTGGGTGCAGTGTATCCCCTTCCCCGGGTGCAGTATATCCCCTTCCCCGGGTGCAGTGTATCCCCTTCCCCGGGTGCAGTGTATCCCCTTCCCCGGGTGCAGTATATCCTCTTCCCCGGGTGCAGTATATCCCCTTCCCCGGGTGCAGTGTATCCCCTTCCCCGGGTGCAGTATATCCCCTTCCCCGGGTGCAGTATATCCCCTTCCCCGGGTGCAGTGTATCCCCTTCCCCGGGTGCAGTGTATCCCCTTCCCCGGTTGCAGTATATCCCCTTCCCCGGGTGCAGTATATCCCCTTCCCCGGGTGCAGTATAACCCCTTCCCCGGGTGCAGTATATCCCCTTCCCCGGGTGCAGTATATCCCCTTCCCCGGGTGCAGTATAACCCCTTCCCCGGGTGCAGTGTATCCCCTTCCCCGGGTGCAGTATAACCCCTTCCCCGGGTGCAGTGTATCCCCTTCCCCGGGTGCAGTATATCCCCTTCCCCGGGTGCAGTGTATCCCCTTCCCCGGGTGCAGTGTATCCCCTTCCCCGGGTGCAGTATAACCCCTTTCCCGGGTGCAGTATAACCCCTTCCCCGGGTGCAGTATAACCCCTTCCCCGGGTGCAGTGTATCCCCTTCCCCGTGTGCAGTATATCCCCTTCCCCGGGTGCAGTATATCCCCTTCCCCGGGTGCAGTATAACCCCTTCCCCGGGTGCAGTATAACCCCTTCCCCGGGTGCAGTATATCTCCTTCCCCGGGTGCAGTGTATCCCCTTCCTCGGGTGCAGTGTATCCCCTTCTCCGGGTGCAGTGTATCCCCTTCCCCGGGTGCAGTATATCTCCTTCCCCGGGTGCAGTATATCCCCTTCCCCGGGTGCAGTATATCCCCTTCCCCGGGTGCAGTATATCTCCTTCCCCGGGTGCAGTATATCCCCTTCCCCGGGTGCAGTGTATCCCCTTCCCCGGGTGCAGTGTATCCCCTTCCCCGGGTGCAGTATAACCCCTTCCCCGGGTGCAGTATATCCCCTTCCCCAGGTGCAGTATATCCCCTTCCCCGGGTGCAGTATAACCCCTTCCCCGGGTGCAGTGTATCCCCTTCCCCGGGTGCAGTATATCCCCTTCCCCGGGTGCAGTATATCCCCTTCCCCGGGTGCAGTGTAACCCCTTCCCCGGGTGCAGTGTATCCCCTTCCCCGGGTGCAGTATATCCCTTTCCCCGGGTGCAGTATAACCCCTACCCGGGTGCAGTATAACCCCTTCCCCGGGTGCAGTATATCCCCTTCCCCGGGTGCAGTATATCCCCTTCCCCAGGTGTAGTATATCCCCTTCCCCGGGTGCAGTATATCCCCTTCCCCGGGTGCAGTATAACCCCTTCCCCGGGTGCAGTATATCCCCTTCCCCGGGTGCAGTATATCCCCTTCCCCGGGTGCAGTGTATCCCCTTCCCCGGGTGCAGTATATCCCCTTCACCGGGTGCAGTATAACCCCTTCCCCGGGTGCAGTATAACCCCTTCCCCGGGTGCAGTATATCCCCTTCCCCGGGTGCAGTATAACCCCTACCCGGGTGCAGTATAACCCCTTCCCCGGGTGCAGTATATCCCCTACCCGGGTGCAGTATAACCCCTACCCGGGTGCAGTATAACCCCTACCCGGGTGCAGTATAACCCCTTCCCCGGGTGCAGTATATCCCCTACCCGGGTGCAGTATAACCCCTACCCGGGTGCAGTATAACCCCTTCCCCGGGTGCAGTATATCCCCTTCCCCGGGTGCAGTATAACCCCTTCCCCGGGTGCAGTATATCCCCTTCCCCGGGTGCAGTATATCCCCTTCCCCGGGTGCAGTGTATCCCCTTCCCCGGGTGCAGTGTATCCCCTTCCCCGGGTGCAGTATAACCCCTTCCCCGGGTGCAGTATCACCCCTTCCCCAGGTGCAGTATATCCCCTTCCCCGGGTGCAGTATATCCCCTTCCCCGGGTGCAGTGTATCCCCTTCCCCGGGTGCAGTATATCCCCTTCCCCGTGTGCAGTATATCACCTTCCCCGGGTGCAGTGTATCCCCTTCCCCAGGTGCAGTATATCCCCTTCCCCGGGTGCAGTGTATCCCCTTCCCCGGGTGCAGTGTATCTCCTTCCCCGGGTGCAGTGTATCCCCTTCCCCGGGTGCAGTGTATCTCCTTCCCCGGGTGCAGTGTATCCCCTTCCCCGGGTGCAGTATATCCCCTTCCCCGGGTGCAGTATAACCCCTACCCGGGTGCAGTATAACCCCTTCCCCGGGTGCAGTATAACCCCTTCCCCGGGTGCAGTGTATCCCCTTACCCGGGTGCAGTATATCCCCTTCCCCGGGTGCAGTATATCCCCTTCCCCGGGTGCAGTGTATCCCCTTCCCCGGGTGCAGTATAACCCCTTCCCCGGGTGCAGTATAACCCCTTCCCCGGGTGCAGTATATCCCCTTCCCCGGGTGCAGTATATCCCCTTCCCCGGGTGCAGTATATCCCCTTCCCCAGGTGCAGTATAACCCCTTCCCCGTGTGCAGTATATCCCCTTCCCCTGGTGCAGTATATCCCCTTCCCCAGGTGCAGTATATCCCCTTCCCCGGGTGCAGTATATCTCCTTCCCCGGGTGCAGTATATCCCCTTCCCCGGGTGCAGTGTATCCCCTTCCCCGGGTGCAGTATATGCCCTTCCCCGGGTGCAGTATATCCCCTTCCCCGGGTGCAGTATATCCCCTTCCCCGGGTGCAGTATATCCCCTTCCCCGGGTGCAGTGTATCCCCTTCCCCGGGTGCAGTATATCCCCTTCCCCGGGTGCAGTATAACCCCTACCCGGGTGCAGTATAACCCCTTCCCCGGGTGCAGTATAACCCCTTCCCCGGGTGCAGTGTATCCCCTTACCCGGGTGCAGTATATCCCCTTCCCCGGGTGCAGTATATCCCCTTCCCCGGGTGCAGTGTATCCCCTTCCCCGGGTGCAGTATAACTCCTTCCCCGGGTGCAGTATAACCCCTTCCCCGGGTGCAGTATATCCCCTTCCCCGGGTGCAGTATATCCCCTTCCCCGGGTGCAGTATATCCCCTTCCCCAGGTGCAGTATAACCCCTTCCCCGTGTGCAGTATATCCCCTTCCCCTGGTGCAGTATATCCCCTTCCCCAGGTGCAGTATATCCCCTTCCCCGGGTGCAGTATATCTCCTTCCCCGGGTGCAGTATATCCCCTTCCCCGGGTGCAGTGTATCCCCTTCCCCGGGTGCAGTATATCCCCTTCCCCGGGTGCAGTATATCTCCTTCCCCGGGTGCAGTATATCCCCTTCCCCGGGTGCAGTGTATCCCCTTCCCCGGGTGCAGTATATCCCCATCCCTGGGTGCAGTATATCCCCTTCCCCGGGTGCAGTATATCCCCTTCCCCGGGTGCAGTATATCCCCTTCCCCGTGTGCAGTATATCCCCTTCCCCTGGTGCAGTATATCCCCTTCCCCAGGTGCAGTATATCTCCTTCCCCGGGTGCAGTGTATCCCCTTCCCCAGATGCAGTATATCTCCTTCCCCGGGTGCAGTATATCCCCTTCCCCGGGTGCAGTATATCCCCTTCCCCGGGTGCAGTATATCCCCTTCCCCGGGTGCAGTATATCCCCTTCCCCAGGTGCAGTATATCCCCTTCCCCGGGTGCAGTATATCCCCTTCCCCTGGTGCAGTATATCCCCTTCCCCAGGTGCAGTATATCCACTTCCCCTGGTGCAGTATATCCACTTCCCCGGGTGCAGTATATCCCCTTCCCCGTGTGCAGTATATCCCATTCCCCTGGTGCAGTATATCCACTTCCCCTGGTGCAGTATATCCCCTTCCCCAGGTGCAGTATATCCCCTTCCCCGGGTGCAGTATATCTCCTTCCCGGGTGCAGTATATCCCCTTCCCCGGGTGCAGTATATCCCCTTCCCCGGGTGCAGTGTATCCCCTTCCCCGGGTGCAGTATATCTCCTTCCCGGGTGCAGTATATCTCCTTCCCGGGTGCAGTGTCTCCCCTTCCCCGGGTGCAGTATATCCCCTTCCCTGGGTGCAGTGTATCTCCTTCCCCGGGTGCAGTGTATCCCCTTCCCCGGGTGCAGTATATCCCCTTCCCCGGGTGCAGTGTATCCCCTTCCCCGGGTGCAGTGTATCCCCTTCCCCGGGTGCAGTATATCCTCTTCCCCGGGTGCAGTATATCCCCTTCCCCGGGTGCAGTGTATCCCCTTCCCCGGGTGCAGTATATCCCCTTCCCCGGGTGCAGTATAACCCCTTCCCCGGGTGCAGTGTATCCCCTTCCCCGGGTGCAGTATATCCCCTTCCCCGGGTGCAGTGTATCCCCTTCCCCGGGTGCAGTATATCCCCTTCCCCGGGTGCAGTATAACCCCTTCCCCGGGTGCAGTGTATCCCCTTACCCGGGTGCAGTATATCCCCTTCCCCGGGTGCAGTATATCCCCTTCCCCGGGTGCAGTGTATCCCCTTCCCCGGGTGCAGTATAACCCCTTCCCCGGGTGCAGTATAACCCCTTCCCCGGTGCAGTTTATCCCCTTCCCCGGGTGCAGTATAACCCCTTCCCCGGGTGCAGTATAACCCCTTCCCCGGTGCAGTATATCCCCTTCCCCGGGTGCAGTATAACCCCTTCCCCGGGTGCAGTGTATCCCCTTCACCGGGTGCAGTATAACCCCTTCCCCGGTGCAGTATATCCCCTTCCCCGGGTGCAGTATAACCCCTACCCGGGTGCAGTATAACCCCTTCCCCGGGTGCAGTATAACCCCTTCCCCGGGTGCAGTGTATCCCCTTACCCGGGTGCCGTATATCCCCTTCCCCGGGTGCAGTATATCCCCTTCCCCGGGTGCAGTGTATCCCCTTCCCCGGGTGCAGTATAACCCCTTCCCCGGGTGCAGTATAACCCCTTCCCCGGGTGCAGTATATCCCCTTCCCCGGGTGCAGTATAACCCCTTCCCCGGTGCAGTATATCCCCTTCCCCGGGTGCAGTATAACCCCTTCCCCGGGTGCAGTGTATCCCCTTCACCGGGTGCAGTATAACCCCTTCCCCGGTGCAGTATATCCCCTTCCCCGGGTGCAGTATAACCCCTTCCCCGGGTGCAGTATAACCCCTTCCCCGGGTGCAGTATATCCCCTTCACCGGGTGCAGTATAACCCCTTCCCCGGTGCAGTATATCCCCTTCCCCGGGTGCAGTATAACCCCTTCCCCGGGTGCAGTGTATCCCCTTCCCCGGGTGCAGTATAACCCCTTCCCCGGTGCAGTATATCCCCTTCCCCGGTGCAGTATATCCCCTTCCCCGGGTGCAGTATATCCCCTTCCCCGGGGGCAGTATAACCCCTTCCCCGTGTGCAGTATATCCCCTTCCCCGGGTGCAGTGTATCCCCTTCCCCGGGTGCAGTATATCCCCTTCCCCGGGTGCAGTATATCCCCTTCCCCGGGTGCAGTGTAACCCCTTCGCCGGGTGCAGTGTATCCCCTTACCCGGGTGCAGTATATCCCCTTCCCCGGGTGCAGTATATCCCCTTCCCCGGGTGCAGTGTATCCCCTTCCCCGGGTGCAGTATATCCCCTTCCCCGGGTGCAGTGTATCCCCTTCCCCGGGTGCAGTATATCCCCTTCCCCGGGTGCAGTGTATCCCCTTCCCCGGGTGCAGTATATCCCCTTCCCCGGGTGCAGTGTATCCCCTTCCCCGTGTGCAGCATATCCCCTTCCCCGGGTGCAGTATATCCCCTTCCCCGTGTGCAGTATATCCCCTTCCCCGTGTGCTGTATATCCACTTCCCCGGGTGCAGTATATCCCCTTCCCCGTGTGCAGTATATCCCCTTCCCCGGGTGCAGTATAACCCCTTCCCCGGGTGCAGTATATCCCCTTCCCCGGGTGCAGTATATCCCCTTCCCCGTGTGCAGTATATCCCCTTCCCCGTGTGCAGTATATCCGCTTCCCCGGGTGCAGTATATCCCCTTCCCCGTGTGCAGTATATCTCCTTCCCCGGGTGCAGTGTATCCCCTTCCCCGGGTGCAGTGTATCCCCTTCCCCGGTGCAGTATAACCCCTTCCCCGGGTGCAGTGTATCCCCTTCCCCGGGTGCAGTGTATCCCCTTCCCCGGGTGCAGTATAACCCTTTCCCCAGGTGCAGTATAACCCCTTCCCCGGGTGCAGTATATCCCCTTCCCCTGGTGCAGTATATCCCCTTCCCCTGGTGCAGTGTAACCCCTTCCCCGGGTGCAGTGTAACCCCTTCCCCGGGTGCAGTATATCCCCTTCCCCTGGTGCAGTATATCCCCTTCCCCTGGTGCAGTCTATCCCCTTCCCCGGGTGCAGTATAACCCCTTCCCCGGGTGCAGTATATCCCCTTCCCCTGGTGCAGTATATCCCCTTCCCCAGGTGCAGTATATCCCCTTCCCCGGGTGCAGTATATCTCCTTCCCCGGGTGCAGTATATCCCCTTCCCCGGGTGCAGTGTATCCCCTTCCCCGGATGCAGTATATCTCCTTCCCCGGGTTCAGTATATCCCCTTCCCCGGGTGCAGTATATCCCCTTCCCCGGGTGCAGTATATCCCCTTCCCCGGGTGCAGTATATCCACTTCCCCGGGTGCAGTATAACTCCTTCCCCGGGTGCAGTATATCTCCTTCCCCGGGTGCAGTATAACCCCTTCCCCGGGTGCAGTATAACCCCTTCCCCGGGTGCAGTATATCCCCTTCCCCGGGTGCAGTATAACCCCTTCCCCGGGTGCAGTATAACCCCTTCCCCGGGTGCAGTATATCCCCTTCCCCGGGTGCAGTATATCCACTTCCCCGGGTGCAGTATAACTCCTTCCCCGGGTGCAGTATATCTCCTTCCCCGGGTGCAGTGTATCCCCTTCCCCGGGTGCAGTATATCCCCTTCCCCGGGTGCAGTATATCCCCTTCCCCGGGTGCAGTATATCCCCTTCCCCGGGTGCAGTATATCCACTTCCCCGGGTGCAGTATAACTCCTTCCCCGGGTGCAGTATAACCCCTTCCCCGGGTGCAGTATAACCCCTTCCCCGGGTGCAGTATATCCCCTTCCCCGGGTGCAGTATAACCCCTTCCCCGGGTGCAGTATAACCCCTTCCCCGGGTGCAGTATATCCCCTTCCCCGGGTGCAGTATATCCACTTCCCCGGGTGCAGTATAACTCCTTCCCCGGGTGCAGTATATCTCCTTCCCCGGGTGCAGTATATCCCCTTCCCCGGGTGCAGTATATCCACTTCCCCGGGTGCAGTATAACTCCTTCCCCGGGTGCAGTATATCTCCTTCCCCTGGTGCAGTATATCTCCTTCCCCGGGTGCAGTATATCCCCTTCTCCGGGTGCAGTATAACTCCTTCCCCGGGTGGTGTATATCCCCTTCCCCGGGTGCAGTATAACTCCTTCCCCAGGTGGTGTATATCCCCTTCCCCGGGTGCAGTATAACCCCTTCCCCGGGTGCAGTATATCCCCTTCCCCGGGTGCAGTATATCTCCTTCCCCGGGTGGTGTATATCCCCTTCCCCGGGTGCAGTATAACCCCTTCCCCGGGTGCAGTATATCTCCTTCCCCGGGTGCAGTATATCCCCTTCCCCGGGTGCAGTGTATCCCCTTCCCCGGGTGCAGTATATCCCCTTCCCCGGGTGCAGTATATCTCCTTCCCCGGGTGCAGTGTATCCCCTTCCCCGGGTGCAGTGTATCCCCTTCCCCGGGTGCAGTATATCCCCTTCCCTGGGTGCAGTATATCCCCTTCCCCGGGTGCAGTGTAACCCCTTCCCCGGGTGCAGTGTATCCCCTTACCCGGGTGCAGTATATCCCCTTCCCCGGGTGCAGTGTATCCCCTTCCCCGGGTGCAGTATATCCCCTTCCCCGGGTGCAGTGTAACCCCTTCCCCGGGTGCTGTGTATCCCCTTACCCGGGTGCAGTATATCCCCTTCCCCGGGTGCAGTATAACCCCTTCCCCGGGTGCAGTATAACCCCTTCCCCGGGTGAAGTATATCCCCTTCCCCGGGTGCAGTATAACCCCTTCCCCGGTGCAGTATATCCCCTTCCCCGGGTGCAGTATAACCCCTTCCCCGGTGCAGTATATCCCCTTCCCCGGGTGCAGTATATCCCCTTTCCCGGGGGCAGTATAACCCCTTCCCCGTGTGCAGTATATCCCCTTCCCCGGGTGCAGTGTATCCCCTTCATCGTGTGCAGTATATCCGCTTCCCCGGGTGCAGTATATCCCCTTCCCCATGTGCAGTATATCTCCTTCCCCGGGTGCAGTATATCCCCATCCCCGGGTGCAGTATATCCCCTTCCCCGTGTGCAGTATATCCCCTTCTCCGGGTGCAGTATATCCCCTTCCCCGGGTGCAGTATATCCCCTTCCCCGGGTGCAGTATATCCCCTTCCCCGGGTGCAGTATATCCCCTTCCCTGGGTGCAGTATATCCGTTTCCCCGGGTGCTGTATATCCCCTTCCCCGGGGGCAGTATAACCCCTTCCCCGTGTGCAGTTTCTCTCCTTCCCCGGGTGCAGTATATCCCCTTCCCCGGGTGCAGTATATCCCCTTCCCCGGGTGCAGTATATCCCCTTCCCCGGGTGCAGTATATCCCCTTCCGCGTGTGCAGTATATCCCCTTCCCCGGGTGCAGTATATCCCCTTCCCTGGGTGCAGTATATCCGCTTCCCCGGGTGCAGTATATCCCCTTCCCCGGGGGCAGTATATCCCCTTCCCCGGGTGCAGTATAACCCCTTCCCCGTGTGCAGTATATCTCCTTCCCCGGGTGCAGTGTATCCCCTTCCCCGGGGGCAGTATATCCCCTTCCCCGGGGGCAGTATATCCCCTTCCCCGGGTGCAGTATATCCCCTTCCCCGGGGGCAGTATATCCCCTTCCCCGGGTGCAGTATATCCCCTTCCCCGGCGGCTGTATATCCCCTTCCCCGGGTGCAGTATATCCCCTTCCCCGTGTGCAGTATATCTCCTTCCCCGGGTGCAGTGTATCCCCTTCCCCGGGTGCAGTATATCCCCTTCCCCGGGTGCAGTATAACCCCTTCCCCGGGTGCAGTGTATCCGCTTCCCCAGGTGCAGTGTATCCCCTTCCCCGGGTGCAGTATAACCCCTTCCCCAGGTGCAGTATAACCCCTTCCCCAGGTGCAGTATATCCCCTTCCCCTGGTGCAGTATATCCCCTTCCCCTGGTGCAGTGTAACCCCTTCCCCGGGTGCAGTATATCCCCTTCCCCGGGTGCAGTATATCCCCTTCCCCGGGTGCAGTATATCCCCTTCCCCGTGTGCAGTATATCCCCTTCCCCGGGTGCAGTATATCCCCTTCCCTGGGTGCAGAATATCCGCTTCCCTGGGTGCAGTATATCCCCTTCCTCGGGTGCAGTATATTCCCTTCCCCGGGTGCAGCGTATCCCCTTCCCCAGGTGCAGTGTATCCCCTTCCCCGGGTGCAGTATAACCCCTTCCCCAGGTGCAGTATAACCCCTTCCCCGGGTGCAGTATATCCCCTTCCCCTGGTGCAGTATATCCCCTTCCCCGGGTGCAGTGTAACCCCTTCCCCGGGTGCAGTGTAACCCCTTCCCCGGGTGCAGTATATCCCCTTCCCCTGGTGCAGTATATCCCCTTCCCCTGGTGCAGTCTATCCCCTTCCCCGGGTGCAGTATATCCCCTTCCCCGGGTGCAGTATATCCCCTTCCCTGGGTGCAGTATATCCGCTTCCCTGGGTGCAGTATATCCCCTTCCTCGGGTGCAGTATATCCCCTTCCCCGTGTGCAGTATATCCCCTTCCCCGGGTGCTGTATATCCCCTTCCCTGGGTGCAGTATATCCGCTTCCCTGGGTGCAGTATATCCCCTTCCTCGGGTGCAGTATCTCCCCTTCCCCGGGTGCAGTGTATCCCCTTCCCCGGGTGCAGTATATCCCCTTCCCCGGGTGCAGTATATCCCCTTCCCCGGGTGCAGTATATCCCCATCCCTGGGTGCAGTATATCCCCTTCCCCGGGTGCAGTGTATCCCCTTCCCTGGGTGCAGTATATCCCCTTCCCAGGGTGCAGTATCTCCCCTTCCCCGGGTGCAGTATATGCCCTTCCCCGGGTGGTGTGTATCCCCTTCCCCGGGTGCAGTATATCCCCTTCCCCGGGTGCAGTATATCCCCTTCCCCGGGTGCAGTGTATCCCCTTACCCGGGTGCAGTATATCCCCTTCCCCGGGTGCAGGATATCCCCTTCCCCGGGTGCAGTATATCCCCTTCCCCGGGTGGTGTGTATCCCCTTCCCCGGGTGCAGTATATCCCCTTCCCCGGGTGCAGTATCTCCCCTTCCCCGGGTGCAGTATATGCCCTTCCCCGGGTGGTGTGTATCCCCTTCACCGGGTGCAGTATATCCCCTTCCCCGGGTGCAGTATAACCCCTTCCCCGGTGCAGTATATCCCCTTCCCCGGGTGCAGTATAACCCCTTCCCCAGGTGCAGTATATCCCCTTCCCCGGGTGGTGTGTATCCCCTTCCCTGGGTGCAGTATATCCCCTTCCCCGGGTGCAGTGTATCCCCTTCCCCGGGTGCAGTATATCTCCTTCCCCGGGTGCAGTGTAACCCCTTCCCCGGGTGCAGTGTATCCCCTTCCCCGGGTGCAGTATAACCCCTTCCCCAGGTGCAGTATATCCCCTTCCCCGGGTGGTGTGTATCCCCTTCCCTGGGTGCAGTATATCCCCTTCCCCGGGTGCAGTATATCCCCTTCCCCGGGTGCAGTATATCTCCTTCCCCGGGTGCAGTGTAACCCCTTCCCCGGGTGCAGTGTATCCCCTTCCCCGGGTGCAGTATAACCCCTTCCCCGGGTGCAGTATATCCCCTTCCCCGGGTGCAGTGTATCCCCTTCCCTGGGTGCAGTATATCCCCTTCCCAGGGTGCAGTATCTCCCCTTCCCCGGGTGCAGTATATGCCCTTCCCCGGGTGGTGTGTATCCCCTTCCCCGGGTGCAGTATATCCCCTTCCCCGGGTGCAGTATATCCCCTTCCCCGGGTGCAGTGTATCCCCTTCCCTGGGTGCAGTATATCCCCTTCCCCGGGTGCAGTATATCCCCTTCCCCGGGTGCAGTATATCCCCTTCCCCGGGTGGTGTGTATCCCCTTCCCCGGGTGCAGTATATCCCCTTCCCCGGGTGCAGTATCTCCCCTTCCCCGGGTGCAGTATATGCCCTTCCCCGGGTGGTGTGTATCCCCTTCACCGGGTGCAGTATATCCCCTTCCCCGGGTGCAGTATAACCCCTTCCCCGGTGCAGTATATCCCCTTCCCCGGGTGCAGTATAACCCCTTCCCCAGGTGCAGTATATCCCCTTCCCCGGGTGCAGTATATCCCCTTCCCCGGGTGGTGTGTATCCCCTTCCCTGGGTGCAGTATATCCCCTTCCCCGGGTGCAGTGTATCCCCTTCCCCGGGTGCAGTATATCTCCTTCCCCGGGTGCAGTGTAACCCCTTCCCCGGGTGCAGTGTATCCCCTTCCCCGGGTGCAGTATAACCCCTTCCCCGGGTGCAGTATATCCCCTTCCCCGGGTGCAGTATATCCCCTTCCCCGGGTGCAGTGTATCCCCTTCCCCGGGTGCAGTATATCCCCTTCCCCGGGTGCAGTATAACCCCTTCCCCGGTGCAGTATATCCCCTTCCCCGGTGCAGTATATCCCCTTCCCCGGGTGCAGTATATCCCCTTCCCCGGGGGCAGTATAACCCCTTCCCCGTGTGCAGTATATCCCCTTCCCCGGGTGCAGTGTATCCCCTTCCCCGGGTGCAGTATATCCCCTTCCCCGGGTGCAGTATATCCCCTTCCCCGGGTGCAGTGTAACCCCTTCGCCGGGTGCAGTATATCCCCTTCCCCGGGTGCAGTATATCCCCTTCCCCGGGTGCAGTATATCCCCTTCCCCGGGTGCAGTATATCCCCTTCCCCGGGTGCAGTATATCCCCTTCCCCGGGTGCAGTATATCCCCTTACCCGGGTGCAGTATATCCCCTTCCCCGGGTGCAGTATATCCCCTTCCCCGGGTGCAGTGTATCCCCTTCCCCGGGTGCAGTATATCCCCTTCCCCGGGTGCAGTGTATCCCCTTCCCCGGGTGCAGTATATCCCCTTCCCCGGGTGCAGTGTATCCCCTTCCCCGGGTGCAGTGTATCCCCTTCCCCGAGTGCAGTGTATCCCCTTCCCCGGGTGCAGTGTATCCCCTTCCCCGGGTGCAGTCTATCCCCTTCCCCGGGTGCAGTATATCCCCTTCCCCGGGTGCAGTATATCCCCTTCCCCGGGTGCAGTATATCCCCTTCCCCGGGTGCAGTGTATCCCCTTCCCCGGGTGCAGTATATCCCCTTCCCCGGGTGCAGTATATCCCCTTCCCCAGGTGCAGTGTATCCCCTTCCCCGTTTGCAGCATATCCCCTTCCCCGGGTGCAGTATATCCCCTTCCCCGTGTGCAGTATATCCCCTTCCCCGTGTGCTGTATATCCACTTCCCCGGGTGCAGTATATCCCCTTCCCCGTGTGCAGTATATCCCCTTCCCCGGGTGCAGTATATCCCCTTCCCCGGGTGCAGTATATCCCCTTCCCCGGGTGCAGTATATCCCCTTCACCGTGTGCAGTATATCCCCTTCCCCGTGTGCAGTATATCCGCTTCCCCGGGTGCAGTGTATCCCCTTCCCCGTGTGCAGTATATCCCCTTCCTCGGGTGCAGTATATCCCCTTCCCCGGGTGCAGTATATCTCCTTCCCCGGGTGCAGTATATCCCCTTCCCCGTGTGCAGTATATCTCCTTCCCCGGGTGCAGTGTATCCCCTTCCCCGGGTGCAGTGTATCCCCTTCCCCGGGTGCAGTATATCCCCTTCCCCGTGTGCAGTATATCCCCTTCCTCGGGTGCAGTATATCCCCTTCCCCGGGTGCAGTATATCTCCTTCCCCGGGTGCAGTATATCCCCTTCCCCGTGTGCAGTATATCTCCTTCCCCGGGTGCAGTGTATCCCCTTCCCCGGGTGCAGTGTATCCCCTTCCCCGGTGCAGTATAACCCCTTCCCCGGGTGCAGTGTATCCCCTTCCCCAGGTGCAGTGTATCCCCTTCCCCGGGTGCAGTATAACCCCTTCCCCAGGTGCAGTATAACCCCTTCCCCGGGTGCAGTATATCCTCTTCCCCTGGTGCAGTATATCCCCTTCCCCTGGTGCAGTGTAACCCCTTCCCCGGGTGCAGTGTAACCCCTTCCCCGGGTGCAGTATATCCCCTTCCCCTGGTGCAGTATATCCCCTTCCCCTGGTGCAGTCTATCCCCTTCCCCGGGTGCAGTATAACCCCTTCCCCGGGTGCAGTATATCCCCTTCCCCTGGTGCAGTATATCCCCTTCCCCAGGTGCAGTATATCCCCTTCCCCGGGTGCAGTATATCTCCTTCCCCGGGTGCAGTATATCCCCTTCCCCGGGTGCAGTGTATCCCCTTCCCCGGGTGCAGTATATCTCCTTCACCGGGTTCAGTATATCCCCTTCCCCGGGTGCAGTATATCCCCTTCCCCGGGTGCAGTATATCCCCTTCCCCGGGTGCAGTATATCCCCTTCCCCGGGTGCAGTATATCCTTCCCCGGGTGCAGTATATCTCCTTCCCCGGGTGCAGTGTATCCCCTTCCCCGGGTGCAGTATATCCCCTTCCCCGGGTGCAGTATAACTCCTTCCCCGGGTGCAGTATATCTCCTTCCCCGGGTGCAGTATAACCCCTTCCCCGGGTGCAGTATATCCCCTTCCCCGGGTGCAGTATATCCCCTTCCCCGGGTGCAGTATATCCCCTTCCCCGGGTGCAGTATAACTCCTTCCCCGGGTGCAGTATAACTCCTTCCCCGGGTGCAGTATATCCCCTTCCCCGGGTGCAGTATAACTCCTTCCCCGGGTGCAGTATATCCCCTTCCCCGGGTGCAGTATAACTCCTTCCCCGGGTGCAGTATATCTCCTTCCCCGGGTGCAGTATAACCCCTTCCCCGGGTGCAGTATATCCCCTTCCCCGGGTGCAGTATATCTCCTTCCCCGGGTGCAGTATATCTCCTTCCCCGGGTGCAGTATAACCCCTTCCCCGGGTGCAGTATATCCCCTTCCCCGGGTGCAGTATATCTCCTTCCCCGGGTGCAGTATATCCCCTTCTCCGGGTGCAGTATAACTCCTTCCCCGGGTGCAGTATATCTCCTTCCCCGGGTGGTGTATATCCCCTTCCCCTGGTGCAGTATATCCCCTTCCCCGGGTGCAGTATATCTCCTTCCCCGGGTGCAGTATATCCCCTTCCCCGGGTGCAGTGTATCCCCTTCCCCGGGTGCAGTGTATCCCCTTCCCCGGGTGCAGTATATCCCCTTCCCCGGGTGCAGTATATCTCCTTCCCCAGGTGCAGTGTATCCCCTTCCCCGAGTGCAGTGTATCCCCTTCCCCGGGTGCAGTATATCCCCTTCCCTGGGTGCAGTATATCCCCTTCCCCGGGTGCAGTGTAACCCCTTCCCTGGGTGCAGTGTATCCCCTTACCCGGGTGCAGTATATCCCCTTCCCCGGGTGCAGTATATCCCCTTCCCCGGGTGCAGTGTATCCCCTTCCCCGGGTGCAGTATATCCCCTTCCCCGGGTGCAGTGTAACCCCTTCCCCGGGTGCAGTGTATCCCCTTACCCGGGTGCAGTATATCCCCTTCCCCGGGTGCAGTATAACCCCTTCCCCGGGTGCAGTATAACCCCTTCCCCGGGTGCAGTATATCCCCTTCCCCGGGTGCAGTATAACCCCTTCCCCGGTGCAGTATATCCCCTTCCCCGGGTGCAGTATAACCCCTTCCCCGGTGCAGTATATCCCCTTCCCCGGGTGCAGTATATCCCCTTTCCCGGGGGCAGTATAACCCCTTCCCCGTGTGCAGTGTATCCCCTTCCCCGTGTGCAGTATATCCGCTTCCCCGGGTGCAGTATATCCCTTTCCCCATGTGCAGTATATCTCCTTCCCCGGGTGCAGTATATCCCCTTCCCCGGGTGCAGTATATCCCCATCCCCGGGTGCAGTATATCCCCTTCTCCGTGTGCAGTATATCCCCTTCTCCGGGTGCAGTATATCCCCTTCCCTGGGTGCAGTATATCCGCTTCCCCGGGTGCAGTATATCCCCTTCCCCGGGGGCAGTATAACCCCTTCCCCGTGTGCAGTTTCTCTCCTTCCCCGGATGCAGTATATCCCCTTCCCCGGGTGCAGTATAACCCCTTCCCCGGGTGCAGTATATCCCCTTCCCCGGGTGCAGTATATCCCCTTCCCCGGTGCAGTATATCCCCTTCCGCGTGTCCAGTATATTCCCTTCCCCGGGTGCAGTATATCCCCTTCCCTGGGTGCAGTATATCCGCTTCCCCGGGTGCAGTATATCCCCTTCCCCGGGGGCAGTATATCCCCTTCCCCGGGTGCAGTATAAACCCTTCCCCGTGTGCAGTATATCTCCTTCCCCGGGTGCAGTGTATCCCCTTCCCCGGGGGCAGTATATCCCCTTCCCCGGGGGCAGTATATCCCCTTCCCCGGGTGCAGTATATCCCCTTCCCCGGGGGCAGTATATCCCCTTCCCCGGGTGCAGTATATCCCCTTCCCCGGGGGCAGTATATCCCCTTCCCCGGGTGCAGTATATCCCCTTCCCCGTGTGCAGTATATCTCCTTCCCCGGGTGCAGTGTATCCCCTTCCCCGGGTGCAGTATATCCCCTTCCCCGGGTGCAGTATAACCCCTTCCCCGGGTGCAGTGTATCCCCTTCCCCAGGTGCAGTGTATCCCCTTCCCCGGGTGCAGTATAACCCCTTCCCCAGGTGCAGTATAACCCCTTCCCCAGGTGCAGTATATCCCCTTCCCCTGGTGCAGTATATCCCCTTCCCCTGGTGCAGTATATCCCCTTCCCCGGGTGCAGTATATCCCCTTCCCCTGGTGCAGTATATCCCCTTCCCCGGGTGCAGTATATCCCCTTCCCCGGGTGCAGTATATCCCCTTCCCCGGGTGCAGTATATCCCCTTCCCCGTGTGCAGTATATCCCCTTCCCCGGGTGCAGTATATCCCCTTCCCTGGGTGCAGTATATCCGCTTCCCTGGGTGCAGTATATCCCCTTCCTCGGGTGCAGTATATTCCCTTCCCCGGGTGCAGCGTATCCCCTTCCCCAGGTGCAGTGTATCCCCTTCCCCGGGTGCAGTATAACCCCTTCCCCAGGTGCAGTATAACCCCTTCCCCGGGTGCAGTATATCCCCTTCCCCTGGTGCAGTATATCCCCTTCCCCGGGTGCAGTGTAACCCCTTCCCCGGGTGCAGTGTAACCCCTTCCCCGGGTGCAGTTTATCCCCTTCTCCTGGTGCAGTATATACCCTTCCCCTGGTGCAGTCTATCCCCTTCCCCGGGTGCAGTATATCCCCTTCCCCGGGTGCAGAATATCCCCTTCCCTGGGTGCAGTATATCCGCTTCCCTGGGTGCAGTATATCCCCTTCCTCGGGTGCAGTATATCCCCTTCCCCGTGTGCAGTATATCCCCTTCCCCGGGTGCAGTATATCCCCTTCCCTGGGTGCAGTATATCCGCTTCCCTGGGTGCAGTATATCCCCTTCCTCGGGTGCAGTATCTCCCCTTCCCCGGGTGCAGTGTATCCCCTTCCCCGGGTGCAGTATATCCCCTTCCCCGGGTGCAGTATATCCCCATCCCTGGGTGCAGTATATCCCCTTCCCCGGGTGCAGTGTATCCCCTTCCCTGGGTGCAGTATATCCCCTTCCCCGGGTGCAGTATCTCCCCTGCCCCGGGTGCAGTATATGCCCTTCCCCGGGTGGTGTGTATCCCCTTCCCCGGGTGCAGTATATCCCCTTCCCTGGGTGCAGTATATCCCCTTCCCCGGGTGGTGTGTATCCCCTTCCCTGGGTGCAGTATATCCCCTTCCCCGGGTGCAGTATCTCCCCTTCCCCGGGTGCAGTATATCCCCTTCCCCGGTTGCAGTATATCCCCTTCCCCGGGTGCAGTATAACCCCTTCCCCGGGTGCAGTATATCCCCTTCCCCGGGTGCAGTGTATTCCCTTCCCCGGGTGCAGTATATCCCCTTCCCCGGGTGCAGTATATCCCCTTCCCCGGGTGCAGTATATCCCCTTCCCCGGGTGCAGTGTAACCCCTTCCCCGGGTGCAGTATATCCCCTTCCCCGGGTGCAGTATATCCCCTTCCCCGGGTGCAGTATATCCCCTTCCCCGGGTGCAGTGTAACCCCTTCCCCGGGTGCAGTGTATCCCCTTACCCGGGTGCAGTATATCCCCTTCCCCGGGTGCAGTATAACCCCTTCCCCGGGTGCAGTATAACCCCTTCCCCGGGTGCAGTATATCCCCTTCCCCCGGTGCAGTATATCCCCTTCCCCAGGTGCAGTATATCCCCTTCCCCGGGTGCAGTGTATCCCCTTCCCCGGGTGCAGTATATCCCCTTCCCCAGGTGCAGTATATCCCCTTCCCCGGGTGCAGTATATCGCCTTCCCCAGGTGCAGTGTATCCCCTTCCCCGGGTGCAGTATAACCCCTTCCCCGGTGCAGTATATCCCCTTCCCCGGGTGCAGTATATCCCCTTCCCCATGTGCAGTGTATCCCCTTCCCCGTGTGCAGTATATCCGCTTCCCCGGGTGCAGTATATCCCCTTCCCCGGGTGCAGTATATCCCCTTCCCCATGTGCAGTATATCTCCTTCCCCGGGTGCAGTATATCCCCTTCCCCGGGTGCAGTATATCCCCATCCCCGGGTGCAGTATATCCCCTTCCCCGTGTGCAGTATATCCCATTCTCCGGGTGCAGTATATCCCCTTCCCTGGGTGCAGTATATCCGCTTCCCCGGGTGCAGTATATCCCCTTCCCCGGGGGCAGTATAACCCCTTCCCCGTGTGCAGTTTCTCTCCTTCCCCGGGTGCAGTATATCCCCTTCCCCGGGTGCAGTATATCCGCTTCCCCGGGTGCAGTATATCCCCTTCCCCGGGTGCAGTATATCCCCTTCCGCGTGTGCAGTATATTCCCTTCCCCGGGTGCAGTATATCCCCTTCCCTGGGTGCAGTATATCCGCTTCCCCGGGTGCAGTATATCCCCTTCCCCGGGGGCAGTATATCCCCTTCCCCGGGTGCAGTATAACCCCTTCCCCGTGTGCAGTATATCTCCTTCCCCGGGTGCAGTGTATCCCCTTCCCCGGGGGCAGTATATCCCCTTCCCCGGGGGCAGTATATCCCCTTCCCCGGGTGCAGTATATCCCCTTCCCCGGGGGCAGTATATCCCCTTCCCCGGGTGCAGTATATCCCCTTCCCCGGGTGCAGTATATCCCCTTCCCCGGGTGCAGTATAACCCCTTCCCCAGGTGCAGTATATCCCCTTCCCCGGGTGCAGTATATCCCCTTCCCCGGGGGCAGTATATCCCCTTCCCCGGGTGCAGTATATCCCCTTCCCCGTGTGCAGTATATCTCCTTCCCCGGGTGCAGTGTATCCCCTTCCCCGGGTGCAGTATATCCCCTTCCCCGGGTGCAGTATAACCCCTTCCCCGGGTGCAGTGTATCCCCTTCCCCAGGTGCAGTGTATCCCCTTCCCCGGGTGCAGTATAACCCCTTCCCCAGGTGCAGTATAACCCCTTCCCCAGGTGCAGTATATCCCCTTCCCCTGGTGCAGTATATCCCCTTCCCCGGGTGCAGTGTAACCCCTTCCCCGGGTGCAGTGTAACCCCTTCCCCGGGTGCAGTATATACCCTTCCCCGGGTGCAGTATATCTCCTTCCCCGGGTGCAGTATATCCCCTTCCCCGGGTGCAGTGTATCCCCTTCCCGGGTGCAGTATATCCCCTTCCCCGGGTGCAGTGTAACCCCTTCCCCGGGTGCAGTGTAACCCCTTCCCCGGGTGCAGTATATCCCCTTCCCCGGGTGCAGTATATCTCCTTCCCTGGGTGCAGTGTATCCCCTTCCCCGGGTGCAGTATATCCCCTTCCCCGGGTGCAGTATATCTCCTTCCCCGGGTGCAGTGTAACCCCTTCCCCGGGTGCAGTATATCCCCTTCCCCGGGTGCAGTATATCCCCTTCCCCGTGTGCAGTATATCCCCTTCCCCGGGTGCAGTATATCTCCTTCCCCGGGTGCAGTGTAACCCCTTCCCCGGGTGCAGTATATCCCCTTCCCCGGGTGCAGTATATCTCCTTCCCCGGGTGCAGTATATCCCCTTCCCCGGGTGCAGTATATCCCCTTCCCCGGGTGCAGTATATCCCCTTCCCCGGGTGCAGTATATCCCCTTCCCCGGGTGCAGTTTATCCCCTTCCCCGGGTGCAGTATATCCCCTTCCCCGGGTGCAGTGTAACCCCTTCCCCGGGTGCAGTATATCCCCTTCCCCGTGTGCAGTATATCCCCTTCCCCGGGTGCAGTATATCCCCTTCCCCGGGTGCAGTTTATCCCCTTCCCCGGGTGCAGTATATCCCCTTCCCCGGGTGCAGTGTAACCCCTTCACCGGGTGCAGTATATCCCCTTCCCCGGGTGCAGTGTTTCCCCTTCCCCGGGTGCAGTATATCCCCTTCCCCGTGTGCAGTATATCCCCTTCCCCGGGTGCAGTATAACCCCTTCCCCGGGTGCAGTATATCCCCTTCCCCGGGTGCTGTGTAACCCCTTCCCCGGGTGCAGTATATCCCCTTCCCCGGGTGGTGTATATCCCCTTCCCCGTGTGCAGTATATCTCCTTCCCCGGGTGCAGTATATCCCCTTCCCCGGGTTCAGTTTATCCCCTTCCCCGGGTGCAGTATAACCCCTTTCCTGGGTGCAGTATATCCCCTTCCCTGGGTGCAGTATATCCCCTTCCCCGGGTGCAGTATATCCCCTTCCCCGGGTGCAGTGTAACCCCTTCCCCGGGTGCAGTGTATCCCCTTCCTCGGGTGCAGTATATCCCCTTCCCCGGGTGCAGTATATCCCCTTCCCCGGGTGCAGTATATCCCCTTCCCCGGGTGCAGTGTAACCCCTTTCCCGGGTGCAGTATATCCCCTTCCCCGGGTGCAGTGTATCCCCTTCCCCGGGTGCAGTATAACCCCTACCCCGGGTGCAGTATAACCCCTTCCCCGGGTGCAGTATATCCCCTTCCCCGTGTGCAGTATATCCCCTTCCCCGGGTGCAGTATATCCCCTTCCCCGGGTGCAGTATATCCCCTTCCCCGTGTGCAGTATACCACTTCCCCGGGTGCAGTATATCCCCTTCCCCGTGTGCAGTATATCCCCTTCCCCGGGTGCAGTATATCCCCTTCCCCGGGTGCAGTATATCCCCTTCCCCGGGTGCAGTATATCCCCTTCCCCGGGTGCAGTATATCCCCTTCCCCGTGTGCAGTATACCCCTTCCCCGGGTGCAGTATAACCCCTTCCCCGGGTGCAGTGTAACCCCTTCCCCGTGTGCAGTATATCCCCTTCCCCGTGTGCAGTATATCCCCTTCCCCGGGTGCAGTATATCCCCTTCCCCGTGTGCAGTATACCCCTTCCCCGGTTGCAGTATATCCCCTTCCCCGGGTGCAGTATATCCCCTTCCCCGGGTGCAGTATATCCCCTTCCCCGTGTGCAGTATATCCCCTTCCCTGGGTGCAGTATATCCCCTTCCCCGGGTGCAGTGTAACCCCTTCCCCGGGTGCAGTATATCCCCTTCCCCGTGTGCAGCATATCCCCTTCCCCGGGTGCAGTATATCCCCTTCCCCGTGTGCAGTATATCCCCTTCCCCGTGTGCAGTATATCTCCTTCCCCGGGTGCAGTATATCCCCTTCCCCGTGTGCAGTATATCCCCTTCCCCAGGTGCAGTGTATCCCCTTCCCCGGGTGCAGTATAACCCCTTCCCCAGGTGCAGTATAACCCCTTCCCCAGGTGCAGTATATCCCCTTCCCCTGGAGCAGTATATCCCCTTCCCCTGGTGCAGTGTAACCCCTTCCCCGGGTGCAGTGTAACCCCTTCCCCGGGTGCAGTATATCCCCTTCCCCTGGTGCAGTATATCCCCTTCCCCGGTGCAGTATATCCCCTTCCCCGGGTGCAGTATATCCCCTTCCCCGGGTGCAGTATATCCCCTTCCCCGGGTGCAGTATAACCCCTTCCCCGGGTGCAGTCTAACCCCTTCCCCGGGTGCAGTATATCCACTTCCCCGGGTGCAGTATAACCCCTTCCCCGGGTGCAGTGTATCCCCTTCACCGGGTGCAGTGTATCCCCTTTCCCGGGTGCAGTATATCTCCTTCCCCGGGTGCAGTATATCCCCTTCCCCTGGTGCAGTGTAACCCCTTCCCCGGGTGCAGTCTAACCCCTTCCCCGGGTGCAGTATATCCCCTTCCCCAGGTGCAGTATAACCCCTTCCCCGGGTGCAGTGTATCCCCTTCACCGGGTGCAGTGTATCCCCTTTCCCGGGTGCAGTATATCCCCTTCCCCGGGTGCAGTGTATCCCCTTCACCGGGTGCAGTGTATCCCCTTCCCCGGGTGCAGTATATCCCCTTCCCCGGGTGCAGTGTATCCCCTTCCGCGGGTGCAGTGTATCCCCTTTCCCGGGTGCAGTATATCCCCTTCCCCGGGTGCAGTGTATCCCCTTCCCCGGGTGCAGTATATCCCCTTCCCCTGGTGCAGTGTAACCCCTTCCCCGGGTGCAGTCTAACCCCTTCCCCGGGTGCAGTATATCCCCTTCCCCAGGTGCAGTATAACCCCTTCCCCGGGTGCAGTGTATCCCCTTTCCCGGGTGCAGTATATCCCCTTCCCCGGGTGCAGTGTATCCCCTTCACCGGGTGCAGTGTATCCCCTTCCCCGGGTGCAGTATATCCCCTTCCCCGGGTGCAGTGTATCCCCTTCCGCGGGTGCAGTATATCCCCTTCCCCGGGTGCAGTATATCCCCTTCCCCGGGTGCAGTATAACCCCTTCCCCGGGTGCAGTATATCCCCTTCACCGGGTGCAGTATATCCCCTTCCTCGGGGGCAGTATATCCCCTTCCCCGGGTGCAGTGTATCCCCTTCACCGGGTGCAGTGTATCCCCTTCCCCGGGTGCAGTGTATCCCCTTCCCCGGGTGCAGTATATCCCCTTCCCCGGGTGCAGTATATCCCCTTCCCCGTGTGCAGTATATCCCCTTCCCCGGGTGTAGTATATCCCCTTCCCCGGCTGCAGTATAACCCCTTCCCCGGGTGCAGTATATCCCCTTCCCCGGGTGCAGTATATCCCCTTCCCCAGGTGCAGTGTATCCCCTTCCCCGGGTGCAGTGGATCCCCTTCCCCGGGTGCAGTGTATCCCCTTCCCCGGGTGCAGTATATCCCCTTCCCCGGGTGCAGTGTATCCCCTTCCCCGGGTGCAGTATATCTCCTTCCCCGGGTGCAGTATATCCCCTTCCCCGGGTGGTGTGTATCCTCTTCCCCGGGTGCAGTGTATCCCCTTCCCTGGGTGCAGTATATCCCCTTCCCCGGGTGGTGTGTATCCACTTCCCCGGGTGCAGTATATCCCCTTCCCCTGGTGCAGTATATCCCCTTCCCCAGATGCAGTATAAACCCATCCTCGGGTGCATTATATCCCCTTCCCCGGGTGCAGTATAACCCCTTCCCCGGGTGGTGTGTATACACCTCCCCGGGTGCAGTATATCCCCTTTCCCTGGTGCAGTATAACCCCTTCCCCGGGTGCAGTATCGCCCCTTCCCCGGGAGCAGTATATCCCCTTCCCCGGGTGCAGTATAACCCCTTCCCCGGGTGCAGTATATCCCCTTCCCAGGTTGCAGTACAACCCCTTCCCCGGGTGCAGTATATCCCCTTCCCCGGGTGCAGTATATCCCCTTCCCCGGGTGCAGTATACCCCTTCCCCGGGTGCAGTATATCCCCTTCCCCGGGTGCAGTATATCCCCTTCCCCGGGTGCAGTATAACCCCTTCCCCTGGTGCAGTATATCCCCTTCCCCGGGTGCAGTATAACCCCTTCCCCTGGTGCAGTATATCCCCTTCCCCGGGTGCAGTATATCCCCTTCCCGGGGTGCAGTACAACCCCTTCCCCGGGTGCAGTATAACCCCTTCCCCGGGTGCAGTATAACCCCTTCCCCGGGTGCAGTATATCCCCTTCCCAGGTTCAGTACAACCCCTTCCCCGGGAGCAGTATATCCCCTTCCCCGGGTGCAGTATATCCCCTTCCCCGGGTGCAGTATATCCCCTTCCCCGGGTGCAGTATATCCCCTTCCCAGGTTGCAGTACAACCCCTTCCCCGGATGCAGTATATCCCCTTCCCCGGGTGCAGTATATCCCCTTCCCCGGGTGCAGTATAACCCCTTCCCCGGGTGCAGTATATCCCCTTCCCCGGGTGCAGTGTATCCCCTTCCCTGGGTGCAGTGTATCCCCTTCCCCGGGTGCAGTATACCCCCTTACCCGGGTGCAGTATAACCCCTACCCCGGGTGCAGTGTATCCCCTTCCCCGAGTGCAGTGTATCCCCTTCCCCGGGTGCAGTATATCCCCTTCCCCGGGTGCAGTATATCCCCTTCCCCAGGTTCATTATAACTCCTTCCCCGGGTGCAGTGTATCCCCTTCCCCGGGTGGTGTGTATCCCCTTCCCCGGGTGCAGTGTAACCCCTTTCCCGGGTGCAGTGTAACCCCTTCCCCGGGTGCAGTATATCCCCTTCCCCGGGTGCAGTATAACCCCTTCCCCGGGTGCAGTATATCCCCTTCCCCGGGTGCAGTATATCCCCTTCCCCGGGTGCAGTATATCCCCTTCCCCGGGTGCAGTGTATCCCCTTCCCCGGGTGGTGTGTATCCCCTTCCCCGGGTGCAGTATAACCCCTTCCCTGGGTGCTGTGTAACCCCTTCCCCGGGTGCAGTATATCCCCTTCCCCGGGTCGGTATATCCCCTTCCCCGGGTGCAGTATATCCCCTTCCCTGGGTGCAGGATATCCCCTTCCCCGGGTGCAGTGTAACCCCTTTCCCGGGTGCAGTGTAACCCCTTCCCCGGGTGCAGTATATCCCCTTCCCCGGGTGCAGTATAACCCCTTCCCCGGGTGCAGTATATCCCCTTCCCCGGGTGCAGTATATCCCCTTCCCCGGGTGCAGTATATCCCCTTCCCCGGGTGCAGTATATCCCCTTCCCCGGGTGCAGTATAACCCCTTCCCCGGGTGCAGTATATCCCCTTCCCCGTGTGCAGTATATCCCCTTCCCCGGGTGCAGTATAACCCCTTCCCCGGGTGCAGTATAACCCCTTCCTCGGGTGCAGTATATCTCCTTCCCCGGGTGCAGTGTATCCCCTTCCCCGGGTGCAGTATATCCCCTTCCCCGGGTGCAGTATATCCCCTTCCCTGGGTGCTGTGTAACCCCTTCCCCGGGTGCAGTATATCCCCTTCCCCGGGTGCAGTATATCCCCTTCCCCGGGTGCAGTATATCCCCTTCCCCGGGTGCAGTATATCCCCTTCCCGGGGTGCAGTACAACCCCTTCCCCGGGTGCAGTATAACCCCTTCCCCGGGTGCAGTATAACCGCTTTCCTGGGTGCAGTATATCCCCTTCCCCGGGTGCAGTATATCCCTTTCCCCGGGTGCAGTATATCCCCTTCCCCGGGTGCAGTATATCCCCTTCCCCGGGTGCAGTATAACCCCTTCCCCGGGTCCAGTATATCCCCTTCCCCGGGTGCAGTATAACCCCTTCCCCGGGTGCAGTATATCCCCTTCCCCAGGTGCAGTATATCCCCTTCCCCGGATGCAGTACATCCCCTTCCCCGGGTGCAGTATATCCCCTTCCCCGGGTGCAGTATATCTCCTTCCCCGGGTGCAGTATATCCCCTTTCCCGGGTGCAGTATATCCCCTTCCCCGGGTGCAGTATAACCCCTTCCCCGGGTGCAGTATATCCCCTTCCCCGGGTGCAGTATATCCCCTTCCCCGGGTGCAGTGTATCCCCTTCCTCGGGTGCAGTATATGCCCTTCCCCGGGTGCAGTATATCTCCTTCCCCGGGTGCAGTATATCCCCTTCCCCGGGTGCAGTATATCCCCTTTCCCGGGTGCAGTATATCCCCTTTCCCGGGTGCAGTATATCCCCTTCCCCGGGTGCAATATATACCCTTCCCCGGGTGCAGTATATCCCCTTCCCCGGGTGCAGTATATCTCCTTCCCCGGGTGCAGTATATCTCCTTCCCCGGGTGCAGTATATCCCCTTTCCCGGGTGCAGTATATCCCCTTCCCCGGGTGCAGTATATCTCCTTCCCCGGGTGCAGTATAACCCCTTCCCTGGGTGCAGTATATCCCCTTCCCCGGGTGCAGTATATCCCCTTCCCCGGGTGCAGTATATCCCCTTCCCCGGGTACAGTATATCCCCTTCCCCGGGTGCAGTATATCCCCTTCCCCGGGTGCAGTATATCCCCTTCCCCGGGTGCAGTATATCCCCTTCTCCGGGTGGTGTGTATCCTCTTCCCCGGGTGCAGTGTATCCCCTTCCCAGGTTGCAGTACAACCCCTTCCCCGGGTGCAGTATAACCCCTTCCCCGGGTGCAGTATATCCCCTTCCCCGGGTGCAGTATATCCCCTTCCCCGGGTGCAGTATAACCCCTTCCCCGGGTGCAGTATATCCCCTTCCCCGGGTGCAGTATAACCCCTTCCCCGGGTGCAGTATATCCCCTTCCCCGGGTGCAGTATAACCACTTCCCCGGAAGCATTATAACCCCTTCCCTGGTTGCAGTGTATCCCCTTCCCCGGGTGCAGTATATCCCCTTCCCGGGTGGTGTGTAACCCCTTCCCCGGGTGCAGTATATCCCCTTCCCCGGGTGGTGTATATCCCCTCCCCGGGTGGTGTATATCCCCTTCCCCGGGTGCAGTATATCCCCTTCCCCGGGTGCAGTATATCCCCTTCCCGGGTGGTGTGTAACCCGTTCCCCGGGTGCAGTATATCCCCTTCCCCGGGTGGTGTATATCCCCTCCCCGAGTGGTGTATATCCCCTTCCCCGGGTGCAGTTTATCCCCTTCCCCGGGTGCAGTTTATCCCCTTCCCCGGGTGCAGTATATCTCCTTCCCCAGTTTCAGTATAACCCCTACCCCGGGTGCAGTGTATCCCCTTCCCCGGGTGGTGTATATCCCTTTCCCCGGGTGGTGTATATCCCCTTCCCCGGGTGCAGTATATCCCCTTCCCCAGGTGCAGTATATCCCCTTCCCCAGCTGCAGTATAACCCCTTCCCCGGGTGCAGTATATCCCCTTCCCCGGGTGCAGTGTATCCCCTTCCCCTGGTGCAGTATATCCCCTTCCCCGGGTGCAGTATATCCCCTTCCCCGTGTGCAGTATATCCCCTTCCCCGGGTGCAGTATATCCCCTTCCCCGTGTGCAGTATATCCCCTTCCCTGGGTGCAGTATATCCCCTTCCCCGTGTGCAGTATATCCCCTTCCCCGGGTGCAGTATATCCCCTTCCCCGGGTGCAGTATAACCCCTTCCCCGGGTGCAGTGTAACCCCTTCCCCGGGTGCAGTGTATCCCCTTCCCCGGGTGCAGTGTATCCCCTTCCCCGGGTGCAGTATATCCCCTTCCCTGGGTGCAGTATATCCCCTTCCCCGTGTGCAGTATATCCCCTTCCCCGGGTGCAGTATATCCCCTTCCCCGGGTGCAGTATATCCCCTTCCCCGGGTGCAGTGTTTCCCCTTCCCGGGGTGCAGTGTATCCCCTTCCCCGGGTGGTGTGTATCCCATTCCCCGGGTGCAGTGATTCCCCTTCCCTGGGTGAAGTATATCCCCTTCCCCGGGTGCAGTATATCCCCTTCCCCGGGTGGTGTGTATCCACTTCCCCGGGTGCAGTATATCCCCTTCCCTGGGTGCAGTATATCCCCTTCCTTTGGTGCAGTATATCCCCTTCCCCAGATGCAGTATAACCCCATCCTCGGGTGCACTATATCCCCTTCCCCAGGTGCAGTATATCCCCTTCCCCGGGTGCAGTATAACTCCTTCCCCGGGTGCAGTATATCCCCTTCCCCTGGTGCAGTATATCCCCTTCCCAGGTTGCAGTACAACCCCTTCCCCGGGTGCAGTATAACCCCTTCCCCGGGTGCAGTATATCCCCTTCCCCGGGTGCAGTATATCCCCTTCCCCGGGTGCAGTATATCCCCTTCCCCGGGTGGTGTGTATCCTCTTCCCCGGGTGCAGTGTATCCCCTTCCCTGGGTGCAGTATATCCCCTTCCCCGGGTGGTGTGTATCCACTTCCCCGGGTGCAGTATATCCCCTTCCCCGGGTGCAGTATATCCCCTTCCCCGGGTGCAGTATATCCACTTCCCCGGGTGCAGTATATCCCCTTCCCTGGGTGCAGTATATCCCCTTCCTTTGGTGCAGTATATCCCCTTCCCCAGATGCAGTATAACCCCATCCTCGGGTGCAGTATAACCCCTTCCCCGGGTGCAGTATATCCCCTTCCCCGGGTGCAGTATATCCCCTTCCCCAGGTGCAGTATATCCCCTTCCCCGGGTGGTGTGTATCCACTTCCCCGGGTGCAGTATATCCCCTTCCCCTGGTGCAGTATATCCCCTTCCCCAGATGCAGTATAAACCCATCCTCGGGTGCATTATATCCCCTTCCCCGGGTGCAGTATAACCCCTTCCCCGGGTGGTGTGTATACACCTCCCCGGGTGCAGTATATCCCCTTTCCCTGGTGCAGTATAACCCCTTCCCCGGGTGCAGTATAGCCCCTTCCCCGGGAGCAGTATATCCCCTTCCCCGGGTGCAGTATAACCCCTTCCCCGGGTGCAGTATATCCCCTTCCCAGGTTGCAGTACAACCCCTTCCCCGGGTGCAGTATATCCCCTTCCCCGGGTGCAGTATATCCCCTTCCCCGGGTGCAGTATACCCCTTCCCCGGGTGCAGTATATCCCCTTCCCCGGGTGCAGTATATCCCCTTCCCCGGGTGCAGTATAACCCCTTCCCCTGGTGCAGTATATCCCCTTCCCCGGGTGCAGTATAACCCCTTCCCCTGGTGCAGTATATCCCCTTCCCCGGGTGCAGTATATCCCCTTCCCAGGTTGCAGTACAACCCCTTCCCCGGGAGCAGTATATCCCCTTCCCCGGGTGCAGTATATCCCCTTCCCCGGGTGCAGTATATCCCCTTCCCCGGGTGCAGTATATCCCCTTCCCAGGTTGCAGTACAACCCCTTCCCCGGATGCAGTATATCCCCTTCCCCGGGTGCAGTATATCCCCTTCCCCGGGTGCAGTATAACCCCTTCCCCGGGTGCAGTATCCCCTTACCCGGGTGCAGTGTATCCCCTTCCCTGGGTGCAGTGTATCCCCTTCCTTGGGTGCATTATACCCCATTCCCCTGGTGCAGTATAACCCCTTCCCTGGGTGCAGTATATCCCCTTCCCCGGGTGCAGTATACCCCCTTACCCGGGTGCAGTATAACCCCTACCCCGGGTGCAGTGTATCCCCTTCCCCGAGTGCAGTGTATCCCCTTCCCCAGGTTCATTATAACTCCTTCCCCGGGTGCAGTGTATCCCCTTCCCCGGGTGCAGTGTAACCCCTTCCCCGGGTGCAGTATATCCCCTTCCCCGGGTGCAGTATAACCCCTTCCCCGGGTGCAGTATATCCCCTTCCCCGGGTGCAGTATATCCCCTTCCCCGGGTGCAGTATATCCCCTTCCCCGGGTGCAGTGTATCCCCTTCCCCGGGTGGTGTGTATCCCCTTCCCCGGGTGCAGTATAACCCCTTCCCTGGGTGCTGTGTAACCCCTTCCCCGGGTGCAGTATATCCCCTTCCCCGGGTGCAGTATATCCCCTTCCCCGGGTGCAGTATAACCCCTTTCCCGGGTGCAGTATATCCCCTTCCCCGGGTGCAGTATATCCCTTTCCCCGGGTGCAGTATATCCCCTTCTCCGGGTCCAGTATATCCCCTTCCCCGGGTGCAGTATATCCCCTTCCCCGGGTGCAGTATATCCCCTTCCCCGGGTGCAGTATATCCCCTTCCCCGGGTGCAGTATATCCCCTTCCCCAGGTGCAGTATATCCCCTTCCCCGGGTGCAGTACATCCCCTTCCCCAGGTGCAGTATATCCCCTTCCCCGGGTGCAGTATATCCCCTTCCCCGGGTGCAGTGTATCCCCTTCCCCAGGTGCAGTATATCCCCTTTCCCGGGTGCAGTATATCCCCTTCCCCGTGTGCAGTATATCCCCTTCCCCGGGTGCAGTATATCCCCTTCCCCGGGTGCAGTATATCCCCTTCCCCGGGTGCAGTGTATCCCCTTCCCCGGGTGCAGTATATCCCCTTCCCCGGGTGCAGTATATCCCCTTCCCCGGGTGCAGTATATCCCCTTCCCCGGGTGCAGTATATCCCCTTCCCCGGGTGCAGTGTATCCCCTTCCCCGTGTGCAGTATATCCCCTTCCCCGGGTGCAGTGTATCCCCTTCCCCGGGTGCAGTATATCCCCTTCCCCGGGTGCAGTATATCTCCTTCCCCGGGTGCAGTATATCTCCTTCCCCGGGTGCAGTATATCCCCTTCCCCGGGTGCAGTATATCCCCTTCCCCGGGTGCAGTATATCTCCTTCCCAGGGTGCAGTATATCCCCTTTCCCGGGTGCAGCATATGCCCTTCCCCGGGTGCAGTATATCCCCTTCCCCGGGTGCAGTATATCCCCTTCCCCGGGTGCCGTATATCCCCTTCCCCGGGTGCAGTGTATCCCCTTCCCCGGGTGGTGTGTATCCCCTTCCCCGGATGCAGTATATCCCCTTCCCCGGGTGCAGTGTATCCCCTTCCCCGGGTGCAGTGTACCCCCTTCTCCGGGTGCAGTATATCTCCTTCCCCGGGTGCAGTGTAACCCTTTCTCCATGTGCAGTGTATTCTCTTCCCCGAGTGCACTACATCCCCATCTCAGCACCTGTCAGGTCGGGGGTGTTCAAATCACCCTCCACACCAACCCTGCCTCAAGTTGGTTTGAACGTTTCCAGACCTTCCTGTTGGCTTATGTACCTTCGCTTTTGTGCATCTTTTAGTGAGTCGTTTGGAGATTGTTGGATGGTTTGGGAATGAGAGTCTGTGGGACACTGTGAGATGGTGGAGTTACAGGGAAAGGTCAGCCATGGTCTTACTGCGTGTTGGAGCACACTGAAGCAGTGAATTAGCTGACTGTAAATTCCTTTTTCTGATGTTTTCTGTTTTTCAGTGCACCATGGCCAATAAGCTTCAGTAGCTGCGGCAAAAGCGATTTTGAGCGCATGTTGCTCCATGACCGTGGAGTATGCCTGATGTCTCGGCCGGACTTTAAAAAGCTGCTGGTGGAGCATCGATGTGGAAACAATTATAGAGAGAATGACGAGCAGTGTGACTGTGGCAAACCTGAGGTGAGGCAAGTGGGTGATAGGAATAAGTTCCTTCTGATGGCTGCTTGCTGTTATTGTTCAAGATGCTCGGATTAATGAAGAAGAGGATTTTGATTTATTTGTTACTGTCATGTGTACCAAACTACAGCTAAAAGCTTTGTTTGTGAGCAGTACAGGCATATCATAGCAAGGAAGGATGTACAGACCAGAGAAACTTAGATAGGGGCATACAGTTACACTGCACTTGGTGAGAGCGACATTAGTGAGATCAGCATTATTTGTGATTAGAGAGTCCATCCATCAGTGTAATAACAGTCAGGAACAAACTGTTCCTTTATCTTCTGCCTGATGGAAGAGGTTGGAGGAGATCATTACCGGAGTGGGATGATGTTGGCAGCCTCTCTGTGGCAGTGAGCTGTGTAAATGGAGTCCATGGATGGGAGGGTGGATTCCGTGCTGGTCTGGGCTGTGCACACAACCTTCTGTAGTTTCTTACAGTCCTGGGCAGAGCTGTTACCGTTTCAGGCCGTTATACACCCGGACAGTCTGCTCTCAATGCTGTATCTGTAGAAGTTGGTGAGGGTCCTTATGGACATGCTGAATATCCTGAGCTGCCTGAGGAAGAAGAGGTGTTCTTGGATCTTCTTGACCGGTACAGGACAGATTGTTGGTTATAGAGTCAGAGAGTACTAGAGCACAGAGACAGGCCCTTTGGCCCAAACTGCTCCATGCCGACCAAAATATCCATCCACGCTAACCCCATTTCCCTGCACTTGGCCCATATCCTTCTAACCCTTTCCTATCCATGTATTTGTCCAAATGCCTTTTAAATGTTGTTAATGTACCCGCCTCAACCACTTCTGCTAGCAGCTCATTCCCCATGCGTACCACTCCCTGTGTGAAAAATGTTGCCCAGTTTTCTTCTCAAAAGAGAACTCAGGCAATCTCCCAGAAATATGATGCCAAGGGTTCAGTGATAGCAAGGAATTGAAGAAAATCCCATTGTGTGAAGAGCACATTCCCCTATCCATACATGAACTTGGTGGCAACCCAAGGTGCCTTACTCTCCTGGGTCTTTTCGGTTACTTTGTGGTTGACCTGTCCTGTCCTGAAAGCCCCACTGGGCCTGGCTGCTCTGGGTTTGGGCTGAGCCATTCACACTCTGGGCCATCTGTCCACTTCACCTGAATGCACGTTTGACCCCCACCCTCCATGCCCACACCTCAGGTTTTGACCTAGATCTTCATTTGTGAGGGTGGGTGGAAGGAAGAGGGGTGGGGTGGAACTGAGTCTGGTTCACAATCAGCTTGTAATTCCCACAGATGGGAACGGGTCTTATCCAGTGTCACTGCCCATTCTGTACTTGGAACTCATTGAATGATGTCCATGATTTTCCAGCCATTTCTACTCTGTTTCGATATCCCCCAACAGGAAACAGGCCAGGCTCTGAAATATTGAGGGGTAGCTTCTGGGTTTAAAGAAGACTTGAGTGACCTTCAACAACTGTGCATCCTTGCCTGGTGTCAGAGTAAAGTAGGGAAGGTGGCTGAACCATGGTGAACAAGGGAAATCAGGAACAGGGTTAAAGCTGAAGAAGCAGCAAACCTGAGGACAGGGAGAAATTTAATCTTCAGCAGAGGAGGGCAATGGGTTTAATTCAGAAAATAGAATATGGAAGTAAGCTTGTGGAAAACATACAAAGTGAATGTAAAAGCTTCTGTAAATACATGAAGAGAAAAAGCCTGGTGAAGACAAACGTAGGTCCCTTCCAGTTAGAATCAGGTGAATTCCTAATGGCCAACAAGGAGCTGGCAGAGCAGCTGAACAAATACTTTGGATCTGTCTTCACTGAGAAGGAAACAAATCACCTTCAGGAAATGCCAGAGGACAGAGAGTCAAGCATGAAGGAGGAACTGAAGGGAATCCTTATTAACCAGGAAATGGGATTGGGGAAATTGATGGGATTAAACCCATAAGGCCCCAGAGCCTGATGCTCTACATCCCAGAATACTCAAGGAATGGTCCTAGAAATAGCAGACACAGTGGTGATCATTTTCCAGCATTCTGTCATCTCTGGAAGAGTTCCAATGGACTGGAGGGTCGCTAATGTAACCCCACTCTTTAAAAAAGGAAGGAGAGAGAAAATGAGGAGTTATCGGCCAGTTAGCGTGAGATCAGTGGTGGGGACAATGCTGGAATCAAATTATTAAGGATGTAATAAATGAGTATTTGGAAAATGGTGACAGGATTGGTCCTACTCAGCATGGATTCACTAAAGGGAAATCATACTTGTCAAATCTCCTGGGATTATTTGAGGATGTGATGATTTCTTGAATGTATTATGAGCTTGGTGAAAACAGGAACTCAATGATATATCTGGATTTCCGCAAGGCATTCAATAAGGTGTCGCACGAAAGACTGCTGCGTAAGAGAAAGGTGGACAGCATTCCAGGCAATGTATTAGCATGGATAGAAGATGGGTGAACCAACAGGAAGCAGAAATAGGTGTTTTACTGGTTTCCAATCGGTGGTTCATGGTGTGCTTCAGGGATCAGTGCTGGGACTGCACTTCTTAACAGTTGGGGATGAAGTTTAGCATGTTAAAGCTTGTAAATGACACTAGATTAGATTAGATTAGATTACAGTGTGGAAACAGGCCCTTCGGCCCAACAAGTCCACACCGACCCGCCGAAGCGCAACCCACCCATACCCCTACATTTACCCCTTACCTAACACTATGGGCAATTTAGCATGGCCAATTCAACTAACCTGCACATCTTTGGACTGTGAGAGGAAACCGGAGCACCCGGAGGAAACCCACACAGACACGGAGAGAATGTGCAAACTCCACACAGACAGTTGCCTGAGGCGGGAATTGAACCCAGGTCTCTGGCGCTGTGAGGCAGCAGTGCTAACCACTGTGCCACCGTGCCGCCCACACTAAGATGAGTGATAGAGCAAAGTCTGCAGAGGGAATAGATAGGTTCACGAATGGGCAAGGGCAGATCGAGTACAATGTTGGTAAATGTGAGGTCATCGGAATAACAGCAAAATGGACGATTATTTACAGAGTGAAAAGTTGCAGGATGCTGCTGTGCAGAGGGACCTGGGTGTCCTTGTACATGAATCACAGAAGGTTGGTCTGCAGGTTTGACAGGTAATTAGGAAGGCAAATGGAATATTATCCTTCATTGCTGAAGGGGTTGAGTTTAAAAGCAGGAAGGTTATGTTGTAGCTGTATAGGGTGCTGGTGAGGCCACACCTGGAGTACTGTGTACAGTTTTGGTCTCCTTACTTGAGAGAGGATGTACTGGCTGTGGAGGGGCTGCAGAGAAGGTTCACTCGGTTCATTCCGTCGTTGAGGGGGTTGGCTCATGAGGAGAAACTGAGTAGACTCGGAATATGCTCATTGGAATTTAGAAGAAAAAAATCCAGGGGCAGTTTTCCCTGGAGCGCCGGAGGCTGAGGGGTGACCTTATAGAGGTTTATAAATCATAAGGGGCATGGATAGTGTAAATAGACAAAGTCTTTTCCCTGGGGTCGGGGAGTCCAGAACTAGAGGGCATAGGTTTAGGGTGAGAGGGGAAAGGTATAAAAGAGACCTAAAGGGCAACTTTTTCACACAGAGGGTGGTATGTGTATGGAATGAGCTGCCTGAGGATGTGGTGGAGGCTGGTACAATTGCAACATTTAAGAGGCATTTGGATGGGTATATGAATAGAAAGGGTTTAGAGGGATATGGGCCGGGTACTGGCAGGTGAGACTAGATTGGGTTGGGATATCTGGTCGGCATGGATGGGTTGGACCGAAGGGTCTGTTTCCATGCTGTACATCTCTATGACTCGAAGTTTTTATAAGATTCCCCCCCCCCCCGATCTTATAAAAATATATAAAATTATGAAGGCAATAAATAAGATAGAAGCAGGGAGATGGTTTCCATGGAAAGCATAGTCTTAAAATAACGGGGTGCCTTCCTCTGCAACAGGGAGAGATGCAAAACCTGTCTCTGTCCTCCATCCAGGCCCCGAGACGATCCTTCCATCTGCCTCTCCTCCAACTTAGTTTACTGCATCGGCTGCCCCCGAAGTGGTCTTCTCGACATTGGGGAGACCGAACGCAAACTTAGGGAATGGCTCACCGGGCATCTTAGCCGGGCCTGCAGGGGCTGACCAGACCTCCCAGTCACCGTCCATTTCAATTCCCCCTCCCATCCCTTCCCAACATGACCATCCTCAGCTTCCTGCTTCACCAGTATGAACCTACTGGAGGAACAACACCTCACCTTCTGCCTGGGCAGCCAACAGCCCAGAAGACTCAACACCGATACACTCAACTCCAATTTCAAATAATCTCCCTTCCTATTGCCCAACTCCCTCCCCAGCAGCACCCCCTCCCTTCCACTCCTCCCTGCGACCAATCACATCCATTCGCCCATTGCCCAACCAGGTCATACCCGTTGCTTCTGTTTACCTATCCCCACTTAACCACCCTTCCTCGGCATCCCTTTATCTGCAGCTCCTCCGACACCCAATCCCAGTCCAGAAGAACAGTTGTAGCCAAAATGTGGACTTCTCTACTTCCTGATGCTGCCTGCCTTGCTGTGTTCCCCCAGCCTCCTGCCTGTCCCTCCTGATGCTGCCTGCCTTGCTGTGTTCCCACAGCCTCCTCCCTGTCCCTCCTGATGCTGCCTACCTTGCTGTGTTCCTCCAGCCTCCTGCCTGTCCCTCCTGATGCTGCCTGCCTTGCTGTGTTCCCCCAGCCTCCTGCCTGTCCCTCCTGATGCTGCCTGCCTTGCTGTGTTCCCCCAGCCTCCTGCCTGTCCCTCCTGATGCTGCCTGCCTTGCTGTGTTCCCCCAGCCTCCTGCCTGTCCCTCCTGATGCTGCCTGCCTTGCTGTGTTCCTCCAGCCTCCTGCCTGTCCCTCCTGATGCTGCCTGCCTTGCTGTGTTCCCCCAGCATCCTGCCTGTCCCTCCTGATGCTGCCTGCCTTGCTGTGTTCCTCCAGCCTCCTGCCTGTCCCTCCTGATGCTGCCTGGCTTGCTGTGTTCCCCCAGCCTCCTGCCTGTCCCTCCTGATGCTGCCTACCTTGCTGTGTTCCCCCAGCCTCCTGCCTGTCCCTCCTGATGCTGCCTGCCTTGCTGTGTTCCTCCAGCCTCCTGCCTGTCCCTCCTGATGCTGCCTGCCTTGCTATGTTCCCCCAGCCTCCTGCCTGTCCCTCCTGATGCTGCCTGCCTTGCTGTGTTCCTCCAGCCTCCTGCGAGTCCCGCTGGATGCTGCCTGCCTTGCTGTGTTCCTCCAGCCTCATGCCTGTCCCTCCTGATGCTGCCTGCCTTGCTGTATTCGTCCAGCCTCCTGCCTGTCCCTCCTGATGCTGCCTGCCTTGCTGTGTTCCCCCAGCCTCCTGCCTGTCCCTCCTGATGCTGCCTGCCTTGCTGTGTTCCCCCAGCCTCCTGCCTGTCCCTCCTGATGCTGCCTGCCTTGCTATGTTCCCCCAGCCTCCTGCCTGTCCCTCCTGATGCTGCCTGCCTTGCTATGTTCCCCCAGCCTCCTGCCTGTCCCTCCTGATGCTGCCTACCTTGCTGTGTTCCCCCAGCCTCCTGCCTGTCCGTGCTGATGCTGTCTGCCTTGCTGTATTCCTCCAGCCTCCTACCTGTCTCTCCTGATGCTGCCTGCCTTGCTGTGTTTCCCCAGCCTCCTGCCTGTCCCTCCTGATGCTGCCTGCCTTGCTGTATTCGTCCAGCCTTCTGCCTGTCCCTCCTGAAGCTGCCTGCCTTGCTGTGTTCCCCCCCAGCCTCCTGCCTGTCCCTCCTGAGGCTGCCTGGCTTCTGCGTTCACCCAGCCTCCTGCCTGTCCCTCCTGATGCTGCCTGCCTTGCTGTGTTCCCCCAGCCTCCTGCCTGTCCCTCCTGATGCTGCCTGCCTTGCTGTGTTCCTCCAGCCTCCTGCCTGTCCCACCTGATGCTGCCTGCCTTGCTGTGTTCCTCCAGCCTCCTGCCTGTCCCTCCTGATGCTGCCTGCCTTGCTGTGTTCCTCCAGCCTCCTGCCTGTCCCTCCTGATGCTGCCTGCCTTGCTGTGTTCCCCCAGCCTCCTGCCTGTCCCTCCTGATGCTGCCTACCTTGCTGTGTTCCTCCAGCCTCCTGCCTGTCCCTCCTGATGCTGCCTACCTTGCTGTGTTCCTCCAGCCTCCTGCCTGTCCCTCCTGATGCTGCCTACCTTGCTGTGTTCCCCCAGCCTCCTGCCTGTCCCTCCTGATGCTGCCTACCTTGCTGTGTTCCTCCAGCCTCCTGCCTGTCCCTCCTGATGCTGCCTACCTTGCTGTGTTCCTCCAGCCTCCTGCCTGTCCCTCCTGATGCTGCCTACCTTGCTGTGTTCCTCCAGCCTCCTGCCTGTCCCTCCTGATGCTGCCTACCTTGCTGTGTTCCCCCAGCCTCCTGCCTGTCCCTCCTGATGCTGCCTACCTTGCTGTGTTCCTCCAGCCTCCTGCCTGTCCCTCCTGATGCTGCCTACCTTGCTGTGTTCCTCCAGCCTCCTGCCTGTCCCTCCTGATGCTGCCTGCCTTGCTGTGTTCCTCCAGCCTCCTGCCTGTCCCTCCTGATGCTGCCTGCCTTGCTGTGTTCTCCCAGCCTCCTGCCTGTCCCTCCTGATGCTGCCTGCCTTGCTGTGTTCTCCCAGCCTCCTGCCTGTCCCTCCTGATGCTGCCTGCCTTGCTGTGTTCCTCCAGCCTCCTGCCTGTCCCTCCTGATGCTGCCTGCCTTGCTGTGTTCCCCCAGCCTCCTGCCTGTTCCTCCTGATGCTGCCTGCTTTGCTGTGTTCTCCCAGCCTCCTGCCTGTCCCTCCTGATGCTGCCTGCCTTGCTGTGTTCCCCCAGCCTCCTGCCTGTTCCTCCTGATGCTGCCTGCCTTGCTGTGTTCCTCCAGCCTCCTGCCTGTCCCTCCTGATGCTGCCTACCTTGCTGTGTTCCTCCAGCCTCCTGCCTGTCCCTCCTGATGCTGCCTGCCTTGCTGTGTTCCTCCAGCCTCCTGCCTGTCCCTCCTGATGCTGCCTACCTTGCTGTGTTCCTCCAGCCTCCTGCCTGTCCCTCCTGATGCTGCCTGCCTTGCTGTGTTCCTCCAGCCTCCTGCCTGTCCCTCCTGATGCTGCCTGCCTTGCTGTGTTCCTCCAGCCTCCTGCCTGTCCCTCCTGATGCTGCCTGCCTTGCTGTGTTCCCCAGCCTCCTGCCTGTTCCTCTTGATGCTGCCTGCTTTGCTGTGTTCTCCCAGCCTCCTGCCTGTCCCTCCTGATGCTGCCTGCCTTGCTGTGTTCCCCCAGCCTCCTGCCTGTTCCTCCTGATGCTGCCTGCTTTGCTGTGTTCTCCCAGCCTCCTGCCTGTCCCTCCTGATGCTGCCTACCTTGCTGTGTTCCTCCAGCCTCCTGCCTGTCCCTCCTGATGCTGCCTGCCTTGCTGTGTTCCTCCAGCCTCCTGCGTGTCCCTCCTGATGCTGCCTGGCTTGCTGTGTTCCCCCAGCCTCCTGCCTGTACCTCCTGATGCTGCCTGCCTTGCTGTGTTCCCCCAGCCTCCTGCCTGTCCCTCCTGATGCTGCCTGCCTTGCTGTGTTCCCCCAGCCTCCTACCTGTCCCTCCTGATGCTGCTTGGTTTGCTGTGTTTCCCCAGCTACCTGCCTGTCCCTCCTGATGCAGCCCTGGGTTTCTGTGTCCCTCCAGCCTCCTGCCAGGCCCTCCTGATGGTTCCTGCCTTGCTGTATACCCCCAGCCTCCTGCCTGTTCTTCCTGATGCTGACAGCCTTGCTGTGTTCCTTCAGCCTCCTGCCCATCCCTCCTGATGCTGCCTGCCTTGCTGTGTTCCCCCAGCGTCCTGCCTGTCCCTCCTGATGCTGCCTGTCTTGCTGTGTTCCTTCAGCCTCCTGCCTGTCCCTCCTGATGCTGCCTGCCTTGCTGTGTTCGTCCAGCCTCCTGCCTGTCCCTCCTGAAGCTGCCTGGGTTGCTGTATTCCTCTAGCCTCCTGCCTGTCCCTCCAGATGCTGCCTGCCTTGCTGTGTTCCCCCAGCCTCCTGCCTGTCCCGCCTGATGCTGCCTGCCTTGCTGTGTTCCTCCAGCCTCCTGCCTGTCCCTCCTGACGCTGCCTGCCTTGCTGTGTTCCCCCAGCCTCCTGCCTGTCCCTCCTGATGCTGCCTGCCTTGCTGTGTTCCCCCAGCCTCCTGCCTGTCCCTCCTGATGCTGCCTGCCTTGCTGTGTTCCCCCAGCCTCCTGCCTGTCCCTCCTGATGCTGCCTGCCTTGCTGTTTTCCCCCAGCCTCCTGCCTGTCCCTCCTGATGCTGCCTGCCTTGCTGTGTTCCCCCAGCCTCCTGCCTGTCCCTCCTGATGCTGCCTGCCTTGCTATGTTCTCCCCGCCTCCTGCCTGTCCCTCCTGATGCTGCCTGCCTTGCTGTGTTCCTCCACCTCCTGCCTGTCCCTCCTGATGCTGCCTGCCTTGCTGTGTTCGTCCAGCCTCCTGCCTGTCCCTCCTGATGCTGCCAACCTTGCTGTGTTCCTCCAGCCTCCTGCCTGTCCCTCCTGATGCTGCCTGCCTTGCTGTGTTCCTCCAGCCTCCTGCCTGTCCCTCCTGATGCTGCCTGCCTTGCTGTGTTCTCCCAGCCTCCTGCCTGTCCCTCCTGATGCTGCCTGCCTTGCTGTGTTCCCCCAGCCTCCTGCCTGTTCCTCCTGATGCTGCCTGCTTTGCTGTGTTCTCCCAGCCTCCTGCCTGTCCCTCCTGATGCTGCCTGCCTTGCTGTGTTCCCCCAGCCTCCTGCCTGTTCCTCCTGATGCTGCCTGCCTTGCTGTGTTCCTCCAGCCTCCTGCCTGTCCCACCTGATGCTGCCTGCCTTGCTGTGTTCCTCCAGCCTCCTGCCTGTCCCTCCTGATGCTGCCTGCCTTGCTGTGTTCCTCCAGCCTCCTGCCTGTTCCTCCTGATGCTGCCTGCCTTGCTATGTTCCTCCAGCCTCCTGCCTGTCCCTCCTGATGCTGCCTGCCTTGCTGTGCTGTCCCAACTGCCTGCCTGTCCCTCCTGATGCTGCCTGCCTTGCTGTGTTCCTCCAGCCTCCTGCGTGTCCCTCCTGATGCTGCCTGCCTTGCTGTGTTCCTCCAGCCTCCTGCCTGTTCCTCCTGATGCTGCCTGCCTTGCTATGTTCCTCCAGCCTCCTGCCTGTCCCTCCTGATGCTGCCTGCCTTGCTGTGTTCCCCCAGCCTCCTGCCTGTACCTCCTGATGCTGCCTGCCTTGCTGTGTTCCTCCAGCCTCCTGCCTGTCCCTCCTGATGCTGCCTACCTTGCTGTGTTCCTCCAGCCTCCTGCCTGTCCCTCCTGATGCTGCCTGCCTTGCTGTGTTCCTCCAGCCTCCTGCGTGTCCCTCCTGATGCTGCCTGGCTTGCTGTGTTCCCCCAGCCTCCTGCCTGTCCCTCCTGATGCTGCCTGGTTTGCTGTGTTTCCCCAGCCTCCTGCCTGTCCCTCCTGATGCTGCCTGCCTTGCTGTGTTCCCCCAGCCTCCTGCCTGTCCCTCCTGATGCTGCCTGCCTTGCTGTGTTCCCCCAGCCTCCTACCTGTCCCTCCTGATGCTGCTTGGTTTGCTGTGTTTCCCCAGCTACCTGCCTGTCCCTCCTGATGCAGCCTTGGGTTTCTGTGTCCCTCCAGCCTCCTGCCAGGCCCTCCTGATGGTTCCTGCCTTGCTGTATACCCCCAGCCTCCTGCCTGTTCTTCCTGATGCTGACAGCCTTGCTGTGTTCCTTCAGCCTCCTGCCCATCCCTCCTGATGCTGCCTGCCTTGCTGTGTTCCCCCAGCGTCCTGCCTGTCCCTCCTGATGCTGCCTGTCTTGCTGTGTTCCTTCAGCCTCCTGCCTGTCCCTCCTGATGCTGCCTGCCTTGCTGTGTTCGTCCAGCCTCCTGCCTGTCCCTCCTGAAGCTGCCTGGGTTGCTGTATTCCTCTAGCCTCCTGCCTGTCCCTCCTGATGCTGCCTGCCTTGCTGTGTTCCCCAGCCTCCTGCCTGTCCCTCCTGAAGCTGCCTGGGTTGCTGTATTCCTCTAGCCTCCTGCCTGTCCCTCCTGATGCTGCTTGCCTTGCTGTGTTCCCCCAGCCTCCTGCCTGTCCCTCCTGATGCTGCCTGCCTTGCTGTGTTCCCCCAGCCTCCTGCCTGTCCCTCCTGATGCTGCCTGCCTTGCTGTTTTCCCCCAGCCTCCTGCCTGTCCCTCCTGATGCTGCCTGCCTTGCTGTGTTCCCCCAGCCTCCTGCCTGTCCCTCCTGATGCTGCCTGCCTTGCTGTGTTCCCCCAGCCTCCTGCCTGTCCCTCCTGATGCTGCCTGCCTTGCTGTTTTCCCCCAGCCTCCTGCCTGTTCCTCCTGATGCTGCCTGCCTTGCTGTTTTCCCCCAGCGTCCTGCCTGTCCCTCCTGATGCTGCCTGCCTTGCTGTGTTCCTCCACCTCCTGCCTGTCCCTCCTGATGCTGCCTGCCTTGCTGTGTTCGTCCAGCCTCCTGCCTGTCCCTCCTGATGCTGCCTGCCTTGCTGTGTTCGTCCAGCCTCCTGCCTGTCCCTCCAGCCTCCTGCCTGTCCCTCCTGATGCTGCCTGCCTTGCTGTGTTCGTCCAGCCTCCTGCCTGTCCCTCCTGATGCTGCCTGCCTTGCTGTGTTCGTCCAGCCTCCTGCCTGTCCCTCCTGAAGCTGCCTGCCTTGCTGTGTTCCTCCAGCCTCCTGCCTATCCGTCCTGATGCTGCCTGGCTTCTGCGTTCACCCAGCCTCCTGCCTGTCCCTCCTGATGCTGCCTGGCTTCTGCGTTCACCCAGCCTCGATAGGGACAGGCAGGAGGCTGGGGCATTTTTGAACAGTAAAGGAATGAAGTGTTGTGGTGAGTGGGTGGTTAAGTGCAGCTGAGGCCATGAAGAGATCAGCCATCCTTTTGAATGGTGGAGCTGGTTCAATGGGGGTGGACTGCCTCCTCCTGCCACTAGGTCTTATGTTCTTATGTGACCAGTGGAGTGGACGAGGGGGAATCAGTAAATGTGTGTCTCTGGATTTTCAAAAGACTTTGGACAAGGTTCCTCACAAGAGATTAGTGAGGAAAATTAAAGCTCATGGTATTGGAGGTCATGTATTGACACGGATCGAGAACTGTTTGGTGAACAGGAAGCAGAGAGTTGGAATAAACAGGTCCTTTTCATAGTGTCAGGCAGTGACAAGTGGAATCCCACAGGGTTCAGTGCTGGGTTCAGGGAACAGGGTTCAGTGCTGGGACCCCAACTGTTCACAATATACATGAACAAATTGGATGAAGGAATTGAATGCCATATCTCCAAATGTGCAGATGACACTAAGCTGGGTGGCAGTATGCGCTGTGAGGAGGATGCTGAGAGGCTGCAGGGTGACTTGGGCAGACTGGCTGAGACGACACATACTTGGGAAATGAGATCTAATGTGGATCAATGGGAGGTTATCCACTTTGGTCACAAAACCAGGAAGGGAGCAGTTTAGGAAAAGGTGAGGGTGCAGCGAGACCTGGGTGTCATGGTGGAACAGTCACTGAAGGTTGGCACGCAGGTGCAGCGGGCAGTAATGAAAGCTAATGCCATGCTGGCCTTCATAGTGAGAGGATTAGAGTTTCGGAGTCAGGATGTCTTGCTGCAGTTATACAGGGTCTAAGTGAGGCTGGAGGTTTGGCTGGAGGTTTAGTCTCTGAGTCTGAGTCTGAGTCTGAGGAAGGACATTCTTGTTATTGAGGGAGTCCAGTGAAGGTTCACCAGCCTGATACCCGGGATGGCAGGACTGACTTATGAGGAAAGACTGGATCAACTGGGCTTGTACTCACTAGAATTCAGAAGAATGAGGGGAATCTCAGAGAAACATTTAAAATCCTGATGGGACTAGACAGGCTAGGTGTAGGAAGATGTATTTTCCGGATGTTGGGGTCACAGTGTAAGGATAAGGGGTAAGCCAGAGCTGAAAATGTGTTGCTGGAGAAGCGCAGCAGGTCAGGCAGCATCCAGGGAACAGGAGAATCGACGTTTCGGACATAAGCCCCGAAACGTCGATTCTCCTGTTCCCTGGATGCTGCCTGACCTGCTGCGCTTCTCCAGCAACACATTTTCAGCTCTGATCTCCAGCATCTGCAGACCTCACTTTCTCCTCCTAAGGGGTAAGCCATTCAGGACTGAGATGGGGAAGAATGTCTTCCCTCAGAGAGCTGTGAATTCTCTCCCACAGGAAGCTGTTGGGGCCAGTTCATTCGATAGATTCAAGAGGGAACTAGACATGGGCCTTGGGGTTAAAGGGATCAAAGGGAATACGGAGAGAGGGTGGGAATGGGACACTGAGACTGCATCATGCCATGATCATGTTGAATGGTGGGGCAGGCTTGAAGGGCTGAATGACCTATTCCTGTACTGATTTCCAATGTTTCTATTTAGCCCCTTTAGTATCCATGGCCTGCTTATCCTAGCCAATGCATGTCTCAAACCATCAAAGTTAGCTTTCTTTAAGTTCAGCACCCAACTGCCTCATTCTCCATCTTAATGAAGAATCCTACCATATTATAGGTGACATGTCTCCTCCTCCAGCACTCATCTCTTAAAGAGACCATTGACTACTTACCCTACATTTTTGATACTCATTGGGGCCTCTTTTGATTTATTCTTGATGTACTTGTTCAAACTCTCTCTTTCCCTTTTTTTATTTTGAGTTGACTTTTCGCAGCCATCCAGGGTTCTGTGGGCTTGTGGTTCCCCTATTTCACCAGGAGGGGGCTTGTTGGCCTGTGCTCTCCCAACACCTTATGGACGATTCCCCAGAGCTGCCTGGTGTGTTGGTACAATTCTCATCCACAAGGTGGCAGGTTTCCTGTTACAGGAACAATGAACAGAGAATATGAAACATAACAGCACAGTACAGGCCCTTCGGCCCTCAATATTGCGCTGATTTGTGGAATCAATCTGCAGCCCATCTAGCCTCTACTATTCAATTTTCATCCATATGTTTAGCCAATGACTATTTAAATGCCCTTAAAGCTGGTGAGTCTTCTACTGTTGCAGGCAGACCATTCCACACCCTTACTACTCTCTGAATAAAGAAACTACCCCTGACATCTGTCCTATATCTATCACCCCTCAATTTAAAGCTATGTCCCCTCATGTTAGCCTTCACCATCCAAGGAAAAAGGCTCTCCCTGTCCACCCTATCTAACCCTCTGATTATCTTATACGTCTCAATTAAGTCACCTCTCAACTTGCTTCTCTCCAACGAGAACAGCCTCAGTCCCCTCAGCCTTTCCCCATAAGACCTTCCTTCCATACCAAGCAACAACCTGGTAAATCTCCTCGGAACCCTTTCCAAAGCTTCCACATCCTTCCTATAATGTGGTGACCAGAACTGTACGCAATATCTAAGTGTGGTTGCACCAGAGTTTTGTACAGCTGCAGCATGACCTTATGCCTCTGAAACTCAATCCCTCTACCAATAAAAGCTCTCTCTGTGTGTGTCTCTCTCTCTCTGCACCTCTCTCTCTCTCTTTCTTTCACTCTCTCTCTGTCAATCACTCTTACATGAAGACACAAACAGACAGACAGACACACACAAACACACATACATACATACACACACTCGACTATTAAACCCAAAGACACGTAGCCAGGCTCCAATCCCATCATGACAGATGGTGGAATTTGAATTCAATTATAAAAAATCTGAAATTAAGAATCTACTGATGACCATGAAACCATTGTCAGATGGTTCTTTCAGGGAAGGAAATCTGCCGTCCTCACCTGGTCTGGCCTACATGTGACTCCAGACCCACAGCAATGTGGTTCACTCTCAGTTGCTCTCTGAAGTGGTCTAGAAGGTCACTCGGTTGTACCAATCGCAACAAATTCTCAAAGAAATGAAACCGATGGATGACCTGACATCGACCCAGGCACCAGGAAAGACAGTGGCAGAAACAGCCCTGCCGACCCTGCAAGGTCCCCGTCATGAACATCTGGGGCCAGTGCGAAAACTGGGAGAGCTGTCTCACAGACTAGTCCAGCAACAGCCTGACACAGTCATACTCACGGGATCATACCTCACAGACAATGTTCCAGACCCCACCATCACCATCCCTGGATAGGCCCAGTCCCACCAGCAGGACAGGCCCAGCAGAGGGGGCAGCACAGTGGGATACGGTGGGGAGGGAGTTGCCCTGGGAATCCTCAACATTGACTCCGGACCCCATGAAGTCTCATAGCTCCAGGTGAAACACGGACAAGGAAACCCCCTGCTGATTACCACGTACCGCCCTCCCTTGGCTGATGAATCATTACCCCTCCAAGTTGAACACACTTAGAGGAAGTGCTGAAAGTGGCAAGGACACAGAATGTACTCTGGGTGGGGGATATCAATGTCCCACCACCAAGAGTGGCTCGGCAGCAGTAAGACCATTAGACGTAGGAGCAAATATTAGACCATTCAGCCCATTGAGTCTGCTCCACTATTCAGTCATGGCTGATAAGTTTCTCAACCCCAAATTTCACTGTTTGTTAAATTTCCCAGACATCTCCAATGTCCAGCGATACATGAATTCAAACAACAAAGGCAGTAACTGTGCAGGTTCACTGCTGTGTCAGTGTCACTGCTGTGTGGGTTTCTCTCTCTCTCTCTCTCTCTTACAGACCATGTGCTCGCTGCCTTTGTCTGTCTTTCTCCCTTTTAAAAGTGCTGTTGTTTGACTTTTGTTTTCCTCCAAAGTTCCAAATCAATTGCAACAGCATTTAAACACTAATTGCTGCAAGTAGAGGGGGTGCTGGATGTATTAGAATGTATGAAGATGGATAAATCTCCTGGTCCTGACCAGATATATCCAAGAAACCTGTCAGAGGCTAGAGAAGAAATTGCGGGGACCCGGGCTGATATTTTTGCATCATCGTTAGCCACGATGAGGTCCTGGAAGACTGGAGGGTAGGGAATGTTGTGCCATTATTCAAGAAGGGCTGCAAAGGAAACCCTGGGAACGATAGAGCAGTCAGCTTAAGATCTGTGGTAGGGAAGCTACTTAAGAAGATTCTGAGGGATAAGATGTATATGACTTTAGAAAGACTGGGTTCGATTAGGAATAGTCACCATGGCACACACACACTTACAGAACATGCAAACTCCACACAGACAGTCACCTGAGGCAGGAATTGAACCCAGGTCCCTGGTGCTGTGAGGCAGCAGTGCTAACCACTTAGCCACCGTGCCACCAACTGTCCATTCTTCATCCCCAGGTCTGTGAGGAGATTCCATTTCCCCATCTGAACTCTCTTTTTAACACAAGAACCTTCTGGAACACCTTCAGCCTCAGCTTCAGTAGGAGCTGCCTGTGTGAATTGACTTCAGTCTGGGTCTACTTCCTCAGTGTCAAGGAACAAAAACACCTCTTTTAAATGAGCTTCATTTTGAAACCACGTTTCAGCCCCTCCAACTTCCACTGTGTTTCGTTGTTGATGTGGTCACCACAACCAATGGTCAACCACCCCGGAACCTGCCCCTACAACTGTCCCGTCTCTTCAGCCTCCACCAGACTTACAGTGATTATTGCTGACGTATGACTTTCTCTCTGAAACAAATCATTCCCAAAAATTAAATCCGTTTCAACCAAAACAATACTGTAGTGAGTAACTCATGCAAGCCTGCCCACCATCTACAAGGCATGAGTCAGGAGTGTGATGGAATAATCCCCACTTGCCTGGATGGGGGCAGCTCCAACAACACTCAAGAAGCTCGACACCATCCAGGACAAAGCAGCGTCTGCTTGATTGGCCCCATATCCACAAATATCCACTCTCTTCCCCATCGACTCTCAGTAGCAGCAGTTTGTATTGTCTACAAAATGCACTGCAGAAATTCACCAAAGATCCTCAGACAGCACCTTCCAAACCCACAACCACTTCCATCTAGAAGGACAAGGGCAGCAGGTACATGGGAACACCACCCCCTTCAAGTTCCCTTCCAAGCCCCTCACCATCCTGATTTGGAAATATATCGCCGTTCCTTCATTGTCACTGGGTCAAAATCCTGGAATTCCCTCCCCAAGGGCATTGTGGGTCAACCCACAGCACATGGATGGCAGCTCAACCCCAGCTTCTCAAGGGCAACTAGGGACAGGCAATAAATACTGGGCCCAGCCAGTGATACCCCATGTCATGTTAATGAATTAAAAATAAAGAACCAGCCTCTCCTAGCTGGTTCACTTGGAACACACATCACAGGAGGCCGTGAGGAGGAGTAATTGGATATAATAGATAGTGGGAAGAAGGATACCTCTTGGCAAGATGGCATGTGAAAATATGGAGGTGCTCACTGAACGCTCATAGACTTAATGTCAGGTACACTGACAGTCTGTTCCTCAGCACTTCTCACGGTCATGAGAGAGGAAGTGACTTGAGAAGATTCTGACAGACAGGATATACATGCATTTGGAAAGACAGGGTTTGATAAGGAGTGGACAGCATGGCTTTGTGCATGGGAAATCATGCCTCACAAATTTGTTCGAGTTCTTTGATGAAGTGACCAAGAAGATTGATGAGGGCAGGGCGGTAGACGTGGGCTATATGGATTTCAGGAAGGCCTTTGATAAGGTTCCACATGATAGGCTGCTCTGGAAGGTTAGATCGCATGGAATCCAGGGGGAGCTGGCAAATTGGATACACAATTGGATTGATGGTAGGAAGCAGAGGGTAATAGTGGAAGGATGATTGTTGGACTGGAGGCCTGTGACTCAGGGAGAGCCTCAGGGGTCGGTGCTTGGCCCATTACTGTTTGTTATCGATATCAATGATTTGGATGGGAATATACAAGGCATGGTTAGTAAGTTTGCAGATGGCTCTAAAAAAGGTGGTATCGTGTACAGTGAGGAAGGTTATCAGAAATTGCAGCAGGACCTTGATCAGCTGGGGAAGTGGGCCGAGAAATGGCAAACAGAGTTTAATACAGACAAGTGTGAGGTCTGGCATTTTGGAAAGTCAAATCGAGGTAGGAGTTTCATGGTGAATGGTAGGGCCTTGAGGAGTGTAGTGGAACAAAGGGACCTTGGAGTTCAGGTGCACGGTTCTCTGAGAGTGGAGTCCCAGGGAGACAGGGCTTTTGGTACACTGGCCTTCATCAGTCAGAGCATTGAGTGTAGAAGTTGGGGAGTTATGTTGCAGTTATACAGGACATTGGTGAGGCTGCACTTGGAGGATTGTGCTCAGTTTTCATCACCTTGCTATAGGAAGGATGTTATTAAACTGGAAACAGTGCAGAAGATATTTACAAGGATGTTGCCAGGACTCAAGGGTCTGAGTTACAGGGAGAGGTTGGATAAACTAGGACCTTTTTCTTTAGAGCGTAGGAGACTGAGGGGTGGGGGATGTTATTGAAGTGTATAAGATCATGAGAGGCATGGATAGGGTGAATACACTCAGCCTCTTTCCCAGGGTTGGGGAATCGGGGACTAGAGGGTATCAGGTTAAGGTTAAAGGGGAAAGAATAAAAGGGAACCTGAGGGGAAACGTTTTTATACAGAGGGTGGTACACACGTGGAATAAGCTGCCAGTGGAAGTGGTTGAGGCGGGTACATTAACAACATTTAAAAAGCATTTGGACAAATCCACAGATAGGAAAGAGTTAGAAGGATATGGTGCTGGATGAGCACAGCAATTCAGGCAGCATCTGAGGAGCTTCGAAATCGACGTTTCGGGCAAAAGCCCTTCATCAGGAATAAAGGCAGAGAGCCTGAAGCGTGGAGAGATAAGCTAGAGGAGGGTGGGGGTGGGGAGAGAGTGGCATAGAGTACAATAGGTCAGTGGGGAAGGAGATGAAGGTGATAGGTCAGGGAGGAGAGGGTGGAGTGGATAGGTGGAAAAGGAGCTGGGCAGGTCGGACAAGTCAAGGGGAGAGTTTTGCTGGAGGATAGAAACTAGGATGAGATGAGGGAAGTGGAAATGAGGAAGCTGTTGAAATCCACATTGATGCCCTGGGGTTAAAGTGTTCCGAGGCAGAAGATGAGGTGTTCTTCCTCCAGGCGTCTGGTGGTGAGGGAGCAGCGGTGAAGGAGGTGCAGGACCTCCATATCCTCAGCAGAGTGGGAGGGGGAGTTGAAATGTTGAGCCACGGGGCGGTTTGGTTGAACGGTGTGGGTGTCTCGGAGATGTTCCGTAAAGCGCTCTGCTAGGAGGCGCCCAGTCTCCCCTATGTAGAGGAGACCGCATCGGGAGCAACGGATACAATAAATGATATTGGTGGATGTGCAGGTAAAATTTTGATGGATATGGAAGGCTCCTTTAGGGCCTTGGATAGAGGTGAGGGAGGAGGTGTGGGCACAGGTTTTACAGTTCCTGTGGTGGCAGGGGAAAGTGCCAGGATGGGAGGGTGGGTCGTAGGGGGGCGTGGACCTGACCAGGTAGTCACGGAGGGAACGGTCTTTGCGGAAGGCGGAGAGGGGTGGGGAGGGAAATATATCCCTGGTGGTGGGGTCTGTTTGGAGATGGCGGAAATATCGGCGGATGATTTGGTTTATGCGGAGGTTTGTAGGGTGGAAGGTGAGCACCAGGGGCGTTCTGTCCTTGTTGCGGTTGGAGGGGTTGGGTCTGAGGGCGGAGGTGCGGGATGTGGACGAGATGCGCTGGAGGGCATCTTTAACCACGTGGGAAGGGAAATTGCGGTCTCTAAAGAAGGAGGCCATCTGGTGTGTTCTGTGGTGGAACTGCTCCTCCTGGGAGCAGATACGACGGAGGCGGAGGAATTGGGAATACGGGATGGCATTTTTACAAGAGGTAGGATGGGAAGAGGTGTAATCCAGGTAGCTGTGGGAATCGGTGGGTTTGTAAAAAATGTCAGTGTCAAGTCGGTCGTCACTGATGGAGATGGAGAGGTCCAGGAAGGGGAGGGAGGTGTCAGAGATCGTCCAGGTAAATTTAAGGTCAGGGTGGAATGTGTTGCTGAAGTTGATGAATTGCTCAACCTCCTCCCCACACTCACACTCACACCCCCCTCACACCCATTTTCCCACACTCACACCCCCCTCTCAGACCCATTTCCCCACACTGACACTCACACACACTCCCCTCACATCCATCTTCCCAAACTCACACACCCCCTCTTACAACCATCTCCCCACACTCCCACTCACACCCCCCTCTCACACCCATCTCCCCACACTCACACTAACACCCCCCTCACACCCATCTACCCAAACTCACACACCGCTCTCACACCCACCTCCCCACACTAACACTCCCACTCCCTCTCACATAATTCTCCCCACACACATACAGCCCCCCCACACCCACCTCCCCCAGTCACACTCACACCCCCTCTAACACCCAACTCCTCACACTCACATCTCCCTCTAACACCCATCTCCCCACACTCACACTCACATCCCCCTCTCACACCCATCTCCCCACACTCACACTCACATCCCCCTCTCACACCCATCTCCCAACACTCACACTCACAACCCCCACACCCATTTCCCCACGCTCACACTCACACCCCCCTCTCACACACATCTCCCGACACTCACACCTCCCTCTAACACCCATCTCCAAACACTCACACTCACACCCCCCACACCCAGTTCCCCACACTCACACTCACACCCCCCTCTCACACACATCGCATCATACTCACACCCCCCTTACCCATTTCCCCACACTCACACTCACACACCCCTCTCACACCCATCTCCCCACATTCACACCCCACCTCTCACATCCATCTACCCACACTCACCCTCACACACCCCTCTACACCCATGTTCCCACACTCACACCCCCCTCTCACACCCATCTCCCCACACTCACACCCCACCTCTCACATCCATCTACCCACACTCACCCTCACACACCCCTCTCACACCCATCTCCCCACACTCACACGCCTTTCTCACGCCCATCTCCCCACACTCACACTCACATCTCCCACTCACACCCATCTCCCCACACTCACACTCACACCCCCTCTCACACCCATCTCCTCACACTCACAGCCCCCTCACACCCATCTCCCCACACTCACACTCACACCCCCCTCTCACACCATCTCCCCACACTCACACACCCCTCTCACACCCATCTCCCCACACTCACACTCACACACCCCTCTCACACCCGTCTCCCCACACTCACACCCCCCTCTCAGACCCATTTCCCCACACTGACACTCACACACACTCCCCTCACATCCATCTTCCCAAACTCACACAACCCCTCTTACAACCATCTCCCCACACTCCCACTCACACCCCCCACTCACATCCATCTCCCCATACTCACACTAACACCCCCCTCACACCCATCTACCCAAACTCACACACCCGCTCTCACACCCACCTCCCCACACTAACACTCCCATTCCCTCTCACACAATTCTCCACACACTCATACACCCCCCACACACCCACCTCCCCACAGTCACACTCACACCCCCTCTAACACCCATCTCCCTACACTCACACCTCCCTCTAACACCCATCTCCCCACATTCACACTCACATCCCCCTCTCACACCCATCTCCCAACACTCACACTCACAACCCCCACACCCATTTCCCCACACTCACACTCACAACCCCCTCTCACACGCATCTCCCCACACTCACACTCACACCCCCCTCTCACACCCACCTGCCCACACTCATACCCCCCTCTCACGCCCATCTCCCCACACTCACTCTCACACCCCCTCTCACACCCGTCTCCCCACACTCACATTAACAACCCCCTCTCACACCCATCTGCCCAAACTCACACCCCCTTCTCACACCCGTCTCCCCAAACGCACACCCATCTCCCCACACTTACACTCACACCCCCCTCTCACACCATCTCCCCACACTCACACACCCCTCTCACACCCATCTCCCCACACTCACACTCACACACCCCTCTCACACCCATCCCCCCACACTCACACTCACACACCCCTCTCACACCCATCCCCCCACACTCACACTCACAGCCCCCTCACACCCATCTCCCCACACTCACACTCACACCCCCCTCTCACACCATCTCCCCACACTCACACACCCCTCTCACACCCATCTCCCCACACTCACACTCACACACCCCCCTCACACCCATCCCCCCACACTCACACTCACACACCCCTCTCACACCCGTCTCCCCACACTCACACTCTGAGACCCGGGTTCAATTCCCACCTCAGGCGACTGACTGTGTGGAGTTTGCACGTTCTCCCTGTGTCTGCGTGGGTTCCTTCGGGTGCTCCGGTTTCCTCCCACAGTCCAAAGATGTGCGGGTTAGGTGAATTCGCCATGCTAAATTGCCAGTAGTGTTAGGTGAAGAGGTAAATGTAGCGAATGGGTCTGGGTGGGTTGCGCTTCGGCGGGTCAGTGTGGACTTGTTTGGCCGAAGGGCCTGTTTCCACACTGTAAGTAATCAAATCTAATCTAATCTAATCAAACCCACAACCACTTCCATCTAGAAGGACGAGGGCAGCAGGTACATGGGAACACCACCCCGTTCAAGTTCCCTTCCAAGCCCCTCCCCTGATTTGGAAATATATCGCCGTTCCTTCACTGTCACTGGGTCAAAATCCTGGAATTCCCTCCCCAAGGGCATTGTGGGTCAACCCACAGCACATGGATGGCAGCTCAACCCCAGCTTCTCAAGGGCAACTAGGGACAGGCAATAAATACTGGGCCCAGCCAGTGATACCCCATGTCATGTTAATGAATTAAAAATAAAGAACCAGCCTCTCCTAGCTGGTTCACTTGGAACACACATCACAGGAGGCCGTGAGGAGGAGTAATTGGATATAATAGATAGTGGGAAGAAGGATACCTCTTGGCAAGATGGCATGTGAAAATATGGAGGTGCTCACTGAACGCTCATAGACTTACTGTCAGGTACACTGACAGTCTGTTCCTCAGCACTTCTCACGGTCATGAGAGAGGAAGTGACTTGAGAAGATTCTGACAGACAGGATATACATGCATTTGGAAAGACAGGGTTTGATAAGGAGTGGACAGCATGGCTTTGTGCATGGGAAATCCTAGCTCCCATCCCTGCCGTGTTTTCACTATCCCTCCAGACCGACCCCTCTCTGAGGATGAAAGATCAGTCCTCAGCAGAGGCCTCACCTTCATTCCCCTATGCTCCCGGATTAATGAATTCAACACGCGGCGTGACATCGAACAATTCTTCCGCCGCCTTCGCCTCCGCGCCTACTTCTTTAACCAAGACTCCCGCCCACCCTCTGACGACCCCTTCTCCCACCTCCAACACACCCCATCCACCTGGACACCCCGTGCTGGCCTCCGACCTGCCCTCGACCTCTTCATAGCCAACTGCCGCCGCGATATTAACCGCCACCTGAACTCCCCCACCCCTCTCACCCACTCCAACCTCTCACCCTCGGAACGTGCAGCCCTCCACTCCCTCCGTTCCAACCCCAACCTCACCATCAAACCAGCAGACAAGGGAGGCGCGGTAGTAGTTTGGCGCACCGACCTCTACACCGCTGAGGCCAAACGCCAGCTCGCAGATACCTCCTCCTACTGCCCCCTTGACCATGACCCCACCCCCCACCACCAAACCATCATCTCCCAGACCATCCATAACCTCATCACCTCAGGGGACCTCCCATCCACCGCCTCCAACCTCATAGTCCCACAACCCCGAACCTACCGCTTCTACCTCCTGCCCAAAATCCACAAACCTGACTGCCCCGGCCGACCCAATGTCTCCGCCTGCTCCTGCCCCACCGAACTCATCTCCACATACCTTGATACCGTCCTGTCCCCCTTAGTCCAAGAACTCCCCACCTACGTTCGGGACACCACCCATGCCCTCCACCTGCTCCATGATTTTCTCTTCCCCGGTCCCCAACGCCTTATTTTCACCATGGACATCCAGTCCCTGTACACCTCCATCCCCCATCACGAAGGACTCAAAGCCCTCCGCTTCTTTCTTTCCCGCCGTACCGACCAGTACCCTTCCACTGACACCCTCCTTCGACTGACTGAACTGGTCCTCACCCTGAACAACTTCTCTTTCCAATCCTCCCACTTCCTCCAAACGAAAGGAGTAGCCATGGGCACCCGCATGGGCCCCAGCTATGCCTGCCTCTTCGTAGGGTATGTGGAACAATCCATCTTCCGCAACTACACTGGCCCCACCCCCCACCTTTTCCTCCGCTACATCGATGACTGTATCGGCGCTGCCTCGTGCTCCCACGAGGAGGTTGAACAGTTCATCCACTTCACCAACACCTTCCACCCCAACCTCAAATTCACCTGGACAGTCTCAGATTCCTCCCTCCCCTTCCTCGATCTTTCTATTTCTATCTCAGGCGACCGAATCAACACGGACATCTACTACCAACCGACCGACTCCCACAGCTACCTGGACTACACCTCCTCCCATCCTGCCCCCTGTAAAAACGCCATCCCATTCTCCCAATTCCTTCGACTCCGCCGCATCTGCTCCCAGGAGGACCAGTTCCAATATCGAACAACCCAGATGGCCTCCTTCTTCAAGGACCGCAATTTCCCCCCCGACGTGGTCGACGATGCCCTCCACCGCATCTCTTCCACTTCCCGCTCCTCCGCCCTTGAACCCCGCCCCTCCAATCGCCAACAGGACAGAACCCCACTGGTCCTCACCTACCACCCCACCAATCTCCATGTACAGCGCATCATCCGCCGTCATTTCCGCTACCTCCAAATGGACCCCACCACCAAGGATATATTTCCCTCCCCTCCCCTATCAGCATTCCGTAAAGACCACTCCCTCCGTGACTCCCTCATCAGATCCACACCCCCCACCAACCCAACCTCCACTCCCGGCACCTTCCCCTGCAACCGCAGGAGGTGCAAGACTTGCGCCCTCACCTCCCCCCTCACCTCCCTCCAAGGCCCCAAAGGAAACTTCCATATCCGCCACAGATTCACCTGCACCTCCACACATATCATCTATTGCATCCTCTGCACCCGATGTGGCCTCCTGTATATTGGGGAGACAGGCCGGCTACTTGCGGAGCGTTTCAGAGAACACCTCTGGGACACCCGGACCAACCAACCCAACCACCCCATGGCTCAACATTTCAACTCCCCCTCCCACTCCACCAAGGATATGCAGGTCTTTGGACTCCTGCATCGTCAGACCACAACAAAACGACGGTTGGAGGAAGAACGCCTCATCTTCCGGCTAGGAACCCTCCAACCACAAGGGATGAACTCGGATTTCACCAGTTTCCTCATTTCCCCTCCCTCCACCCTGTCTCAGTCAAATCCATCAAATTCAGCACCGCCTTCCTAACCTGCAATCTTCTTCCCGACCTCTCCGCCCCCACCCCAGTCTGACCTATCACCCTCACCTTGACCTCTTTCCACCTATCACATTTCCGACGCCCCTCCCCCAAGTCCCTCCTCCCTACCTTTTATCTTAGCCTGCTGGACAAACTTTCCTCATTCCTGAAGAAGGGCTTATGCCCGAAACGTCGATTCTCCTGTTCCCTGGATGCTGCCTGACCTGCTGAGCCTTTCCAGCAACACATTTCCAGCTATGATCTCCAGCATCTGCAGACCTCACTTTCTCCGCATGGGAAATCATGCCTCACAAATTTGTTCGAGTTCTTTGATGAAGTGACCAAGAAGATTGATGAGGGCAGGGCGGTAGACGTGGGCTATATGGATTTCAGGAAGGCCTTTGATAAGGTTCCACATGATAGGCTGCTCTGGAAGGTTAGATCGCATGGAATCCAGGGGGAGCTGGCAAATTGGATACACAATTGGATTGATGGTAGGAAGCAGAGGGTAATAGTGGAAGGATGCTTGTTGGACTGGAGGCCTGTGACTCGGGGAGTGCCTCAGTGGTCAGTGCTGGGCCCATTACTGTTTGTTATCGATATCAATGATTTAGATGGGAATATACAAGGCATGGTTAGTAAGTTTGCAGATGGCTCTAAAATAGGTGGTATCGTACAGTGAGGAAGGTTATCAGAAATTGCAGCAGGACCTTGATCAGCTGGGGAAGTGGGCCGAGAAATGGCAAACAGAGTTTAATACAGACAAGTGTGAGGTCTGGCATTTTAGAAAGTCAAATCAAGGTAGGAGTTTCATGGTGAATGGTAGGGCCTTAAGGAGTGTAGTGGAACAGAGGGACCTTGGAGTTCAGGTGCACGGTTCTCTGAGAGTGGAGTCCCAGGGAGACAGGGCTTTTGGTACACTGGCCTTCATCAGTCAGAGCATTGAGTGTAGAAGTTGGGGAGTTATGTTGCAGTTATACAGGACATTGGTGAGGCTGCACTTGGAGGATTGTGCTCAGTTTTCATCACCTTGCTAGAGGAAGGATGTTATTAAACTGGAAACAGTGCAGAAGATATTTACAAGGATGTTGCCAGGACTCAAGGGTCTGAGTTACAGGGAGAGGTTGGATAAACTAGGACCTTTTTCTTTAGAGCGTAGGAGACTGAGGGGTGGGGGATGTTATTGAAGTGTATAAGATCATGAGAGGCATGGATAGGGTGAATACACTCAGCCTCTTTCCCAGGGTTGGGGAATCGGGGACTAGAGGATATCAGGTTAAGGTGAGAGGGGAAAGAATAAAAGGGAACCTGAGGGGAAACGTTTTTATACAGAGGGTGGTACACACATGGAATGAGCTGCCAGTGGAAGTGGTTGAGGCGGGTACATTAACAACATTTAAAAGGCATTTGGACAAATACACAGATAGGAAAGAGTTAGAAGGATATGGTGCTGGATGAGCACAGCAATTCAGGCAGCATCTGAGGAGCTTCGAAATCGACGTTTCGGGCAAAAGCCCTTCATCAGGAATAAAGGCAGAGAGTCTGAAGCGTGGAGAGATAAGCTAGAGGAGGGTGGGGGTGGGGAGAGAGTGGCATAGAGTACAATAGGTCAGTGGGGGAGGGGATGAAGGTGATAGGTCAGGGAGGAGAGGGTGGGGTGGATAGGTGGAAAAGGAGCTGGGCAGGTCGGACAAGTCAAGGGGACAGTTTTGCTGGAGGTTAGAAACTAGGATGAGGTGGGGGGAAGGGGAAATGAGGAAGCTGTTGAAATCCACATTGATGCCCTGGGGTTGAAGTGTTCCGAGGCAGAAGATGAGGCGTTCTTCCTCCAGGCGTCTGGTGGTGAGGGAGCGGCGGTGGAGGAGGCCCAGGACCTCCATGTCCTCGGCAGAGTGGGAGGGGGAGTTGAAATGTTGAGCCACTGGGCGATGTGGTTGATTGGTGCGGGTGTCTCGGAGATGTTCCCTAAAGCGCTCTGCTAGGAGGCGCCCAGTCTCCCCAATGTAGAGGAGACCGCATCGGGAGCAACGGATACAATAGATGATATTAGTGGATGTGCAGGTAAAACTTTGATGGATGTGGAAGGCTCCTTTAGGGCCTTGGATGGAGGTGAGGGAGGAGGTGTAGGCACAGGTTTTACAGTTCCTGCGATGGCATGGGAAAGTGCCAGGATGGGAGGGTGGGTCGTAGGGGGGCGTGGACCTGACCAGGTAGTCACGGAGGGAACGGTCTTTGCGGAAGGCGGAGAGGGGTGGGGAGGGAAATATATCCCTGGTGGTGGGGTCTGTTTGGAGGTGGCGGAAATGTCGGCGGATGATTTGGTTTATGCGGAGGTTTGTAGGGTGGAAGGTGAGCACCAGGGGCGTTCTGTCCTTGTTGCGGTTGGAGGCGTTGGGTCTGAGGGCGGAGGTGCGGGATGTGGGCGAGATGCGCTGGAGGGCATCTTTAACCACGTGGGAAGGGAAATTGCGGTCTCTAAAGAAGGAGGCCATCTGGTGTGTTCTGTGGTGGAACTGCTCCTCCTGGGAGCAGATACGACGGAGGCGGAGGAATTGGGAATACGGGATGGCATTTTTACAAGAGGTAGGATGGGAAGAGGTGTAATCCAGGTAGCTGTGGGAGTCGGTGGGTTTGTAAAAAATGTCAGTGTCAAGTCGGTCGTCACTGATGGAGATGGAGAGGTCCAGGAAGGGGAGGGAGGTGTCAGAGATCGTCCAGGTAAATTTAAGGTCAGGGTGGAATGTGTTGCTGAAGTTGATGAATTGCTCAACCTCCTCCCCACACTCACACTCACACCCCCCTCACACCCATTTTCCCACACTCACACCCCCCTCTCAGACCCATTTCCCCACACTGACACTCACACACACTCCCCTCACATCCATCTTCCCAAACTCACACACCCCCTCTTACAACCATCTCCCCACACTCCCACTCACACCCCCCTCTCACACCCATCTCCCCACACTCACACTAACACCCCCCTCACACCCATCTACCCAAACTCACACACCGCTCTCACACCCACCTCCCCACACTAACACTCCCACTCCCTCTCACATAATTCTCCCCACACACATACAGCCCCCCCACACCCACCTCCCCCAGTCACACTCACACCCCCTCTAACACCCATCTCCTCACACTCACATCTCCCTCTAACACCCATCTCCCCACACTCACACTCACATCCCCCTCTCACACCCATCTCCCCACACTCACACTCACATCCCCCTCTCACACCCATCTCCCAACACTCACACTCACAACCCCCACACCCATTTCCCCACGCTCACACTCACACCCCCCTCTCACACACATCTCCCGACACTCACACCTCCCTCTAACACCCATCTCCAAACACGCACACTCACACCCCCCACACCCATTTCCCCACACTCACACTCACACCCCCCTCTCACACACATCGCATCACACTCACACCCCCCTTACCCATTTCCCCACACTCACACTCACACACCCCTCTCACACCCATCTCCCCACATTCACACCCCACCTCTCACATCCATCCACCCACACTCACCCTCACACACCCCTCTACACCCATGTTCCCACACTCACACCCCCCTCTCACACCCATCTCCCCACACTCACACCCCACCTCTCACATCCATCTACCCACACTCACCCTCACACACCCCTCTCACACCCATCTCCCCACACTCACACGCCTTTCTCACGCCCACCTCCCCACACTCACACTCACATCTCCCACTCACACCCATCTCCCCACACTCACACTCACACCCCCTCTCACACCCATCTCCTCACACTCACAGCCCCCTCACACCCATCTCCCCACACTCACACTCACATCTCCCTCTCACACCCATCTCCTCACACTCACACCCCCTTCTCATGCCCATCTCCCCAACTCACACTTCACCTCTCACACCCATCTCCCCACACACACACTCACACACCCCCTCTTACAACCATCTCCCCACACTCCCACTCACACCCCCCTCTCACACCCATCTCCCCACACTCACACTAACACCCCCCTCACACCCATCTACCCAACACTCACACACCCGCTCTCACACCCACCTCCCCACTCTAACACTCCCACTCCCTCTCACACAATTCTCCCCACACTCATACACCCCCCACACACCCACCTCCCCACAGTCACACTCACACCCCCTCTAACGCCCATCTCCCCACACTCACACCTCCCTCTAACACCCATCTCCCCACACTCACACTCACATCCCCCTCTCACACCCATATCCCAACACCATAACTCACAACCCCCACACCCATCTCCCCACGCTCACACTCACACCCCCCTCTCACACCATCTCCCCACACTCACACACCCCTCTCACACCCATCTCCCCACACTTACACTCACACCCCCCTCTCACACCATCTCCCCACACTCACACACCCCTCTCACACCCATCTCCCCACACTCACACTCACACACCCCCCTCACACCCATCCCCCCACACTCACACTCACACACCCCCCTCACACCCATCCCCCCACACTTACACTCACACACCCCCCTCACACCCATCCCCCCACACTCACACTCACACACCCCTCTCACACCCATCTCCCCACACTCACACTCACACACCCCTCTCACACCCATCTCCCCACACTCACACTCTGAGACCCGGGTTCAATTCCCGCCTCAGGCGACTGACTGTGTGGAGTTTGCACATTCTCCCCGTGTCTGCGTGGGTTTCCTCCGGGTGCTCCGGTTTCCTCCCACAGTCCAAAGATGTGCAGGTTAGGTGAATTGGCCATGCTAAATTGCCAGTAGTGTTAGGTGAAGGGGTAAATGTAGCGAATGGGTCTGGGTGGGTTGCGCTTCGGCGGGTCAGTGTGGACTTGTTTGGCCGAAGGGCCTGTTTCCACACTGTAAGTAATCAAATCTAATCTAATCTAATCTAATCAAACCCACAACCACTTCCATCTAGAAGGACGAGGGCAGCAGGTACATGGGAACACCACCCCGTTCAAGTTCCCTTCCAAGCCCCTCCCCTGACTTGGAAATATATCGCCGTTCCTTCACTGTCACTGGGTCAAAATCCTGGAATTCCCTCCCCAAGGGCATTGTGGGTCAACCCACAGCACATGGATGGCAGCTCAACCCCAGCTTCTCAAGGGTAACTAGGGACAGGCAATAAATACTGGGCCCAGCCAGTGATACCCCATGTCATGTTAATGAATTAAAAATAAAGAACCAGCCTCTCCTAGCTGGTTCACTTGGAACACACATCACAGGAGGCCGTGAGGAGGAGTAATTGGATATAATAGATAGTGGGAAGAAGGATACCTCTTGGCAAGATGGCATGTGAAAATATGGAGGTGCTCACTGAACGCTCATAGACTTACTGTCAGGTACACTGACAGTCTGTTCCTCAGCACTTCTCACGGTCATGAGAGAGGAAGTGACTTGAGAAGATTCTGACAGACAGGATATACATGCATTTGGAAAGACAGGGTTTGATAAGGAGTGGACAGCATGGCTTTGTGCATGGGAAATCCTAGCTCCCATCCCTGCCGTGTTTTCACTATCCCTCCAGACCGACCCCTCTCTGAGGATGAAAGATCAGTCCTCAGCAGAGGCCTCACCTTCATTCCCCTACGCTCCCGGATTAATGAATTCAACACGCGGCGTGACATCGAACAATTCTTCCGCCGCCTTCGCCTCCGCGCCTACTTCTTTAACCAAGACTCCCGCCCACCCTCTGACGACCCCTTCTCCCACCTCCAACACACCCCATCCACCTGGACACCCCGTGCTGGCCTCCGACCTGCCCTCGACCTCTTCATAGCCAACTGCCGCCGCGATATTAACCGCCACCTGAACTCCCCCACCCCTCTCACCCACTCCAACCTCTCACCCTCGGAACGCGCAGCCCTCCACTCCCTCCGTTCCAACCCCAACCTCACCATCAAACCAGCAGACAAGGGAGGCGCAGTAGTAGTTTGGTGCACCGACCTCTACACCGCTGAGGCCAAACGCCAGCTCGCAGATACCTCCTCCTACTGCCCCCTTGACCATGACCCCACCCCCCACCACCAAACCATCATCTCCCAGACCATCCATAACCTCATCACCTCAGGGGACCTCCCATCCACCGCCTCCAACCTCATAGTCCCACAACCCCGCACCGCCCGTTTCTACCTCCTGCCCAAAATCCACAAACCTGACTGCCCCGGCCGACCCAATGTCTCCGCCTGCTCCTGCCCCACCAAACTCATCTCCACATACCTTGATACCGTCCTGTCCCCCTTAGTCCAAGAACTCCCCACCTACGTTCGGGACACCACCCATGCCCTCCACCTGCTCCATGATTTTCTCTTCCCCGGTCCCCAACGCCTAATTTTCACCATGGACATCCAGTCCCTGTACACCTCCATCCCCCATCACGAAGGACTCAAAGCCCTCCGCTTCTTTCTTTCCCGCCGTACCGACCAGTACCCTTCCACTGACACCCTCCTTCGACTGACTGAACTGGTCCTCACCCTGAACAACTTCTCTTTCCAATCCTCCCACTTCCTCCAAACGAAAGGAGTAGCCATGGGCACCCGCATGGGCCCCAGCTATGCCTGCCTCTTCGTAGGATATGTGGAACAATCCATCTTCCGCAACTACACTGGCCCCACCCCCCACCTTTTCCTCCGCTACATCGATGACTGTATCGGCGCCGCCTCGTGCTCCCACGAGGAGGTTGAACAGTTCATCCACTTCACCAACACCTTCCACCCCGACCTCAAATTCACCTGGACAGTCTCAGATTCCTCCCTCCCCTTCCTCGATCTTTCTATTTCTATCTCAGGCGACCGAATGAACACGGACATCTACTACCAACCGACCGACTCCCACAGCTACCTGGACTACACCTCTTCCCATCCTGCCCCCTGTAAAAACGCCATCCCATTCTCCCAATTCCTTCGACTCCGCCGCATCTGCTCCCAGGAGGACCAGTTCCAAAAACGTACAACCCAGATGGCCTCCTTCTTCAAGGACCGCAATTTCCCCCCCGACGTGGTCGACGATGCCCTCCACCGCATCTCTTCCACTTCCCGCTCCTCCGCCCTTGAACCCCGCCCCTCCAACCGCCAACAGGACAGAACCCCACTGGTCCTCACCTACCACCCCACCAATCTCCATGTACAGCGCATCATCCGCCGTCATTTCCGCTACCTCCAAACGGACCCCACCACCAAGGATATATTTCCCTCCCCTCCCCTATCAGCATTCCGTAAAGACCACTCCCTCCGTGACTCCCTCATCAGATCCACATCCCCCACCAACCCAACCTCCACTCCCGGCACCTTCCCCTGCAACCGCAGTAGGTGCAAGACTTGCGCCCACACCTCCCCCCTCACCTCCCTCCAAGGCCCCAAAGGAAACTTCCATATCCGCCACAGATTCACCTGCACCTCCACACATATCATCTATTGCATTCTCTGCACCCGATGTGGCCTCCTGTATATTGGGGAGACAGGCCGGCTACTTGCGGAGCGTTTCAGAGAACACCTCTGGGACACCCGGACCAACCAACCCAATCACCCTGTAGCTCAACATTTCAATTCCCCCTCCCACTCCACCAAGGACATGCAGGTCTTTGGACTCCTGCATCGTCAGACCACAACAAAACGACGGTTGGAGGAAGAACGCCTCATCTTCCGGCTAGGAACCCTCCAACCACAAAGGATGAACTCGGATTTCACCAGTTTCCTCATTTCCCCTCCCTCCACCCTGTCTCAGTCAAATCCATCAAATTCAGCACCGCCTTCCTAACCTGCAATCTTCTTCCTGACCTCTCCGCCCCCACCCCAGTCTGACCTATCACCCTCACCTTGACCTCTTTCCACCTATCACATTTCCGACGCCCCTCCCCCAAGTCCCTCCTCCCTACCTTTTATCTTAGCCTGCTGGACAAACCTTCCTCATTCCTGAAGAAGGGCTTATGCCCGAAACGTCGATTCTCCTGTTCCCTGGATGCTGCCTGACCTGCTGAGCCTTTCCAGCAACACATTTCCAGCTATGATCTCCAGCATCTGCAGACCTCACTTTCTCCGCATGGGAAATCATGCCTCACAAATTTGTTCGAGTTCTTTGATGAAGTGACCAAGAAGATTGATGAGGGCAGGGCGGTAGACGTGGGCTATATGGATTTCAGGAAGGCCTTTGATAAGGTTCCACATGATAGGCTGCTCTGGAAGGTTAGATCGCATGGAATCCAGGGGGAGCTGGCAAATTGGATACACAATTGGATTGATGGTAGGAAGCAGAGGGTAATAGTGGAAGGATGCTTGTTGGACTGGAGGCCTGTGACTCGGGGAGTGCCTCAGTGGTCGGTGCTGGGCCCATTACTGTTTGTTATTGATATCAATGATTTAGATGGGAATATACAAGGCATGGTTAGTAAGTTTGCAGATGGCTCTAAAATAGGTGGTATCGTGTACAGTGAGGAAGGTTATCAGAAATTGCAGCAGGACCTTGATCAGCTGGGGAAGTGGGCCGAGAAATGGCAAACAGAGTTTAATACAGGCAAGTGTGAGGTCTGGCATTTTAGAAAGTCAAATCAAGGTAGGAGTTTCATGGTGAATGGTAGGGCCTTAAGGAGTGTAGTGGAACAGAGGGACCTTGGAGTTCAGGTGCACGGTTCTCTGAGAGTGGAGTCCCAGGGAGACAGGGCTTTTGGTACACTGGCCTTCATCAGTCAGAGCATTGAGTGTAGAAGTTGGGGAGTTATGTTGCAGTTATACAGGACATTGGTGAGGCTGCACTTGGAGGATTGTGCTCAGTTTTCATCACCTTGCTAGAGGAAGGATGTTATTAAACTGGAAACAGTGCAGAAGATATTTACAAGGATGTTGCCAGGACTCAAGGGTCTGAGTTACAGGGAGAGGTTGGATAAACTAGGACCTTTTTCTTTAGAGCGTAGGAGACTGAGGGGTGGGGGATGTTATTGAAGTGTATAAGATCATGAGAGGCATGGATAGGGTGAATACACTCAGCCTCTTTCCCAGGGTTGGGGAATCGGGGACTAGAGGGTATCAGGTTAAGGTGAGAGGGGAAAGAATAAAAGGGAACCTGAGGGGCAACGTTTTTATACAGAGGGTGGTACACACATGGAATGAGCTGCCAGTGGAAGTGGTTGAGGCGGGTACATTAACAACATTTAAAAGGCATTTGGACAAATCCACAGATAGGAAAGAGTTAGAAGGATATGGTGCTGGATGAGCACAGCAATTCAGGCAGCATCTGAGGAGCTTCGAAATCGACGTTTCGGGCAAAAGCCCTTCATCAGGAATAAAGGCAGAGAGCCTGAAGCGTGGAGAGATAAGCTAGAGGAGGGTGGGGGTGGGGAGAGAGTAGCATAGAGTACTATAGGTGAGTGGGGGAGGGGATGAAGGTGATAGGTCAGGGAGGAGAGGGTGGGGTGGATAGGTGGAAAAGGAGCTGGGCAGGTCGGACAAGTCAAGGGGACAGTTTTGCTGGAGGTTAGAAACTAGGATGAGGTGGGGGAAGGGGAAATGAGAAAGCTGTTGAAATCCACATTGATGCCCTGGGGTTGAAGTGTTCCGAAGCAGAAGATGAGGCGTTCTTCCTCCAGGCGTCTGGTGGTGAGGGAGTGGCGGTGATGCAGGCCCAGGACCTCCATGTCCTCGGCAGAGTGGGAGGGGGAGTTGAAATGTTGAGCCACTGGGTGATGTGTTTGATTGGTGCGGGTGTCTCGGAGATGTTCCCTAAAGCGCTCTGCTAGGAGGCGCCCAGTCTCCCCAATGTAGAGGAGACCGCATTGGGAGCAACGGATACAATAAATGATATTAGTGGATGTGCAGGTAAAACTTTGATGGATGTGGAAGGCTCCTTTGGGGCCTTGGATGGAGGTGAGGGAGGAGGTGTGGGCGCAGGTTTTACAGTTCCTGCGGTGGCAGGGGAAAGTGCCAGGATGGGAGGGTGGGTCGTAGGGGGGCGTGGACCTGACCAGGTAGTCACGGAGGGAACGGTCTTTGCGGAAGGCGGAGAGGGGTGGGGAGGGAAATATATCCCTGGTGGTGGGGTCTGTTTGGAGATGGCGGAAATATCGGCGGATGATTTGGTTTATGCGGAGGTTTGTAGGGTGGAAGGTGAGCACCAGGGGCGTTCTGTCCTTGTTGCGGTTGGAGGGGTTGGGTCTGAGGGCGGAGGTGCGGGATGTGGACGAGATGCGCTGGAGGGCATCTTTAACCACGTGGGAAGGGAAATTGCGGTCTCTAAAGAAGGAGGCCATCTGGTGTGTTCTGTGGTGGAACTGCTCCTCCTGGGAGCAGATACGACGGAGGCGGAGGAATTGGGAATACGGGATGGCATTTTTACAAGAGGTAGGATGGGAAGAGGTGTAATCCAGGTAGCTGTGGGAGTCGGTGGGTTTGTAAAAAATGTCAGTGTCAAGTCGGTCGTCACTGATGGAGATGGAGAGGTCCAGGAAGGGGAGGGAGGTGTCAGAGATGGTCCAGGTAAATTTAAGGTCAGGGTGGAATGTGTTGCTGAAGTTGATGAATTGCTCAACCTCCTCGCGACCTGCCCAGCTCCTTTTCCACCTATCCACTCCATCCTCTCCTCCCTGACCTATCACCTTCATCTCCTCCCCCACTGACCTATTGTACTCTATGCTACTCTCTCCCCACCCCCACCCTCCTCTAGCTGATCTCTCCACCCTTCAGGCTCACTGCCTTTATTCCTGATGAAGGGCTTTTGCCCGAAACGTCGATTTCGAAGCTCCTCAGATGCTGCCTGAATTGCTGTGCTCTTCCAGCACCACTGATCCAGAATCTGGTTTCCAGCATCTGCAGTCATTGTTTTTACCTTAGAAGGATATGGGCCAAGTGCAAGGAAATGGGGTTAGTGTGGATGGACAGTTTGCTCAGCGTGAAGCAGTTTGGGCTGATTGGCTTGTCTCTGTAGTGTAGGACTCTGACTGATATGTTTGAGGAGAAAGTGAGGTCTGCAGATGCTGGAGATCCTGAAGAAGGGCTTATGCCCGAAACGTCGATTCTCTTGTTCCCTGGATGCTGTCTGACCTGCTGCGCTTTTCCAGCAACACATTTCCAGTTCTGACTGATATGTACCAAGCTCCTTGGATGCTGCCTGAACTGCTGTGCTCTTCCAGCACCACTAATCCAGAATGTGCCTGGGTATCCTGTACCTAAGATGGAGTTTTCACTGCATTCATTCAAGTGTATGTGACAATAAAGGCTATTCTGTTACTCTCCTCGACCAGCCTACCACGAAGGACATTGTTAAATGCTTTAATAAAAGCCATGTGGACAACATTTACCATGTGGACATCAATCACCTTTGTCACTTCCTCAAAAAACTCAACCAAATTTGTGAGCTAAGACCCATCCTGAACAAAGCCATGCTGACTATTCCTAATAACTCTATTCTTCTCTTCCTCCAGGCGTTGGGACCTGCATGTCCTCGGCAGAGTGGGAGGGGGAGTTGAAATGTTGGGCCACAGGGCGGTGTGGTTGATTGGTGCAGGTGTCCCGGAGATGTTCCCTAAAGCGTTAGAAGGCGTCCAGTCTCCCCAATGTAGAGGAGACCGCATCGGGAGCAACGGATACAATAAATGATATTAGTGGATGTGCGGGTAAAACTTTGATGGATGTGGAAGGCTCCTTTGGGGCCTTGGATGGAGGTGAGGGAGGAGGTGTGGGCACAGGTTTTGCAGTTCCTGTGGTGGCAGGGGAAGGTGCCAGGATGGGAGGGTGGGTTGTAGGGGGGGCATGGACCTGACCAGGTAGTCACAGAGGGAACGGTCTTTGCGGAAAGGGGTGGGGAGGGAAATATATCCCTGGTGGTGGCGTCCGTTTGGAGGTGGCGGAAATGTCGGCGGATGATGTGGTTTATGTGAAGGTTGGTAGGGTGGAAGGTAAGGACCAGGGGGGGTTCTGTCCTTGTTACGGTTGGAGGGGTGGGGTTTGAGGGGGGGGGGCTGCAGGAAGTGGACAGGATACGTTGGAGGGCATCTTTAACCATGTGAAGGGGAAGTTGCGATCTCTAAGGAAGGAGGCCATCTGGTGTGTTCTGTGGTGGAACTGGTCCTCCTGGGAGCAGATACGGCTGGGATAGAGGAATTGGGATTATGGGATGGCATTTTTGCAGGAGGTAGGGTGGGAAGAGGTGTAATCCAGGTAGCTGTTGGAGGGTTTGTAAAAAGATTATTTTCATCTCTGTCATCAGTCCTACTGCTCCATTAGCCTCTCTCATCCCATAGTCCCTCTTTGCTTCACTTATTTGCCTTTTCACCCCCTCTAAACCATTGGGACTCTGCTGCTACTCAGTTGTATTTTCTCCTTCACTCCTATCATACATACACTTTACTTCTTTCTCATGTTAATTTGTCATCCTTCCTTTGTCATCCAGGGAATTTGTGGGGCTGTTGGCCCTTCCTTTTCCATCACAGGGAATATATCTCCACTTGTTTCTGAACCACTTCCTGTATGAAAGTGGCCGTTAGTTCAGCTACTGTTTATCCACTAACCTCTTATTACAACCAGGGTCAAGATCAGAGTGGTGCTGGAAAAGCACAGCAGGTCAGGTAGCATCCAAGGAGCAGGAGGATCAACGTTTCAGGCAGGAGCCCTTCATCAGGAATAAGGCTGGGAGCCTCGGGGGTGGAGAGATAAACGGGAGAGGGGTGGGGGCTGGGAGCAGGTAGCTGAGAGTGTAATAGGTGGATGGAGGTGGGGGTAAAGGTGATAGGTTGGAGAGGAGAGTGGAGCAGGTAGGTGAGAAGGGAGATTGATAGGTAGGACAGGACATGGGGACAGTACTGAGCTGGAAGTTTGGAACTAGGGTGAGGTGGGGGAAGAGGAAATGAGGAAGCTGTTGAAGTCCACATTGATGCCCTGGGGTTGAAGTGTTCCGAGGCGGAAGATGAGGCGTTCTTCCTCCAGGCGTCTCGTGGTGAGGAAGCGGCGGTGAAGGAGGCCCAGAACCTCCATGTCCTCGGCAGAGTGGGAGGGGGAGTTGAAATGTTGGGCCACGGGGCGGTTTGGTTGATTGGTGCGGGTGTCCCAGAGATGTTCCCTAAAGTGCTCTGCTAGGAGGCGTCCAGTCTCCCCAATGAAGAGGAGACCACATCGGGAGCAACGGATACAATAAATGTCATTTAATGCTGGGTCTGTCAGTAATTCCAGGTTATAGTCCAACAGGTTTTATTGGAAGCACTAGCTTTCGGAGCGCTGCTCCTTCATCAGGTGGTTGTGGAGAATAAGATCATAAGACACAGAATTTATAGCAAAAGTTTACAGTGTGATGTAACTGAAATGATATATTGAAAAAGTCCTGGATTGTTTGCTAAATCTCTCATTTTTTAGAATGACTGTGTTGGTTTCAGTTCTTTAAGATTCCCAAAGATTCCTGAAGAAGGGCTTATGCCCGAGACGTCGATTCTCCTGTTCCCTGGATGCTGCCTGACCTGCTGCGCTTCTCCAGCAACACATTTTCAGCTCTGATCTCCAGCATCTGCAGACCTCACTTTCTCCTCTGTCAGTAATGCTCAAATCCTGTGAATGAGCTAAAAAAAATTAGGAAGTTGTGATCCAATCACTGAGTCTACTTGTCAGAAGTCATATGACACCGGCTCCTCATCCAACAAGTTTATTTAAAATTACAAGCTTTCAGAGCACTGCTCCTTAGTTTGCAATTATGATTTGGGGCCTAATCTTCACAAATGTTTTCTGCCACATAAAAAAGTTACTGTGTAAGAGTCCTGAATATTTGAGGTGACCTGTGAGAGGATTAGCCAAGTAGCAGTACATCACAATGACAGCTGTGGCAGCTTGTGAAACCATGAGGAGATGGCAGTGTTCAGAAGGGATCAGTACCTGAACCCTGAGGAGTTGCTGTTTACAGTCAGGATTTAGATAAAAAGGCTGAGTCTATTATCGTCAACAAGATTAGAATCAGTCTGAACATTGGGACACAGACAGCCTCACACAGGGCACCTCACACCTTCAATACGTTATCTGGGCCGACATGGCACCTATTGTTAAAGTTCACTTGAGAATGTAACTTTTTACAAAAGTTTCGCTTTTTACATATTAAAGAACTGAAACCAACACAGTCATTCTAAAAAATGAGAGATTTAGCAAACAATCCAGGACTTTTTCAATATATCATTTCAGTTACATCACACTGTAAACTTTTGCTATAAATTCTGTGTCTTACAATCTTATCCTCCACAACCACCTGATGAAGGAGCAATGCTCCGAAAGGTAGTGCTTCCAATAAAACCTGTTGGACTATAACCTGGTGTTGTCTGTGTTTTAACATTATCAACATTTTTCATGTTCCCAGAGAGATAGGAAAGCAAGTAACAATGGATAAAGTGTATCCTGAACAAAGCGGCCCACTTCAAATAGTCCCAAGGTGGATACAGCACAGTCTGCTTTAAAACAAAATAATTCTGGAGATTGCTTCCTAAGGTTGGGATCAGTTACCTCTTCCTCTTCACACCAGCTTGTCCATCAGTAACCAGGATTTTCATGTTTGTTTGCTTGTCCTCAGGAATGTGAAGATTACTGCTGTGATGCTGCAACATGTAAATTCAAACGTGGAGTCCAATGCTCAGCCACTGAGCTGTGCTGTAAACGCTGTAAGGTAAAAGTTCGAATTAGTCACTCCCTGTGCTATACAGAGAAATGCTCTGGGTGGTGGGATCATTACCTTCATCATTCCTCATTCACTTTGCAATCAAACTAAACAATTACTCAGGCAGATGGGATGGTGTAGAGAGAATTTGCGATTGCGAGAGGCTTGGAGAATGTTGTAACTTGGAGGAGAGAGAAGACAGAAAGGAAAGGCTTAAACAAGTCTATTGCACAAAAGGATGTGGAGGTGCTGGTGTTGGCCTGGGGTGGTGTCATGGAAATTAAATTGACTTGACTCAACTATTAGCAAGAGCAACCAAAAAGAGCTTTATTAATTTCCTCAACCTCTGTATTGCAGAGGGACCACATGCACTTGGCAAAAAGGCCTTGTGCAATGGCTCTGATCATAATTCAGATACTCGTCTTATACTGTTTCTTATCACACTGTCAAGGACAAAGGCTATGAAGATCTGAGTTGTTATTCTTTTCATTCCCTTGTTGTGGACATATTGTTCTTATGTTCCGCAGAGACAAGCTGTCCCTCGACTGCAGACTTCAGCAAAGTGTCAGAAAGTTTTAAATTTAGTATGGCATTGTCTTTCAGATTTCAGAGTAAATGGATTTCAGAGTAACTGTTAATTTTGTTAATTTTCCATTCCAGGTGGACAAGGTCAGAAGTCAGACGACACCAGGTTATAGTCTGACAGGTTCACCTGATGAAGGAGCAGCGCTCAGAAAGCTTGTGATTTCAAACAGACCTGATAGACTATAATCTGATGTTGTGTGAGTTCTGATTTAGCAGAAAAGGAGACCGCTTGGTGATTCAAACTGAGGGTTTTAGGATGTTGTATTGGTTTGGGTAAGACAGAATTCCCACTTGTACTGGATTGGCAATGGGTCAATTCCCTGAAAACCTCAAACAGGCATGTTATCAGTTCGTCTGTTAAATACTTAGTGACAGAACAATTCCTGTACACATCCTGTAACACAACAGAAGGAAGATTGGAACTGCCCTCGAACCTCTTTCATCATTGAATGGGATCATTGTCTGCAACAAATCAACTTGGCTCAATATTCTTCTGTCATAATGTGTGGCGCATGAAAAGCATCGCATGCATGCCTAATACATCCTCGGATGTTGCCTGACCTGCTGTGTTTTTCCGGCGCCACACTTTGTGACTGTTATCTCCAGCATCTGCAGTCCTCACTTTTTCCCAGTATTACTCTGCATCATCAATTGCCATTTCCAGAAGAGAATTCCAAACATTTGAAATGTTTCCTAACTTCAATTTCACAAGAAACAAAACAGAAACACACCAGGTCTGACAGCATCAGTGAAGAGAAAAACAGTGTTTATGTTTTGAATCCAGTGACCCTTCACCAGATCAGAAACCAGCTGGGACATGGTGGGACCTCCACTGACGACGGAGGCTGGGGAAAGAACTGAGACAAATAGATGGAGATGGTGCACAGACACAGACACAGAGAGAGACAGAAAGACAGAGAGACAGAGAGAAAGAGAGAGAGAGAGAGAGAGAGACAGACAGGTAGGAGGCAGAGAGAGAGAGAAAGAGAGAGAGAGGGAGGGCAGAAAGAGAGACAAAGATAGATAGAAGGGGAGAAGACGGAGACAGCGAGAGAGAGAGAGACAGACAGACAGAGAGACAGACAGAGAGAATGAGAGACCAAGAGAGACCAAGAGAGGTAGAGGGGGTGGGTGGGGAGACAGAGAGAGATAGACGACGGACACAGTAAGAGAGAGAGAGACAGAAAGAAAGAGGGGAGACAGAGAAAGATGGGGAATACAGAAAGACAGATAGGGAGAGAGACAGAGAAAGATGGTAGGGCGAGAAAGACACAGAGAAAAACAGAGGGGCAGAGAGAGATCAAGAGAGCAACAGAGACAGAGAGATGGGGAAATAGAAACAGAGAGAAAAACAGGGACAGAGAGGTACATAGAAAGAGAGAGAGAGAGAGAGACAGAGAGAGGAACAGTGAAAGAGGGAGTGCGAGAAAGTAAAGGGGATGTGGATATTTGGTTTGATTATTGTCATGTGTATATTGTTACAAAATACAGTGAAAAGTGTTATTAAGTGTGAAAGGAGTAAATGCTGAAGGGGTGGTAACAGGTGAAACTGGTGGTTTGTGTAGGGAGTGATCCGTAGAGAACAAGGGGTGGCTCCAGCTTCTCAGTGAGATCCCCAACATCCCAGCACAGGCTTCTCCAACTGACCGACAGGTGCATGTTGGGAATGGGACAGGTCCATTTACATTTCTGTCTCACTTGAGGAGGACAGTGAGCAAAGCATAACAGTAAACATTAAATAAAATTAATACTTTTATCCTGAATCAAACTATGTTTTTCCAAATAGTCCTAAATCCTATCTCTCAGAATCCTTTCCAGTACCTTGCTTCCCACAGATATAAGACTGACTGGTTTGTAATTCCCAGGGATTTCCCTATTCCCTTTCTTGAACAGAGGAACAACAGTTGCATTCCTCAAATCATCCGGTACTACTCCCATGGATCATCAACAGAGGCTCAGAAATCTCATTCCTTGCTTCCCGTAGTAACCCAGAATTTCCAGCACATTCACTTCCTTAATATCAATCTGTTCAAGCCTGTTAACCTGATCCATGGTGCTCTCATTGTCAACAAGGTCCCTCTATCTAGTGAATACTGAAGCAAAAAACTCACTGAGTGCCTCCCCTACCTAGAACATAGAACATTACAGCACATTACAGGCCCTTGGGCCCTTGATGTTGCACCAACCTGTGAAACCAATCTAATGCCCATCTAACCTACCGTATTCCATTATCATCCATATTTTTATCCAACCACCATTTAAAGGCATTCCATACAATTACTACTCTCTGAGTAAAGAAACGACCTCTGACATCTGTCCTATATCTATCACCCCTCAATTTAAAGCTATGCCCCCTCGTGTTTGCCGTCCCCATACTTGGAAAAAGGCTCTCCCTGTCCACCCTATCTAACCCTCTGATTATCTTTCATGTCTCAATTAAGCCACCTCTCAACCTTCTTCTCTCTAACGAAAACAGCCTCAAGTCTCTCAACCTTTCCTCGTAAGACCTCCCCTCCATACCAGGCAACATCTCAGTAAATCTTCTCTGCACCCTTTCCAAAGCTTCCACATCCTTCCTATAATGTGGTGACCAGAACTGCACATAATACTCCAAGTGTGGTCGCACCAGAGTTTTATACAGCTGCAGCATAACCTCATGGCTCTGAAACTCGATCCCTCTATTAATAAAAGCTAACACACCGTATGCCTTCTTAACATCCCTATCAACCTGGGTGGCAACTTTCAAGGATCTGTATACATGGATACCGAGATCTCTCTGCTCATCTAAACTACCAAGAATCTTACCATTAGCTCAGTATTCTGCATTCCTGTTGCTCCTTCCAAAGTGAATCACCTCACACTTTTCTGCATTAAACTCCATTTGCCATCTCTCAGCCCAGCTCTGCAGCTTGTCAATGTCCCTCTGTAACCTACAACATCCTTCAGCACATTCCACAACTCCACCGACCTTAGTGTCATCCGCAAATTTAATAACCCATCCTTCTACGCCTTCATCCAGGTCATTTATAAAAATGATAAACAGTAGTGGTCCCAAAACAGATTCTTGCAGTACACCATAAGTAACTGAATTCTAGTAACCCAGATGAACATTTCCCATCAACCACCACCCTCTGTCCCTATGTATCCCTCCACCCTGGAGACTTCCTGCCTCCATTCCTGATGAAGGAATTTTGCCTGAAACGTTGATTTTCCTGCTCCTCGGATGCTGCCCGACCTGCTGTGCATTTCCAGCACCACTCTAATCTAAACTCCCTTTACAGGTAGTCAATTTCTGATCCAAACCAGTAAATTGCCCTCAATGCCATGCCTCATGCAATAGCCTACCGTGAGGAACATTATTAGGGGAAGGGGGAGCAGCTAAAATTCGTGGTACATATTGGCACCAATGATATAGGAGAAAGTGAGGACTGCAGATACTGGAGACCAGAGCTTAAAAATGTGTTGCTGGAAAAGCACAGCAGGTCAGGCAGCATCAAAGGAGAAGGAGAATCGACGTTTCAGGCATAAGCCCTTCTTCAGGAATGAGGAGGGTGAGCGGCTAGAAACCGTGGTACATATTGGCCCCAGTGATATAGCCAGGAAAGGGATTGAGGATCTGAAAAGTGACTACAGACAGTTAGGTTGGAAACTGAAGAGCAGGACGAGTAGAGTAGTGATCTCAGGTTTGCTACTGGTGCCATGAGATAGTGAGGTGAGGAACAGTCAGCGAATGCAGCTTAACACGTGGCTGCGAGGCTGGTGCAGGAGGGAGGGCTTCAGGTACCTAGACCATTGGGATACCTTCTGGGGAAGGTGGGACCTGTATGTGAAGGACGGGTTGCCCCTGAACTGGAGGGGCACAAATGTCCTGGTGGGAGATGTGCTCGTGTGGTTCGGGAGGGTTTTAAACTGGTTTGGCAGGGGGGTGGGAATCAAAACCACATGTCTGAGAGGGAGTCAGTTGCAGACGGGACAGTGACAGGATATATTGAATCTATCAGGAGGGTTTCTCACGCGATGAAACAAAGGGATCAGTTAAAGTTTCAGAAATAAGAGTGACAAACTCAGAGCATGGATCAGTACGTGGGACTACGATGTTGTGGCCATAACGGAGACGTGGGTTTCACTGGGACAGGAATGGTTGCTTGATGTTCCAGGGTTTAGAACATTTAAAAAGAACAGGGAGGGTGGAAAAAGAGGAGGGGGTGTAGCATTTCCAGTCAGAGAATGCATCACAGCTACAGAAACGAAGGTTGCTGAGGAAGGTTTGTCTACTGAGTCACTATGGGTGGAAGTTGGGAACAGCCACCGCAATGGGGGTTTACTACAGACCCCCTAATAGCAGTAGAGAGATTGAAGATCTCATAGGCGGGCAGATTCTGGAAAAATGTAGATGTAGCAGGATTGTTGTTATGGGTGACTTCAACTTTCCCAATATCGGCTGGAACCTCCTTAGTGCAGATGGTTTGGATGGAGTCAATATTGTCAGGTGTGTTCAGGAGGGTTTCCTTACTCAGTATGTAGACAGACCGATGAGGGGAGAGGCCACTTTGAATTTGGTGCTCGGCAACGAGCCAGGACAGGTGTCAGATCTTGTGGTGGGAGAGCACTTTGGTGATAGTGATCACAACTGCCTCACATTTACCATAGCCTTGGAGAGAAAAAGGCGCAGTTACTGAGGGAAGATATTTAATTGGGGAGAAGGAAATTATGACGCTATCAGACAGGAGTTGGGAAATTAGATTAGATTACTTACAGTGTGGAAACAGGCCCTTCGGCCCAACAAGTCCACACCGACCCACCGAAGCGCAACCCACCCATTACCCTACATTTACCCCTTTTACCTAACACTATGGGCAATTTAGCATGGCCAATCCACCTGGCCTACATGTCTTTGGACTGTGGGAGGAAACCGGAGCACCCAGAGGAAACCCACGCAGACACAGAGAGAATGTGCAAACTCCACACAGACAGTCGCCTGAGTCAGGGATTGAACCCGGGTCTCTGGCGCTGTGAGGCAACAGTGCTAGCCACTGTGCCACCGTGCCGCCCATGACTGGAGTACAGACTGGAAGCAATTGTTCCACAGAAAGGGCACAGCAGACATGTGGAGACTATTTAAGGAGCAGTTGTTGCGAGTGATGCACAAATTTGTTCCTCTGAGATAGGTAAGAAGGGGTAAGATTAAGGAATCTTGGATGATGAGAACAGAGGAACTTCTCGTCAAAAGGAAGAAGGCAGCTTACATAAGGTGGAGGGAGCAAGGGTCTAGCACAGCTTTAGAGGATTACAGGCTTGCTAGAAAGGAGCTCAGAAATGGACTGAGGAGAGCCAGGAGGGGCCACGAAAAGGGCTTGACAAGAAGGATTAGGGAGAACCCAAAGGCACTTTACTCAGAGGTGAGGAATAAGAGATTGATCAGGGAGAAGGTAGGGCCGATCAGGGATAGCGGAGGGAACTTGTGCGTGGAGTCTGAGCAGATAGGGGAAGCCCTAAATGAGTTTTTTGCTTCAGTTTTAACCAAGGAAAGGAACTTGTTGTAAATGAAAACTTAGAGGAGCTGGGATACAGTCTTGACCAGATTAAGATTGATGAAGTTGATGTGCTGGAAATTTTGGAAAACATTAAGATTGTTAAGTCCCCAGGGCCAGACGAGATTTATCCTCGGCTGTTTCGGGAAGCGAGAAAGGAGGTTGCTAAGCCGCTGGCGAGGATAATTGCCTCCTCACTCTCCACGGGAGTCATACCGGAGGATTGGAGGGAGGCGAATGCTGTTCCTCTTTTGAAGAAGGGGAATAGGGAAATCCCTGGCAATTACAGATCAGTC